>NC_047091.1:27442634-27744995 GCF_902459505.1 Geotrypetes seraphini
GTGCAGGAAGAAACCCTAATGCAAAAAAATAGAACGTGCACATTTTGTATCGCTGAAGTTTAAATTCACTTCTCTTTAATAAATCATATGTCAGGCTTTGATCTGCTTGTCATTTCTATTTGGTTCCTGCTGTAGCTATTTCTGCTTTAGTCAGCTTTTCCTTGTTCTACAAATTGCTGCTCTCCTCCTTGTACTGATAAGAGTTTCACTCATTCTGTCCATTTTTCAGAGAGCTTAATGATAGAGGCTGACTATCTTTCATATTTGAGTATGTGGGTCCATTAAGCATAGTTCTCTTGAACATAATGGATCATAACTTGGCATATCTTTTCAGAACAGGAAATATCCTGAGTCATTGTGACGATTCACTTTGGCCTCGTGTACCTATTGACTGGCTCATACTGCTGGCATTGATAGCCCATTTCCTGTGCAAACAGCATATGATTCCTAACAGGTGGGTTCTATATCCCAGCTTGTGAGTTGGATTGCAGAAGATGCCGATCATTTTTCTCAGCTCTCCCCTCTCCCCAGTCTTATCTTCTGTAAGTGAGTTGAGAAGATGTCTTTCCATCTGCTTTGTGCTGGATTTCTTATTTTCAGGTTAAATCTGCTTTTTCCCAAAGCTTTCCCATGCTAAGAAGTTCCCAGTAGTCCTGAGAAAGCTCTGCCTAGGAAAGATACAGACATTGGGGTCTGCAGCCAGGAGGGCAACCCTTCTGAAAAAGCACCTGCCTGGCCAGCCTGCTGTAACACTTGAAACTCGGGATAGGTCCCCTGGGAGTGGTGCTCGCCCCTGTAGAGATCAGGTGCTGGATTGGACCCCACCCCCCAACTGACCAGGAGGCTTGGTGATGGTCAGCTGTATCCCCTACCTGAAGAATCGTGTGGGAGCAAGTGGGGTCTAGAGTTTCAGGTTCTGGGACCCTGAATAAAAGGCAGCCTGAAGAGACAAGCCGCTGGAGCCACTCTTGCTTGCCTGAGGCAGAAAATCCTCCCTCTTTCATTTCCAGCTATAGAGAGAGCTGATTCAGGCAAAGCACTTAGCAGTTCTGTGAGTACAGATCATTATTGTTAATGGGAAACATTGGGGTGGGTCTGAATTTAGCAAACCTAAGGGTTTCTTGGGTTGTCCCAAGGGTTCCCCACCTCTAGCATCCTATTTTTCATAGCTTTTGAAAAGTTAGTTTTGCTCCCATGGGCAGTTTTCTTGCACCAAAAGGCACCCGTGTTGGCCATCTTGGATTTCTCATTTTTTATTTAAAAAGCCTCTATCTGCTTCAGCACCTCACTTTTTTTTTTTTTGTTTAAATTGATTTTTTTTTTTAATGGACTCAAGTGGTTTGGCCCCTATATCATACCAGGAATGTGCTGAATGGTAGACAGTATGCATCCATGTACCACATGCTACGGGGCATGCAAGGGGGGGGGGAGTTCAAGCCATGGGTTTGGGGTCACAGAAGCCTCCAGTGTTAGACAGTAAAGCCCTGCTGAAGCTGTGTAGGGGTGACTTTGTCATTGGCAAAATGCATCTGTGTGGATGCTGCTGACCCTGGGAGGAGGAACATGGTAGACCATCAAGAGGTCCCTGGAGGATCCAGATCAGGTCTTTGACCCTCATTTTGTGAATTTGATGTATGTAGCATACCAGAAATATAAAGGGTTGTCTACACCTTCTGGGTGCCAGCTGGTAAGTGCTTGGAGGGATTTCACTCCCTTAGGAGGGGCCTTAGGCCCTTTCCCATGCATCCCAGGATGCACTGGGAAGGGGAAGGCCCGCTATTTTGAAGGTATGGAGGTTGTTCAGGGGTGGTTGGTGGGGCCTGGGGGGACATCCAGTGACAGGAGGGAGTGGGCATCCCTTCTGCTGATTTATTTTTTTTATTATTTTTATGTAAGTGGGGAGGGGCTTTACAGCAGCAGGAAGGAGTGGGCATCCCTCTTACCTCTATTTTGGTTTCGGGGAGAGGGGGAGCGGCTTGCTTTTTTTTTTTAATGGGGACAGATAATGTGCATGTATAATGCACAATATCTGTGCCATTATGAAAAAAAAAAAAAGAGATATGCCCAAACACAGTGGAGTTGGCAGAAGGCAGCTTTGGGGCTTCCCCAGACCAACTCTGTGCATGTGTGAGAGACAGTTTCTAAGCGAGCAATCGGATGGGATTACAACTGCCCTCCACAAAACTCGTTTGCATGGGAAGCTGTTTGAACATCGATTGCTGTTTAGAAATCGGCCAAAAAATCAGCCCACAGTGACCGGCATGGTCTTAACCGTTTTAAGTGCATCTCGCGTGATCAGTCCTAGTATCTAGGACAGCTGTTTCAGTGACTCTTTGTACTACGTGACACTAAGGCCCTAATTCTCTAAAAGTGCGTCCCGATTTTAGGCAGCTGTAGGCGTCCTACAGCTGTCTAATCAGCCAATCGGGATGCACGTTTTTTTTAAAAAAATGCTCCCCAGGCAGGCCGCCTATATTGAAGGCGAGGCCCGCAAGACACCTAGGCCCTGATTCTGTATAGGACGCCCGGGAGAGGCGTCCTATTCAGAATCGGCCTAAACTAAACCCCGATTCTGTAACCGGCGGCCATGTTACAGACACGGGTTAGAGAATCGGGTTAGATTAGACACGGCCCGCTACACTTATCGCGGCAAGGGATCTCTTTGCCGCTATAAGTATAGCGGGCCGTGGCCTCCTGACCGATCACTGGCAGGAGGGTGCCCAAACCCTCCTGCCCGAAGACGCACCCCCCTCCCCGACACTACCGACCGCCCCCCCCCGACACTACCAATCGCCCCCCCACCCCACCCCCCGACAATATCGGTCGCTGGCAGGAGGGTGCCCAATCCCTCCTGCCCGAAGACGCACCACCCCCCGGCGCTAACAACCCCCACTCCACCAAACCTGTTCTTACAGATGGGTCTTGCACGTCGAGCAAGCAGGCACGCCTCGTCGAAATGAGGCGGGCCCGCCCCTTCCCGGCCCATCCCGCCGAAGCCTAAGGCCTGATTGGCCCAGGCTCTAGAAGCCTGGACCAATCAGGCCTTAGGAATAGCGGGTCCGCCCATCCCTATTAAATCTAAGGTCTGATTGGCCAATCAGGCCTTAGATTAAGTGGGGATGGGCGGACCCGCTATACCTAAGGCCTGATTGGTCCAGGCTTCTAGAGCCTGGGCCAATCAGGCCTTAGGCTTCGGCGGGATGGGCCGGGAAGGGGCGGGCCCGCCTCATTTTGACGAGGCGTGCCTGCTTGCTCGACGTGCAAGACCCATCTGTAAGAACAGGTTTGGTGGAGTGGGGGTTGTTAGCGCCGGGGGGTGGTGCGTCTTCGGGCAGGAGGGATTGGGCACCCTCCTGCCAGCGACCGATATTGTCGGGGGGGGGGGGATCGGTAGTGTCGGGGGGGTGCATCTTCGGGCAGGAGGGTTTGGGCACCCTCCTGCCAGTGATCGGTCAGGGGCAACGGCCCGCTATACTTATAGCGGCAGAGAGATCCCTTGCTGCGATAAGTATAGCAGCCGCGTCTACTTACAGTGTAGACCAGCATTTTGCTGGCCTACATTTTTAAGCTTCTCATCTACTAGGGAGACGCGTAGGGCCGCCTAGGTTCAGCCTAAGGCCCGCCTAAGGCCCTTAGACGAGCTTAGGCATCTTGCGGGTCTCCCTAGGCTCCCGGAGGCGCCTTCAGGCCTGCCTGGGGAGCATTTTTTTTTTTAAAAACGTGCATCCCGATTGGCTGATTAGACAGCTGTAGGACGTCTACAGCTGCCTAAAATCGGGACGCACTTTTAGAGAATCAGGGCCTAAGTCTCCATTGCTTGCTCTTCTGCAAACTCTCCACACAGATAGCCATGGACTTCTCTTACCACTGAAATTATCCACGGTGTCTTTGGTGGGAAAGGTTTGTGAGCCTCATCTGTTGGCCCAGGCTTGGGGCAGCAAACTGAGGCTAGGATTGTGGTTCTTTTTCATGCTGTCATAAGAACATAAGAATTGCCACTGCTGGGTCAGATCAGTGGAATCGTATTCTCTTATAGAGAGATTAGATGTCAAGTTAAAGCAAGCAAGGCAGGATCTGGTTGAATTATCTAAAAATGCTGGCCTGGCTTTTGAGCTACTTGCTGTACCTTTTACCTGCAGGAATTGAGTGATGGCAGACGTGCAGAGCCTTGTGGAGCGTTTAGAGAAGGCTGTGGGTCGCCTTGAAGCTGTAGCTAGGTCTCCTGGCCTCCATGCGGACTCTGGTGATGCTTCTTCTAAAGGTAAGAAAGCAAATGTAATTGTAGTGGGATGTCTAGTAGTCCTGAATGCTAGGATTATTCATCTGAACCTGCAAGTTGCTTGCAGAATATTGCTCACCTTTCAACTCCCCCTCCTTCGCAGTAGACTTGCTCCTGCCCCCTCAGTTTTTCTTGTGCAAGCAAGTAGCTCAGATGTTTCTGATCTATTTTTGGCTTTATTTGAGGCTCAATGCCCAGAGGTTTCCACTTGTTAGGGCCTCTGCCTGGGAAAAGACACAGACTTTTGTGGCAGAAATATTTGTTGCTAGCAGGATCAGCCCTCGAAAATGCCTATCTAGCCAGCCTGCTGTAATATTTTGGGAGCTTGGGGGCCATCCCCTGAGTAGCTGCTCACATCCCTGATTCATTAGGAACTTGAACACAGGTTGTTTGGGATTAAAAGCAAGCTGGCTGCATGGTCTCTTCCCCCCCCTCCCATTGCGGCAAGAGTTTCGGGGTTTGAAGTTCTGACTGGCAACCTAAAGACCTAAGTGCGTAGAGTAAACCTGTGAGGCGAGTTGTTCTCCATTTGTTCCAGCTAGAGAATGACATGGTGACAAAATTCATCACCGTCCCCGTCGATAATCATGGGAAATAATCCCATGTCATTTTCTAGTGTCTATTTCAATCTCAATCCTACACCAGCATTCTTCAAAGCAAAGCTTGCGGGTCAGTGGTTGTGGCCATTCATACTCTGATTCTTCCCTCTGCCTTAAAGAATGACATGAAGATGGTTTCCCGCGGTTATCCGTGGGGACGGGAACGGTGATGAATTTTGTCACCGTGTCATTCTCTAGTTCCAGCTGCACTTCTGAGCTGAGGCAGGCAGGCACCACATGGCACAGTGAGTAAGGCTATTATAGCCTATTAATTTTTTAGCCCGTTACATTAACGGGTGCTAGAATAGATGTGTAGACTTAGGCATTTCTTTCTTTCTTTCTTTCTTTGTCTGTGTTTTTCTCTCCCTGCCCCCTTTTTTTCTTTGTCTGTCTTTATTTCTGTCTCTCTCCCTGGCCCCCTGTCTGTCTCTTTCCTGCCCGCTGTCTGTACTTTTCTCTCTCTACCCCCCCTGTCTAGTAGAACTCTTCCCTGCTCCACCTGTCTAGCAGTAGCCCTTCTCCTTTCCTTTGACCTCCCCTCTGTCCAGCAGCACCCCTTCCCTGCTCCCCCTGTCCAGCAGTAGCCCTTCTCCTTTCCTTTGACCTCCCCTCTGTCCAGCAGCACCCCTTCCCTGCTCCCCCTGTCCAGCAGTAGCTCTTCTCTCAAGTTAAAAGGGGATAAATTCCGTACAAACATAAGGAAGTTCTTCTTCACCCAGAGAGTGGTGGAAAACAGGAATGCTCTCCTGGAGGCTGTTATAAGAGAAAACACCCTCCAGGGATTCAAGATAAAGTTAGACAAGTTCCTGCTGAACCAGAAAGTACGCAGATAAAGCTAGGCTCGGTTAGGGCACTGGTCTTTAAACCAAGGGCTGCCGTGTGTGTGGAGTGCTGGGCACGATGGACCACTGATCTGACCCAGCAGCGGTGAATCTTATGTTCTCACTTACTTTTACCTCCCCCTCTGTCCAGCAGCACCTCTTCCCTGCTCCCCCTGTCCAGCAGTAGCCCTTTTCCCTTCCTTTTACCTCCCCCCTGTACAATGGCAGCATTTCTCCCCCTTCCCACGGTCTCACACAGCCATCGGCAGTGTTTCTTATTTCCCCCCCCTTTCCCAGGTCTCTTACAGCTGTCAGCACTGCAGCATTCACAACTCACTGCTCCTGCTTGCTTTGGTCCTTCGTCGCTGCCGGGTCCCACCTACTTTCTGTTTCTGCGAAGGCAGGACTCAACAGCGAGGAAGGCCTGAAGCAAGCAGGAGCAGCGAGTTGAAGCCTCCCTCCCTACCCTATCTTCCTTCAATTCTGCCCTAGCCAGGAAGCTACTTCAGCCATGCTCCAGGGGCTCTTAACACTGTGCTTGCCAGCTTCGCTTCTCCTCCCTCTTCCCCATCACCGGTTTCGGAGGAGCAGGATTGGGAAGCCAGCAAGCACAGCGTAATCAGAAGTCAGCCGGCGTTGGAGATCAGGAAATCAGCTGAGGCAGGCACTGGCATGGCGCCACTGATCATGGCCCACCAACTTTGAAGTGCGCATGCGTGCTAAGGGAATAATTATAGCGGATGGAGAATATTGGTGGGTTTGGAAATGTGATATTTCAGTGTTTCTGCCCAGGGCCAGATTAGGGTCCCCTCTTCAAACCCATTTCCCTGTAGTTCTTGAACTTCAGGGGAGCCCACAGGGCTGTTTTTGACTCGAATTTGCTGGTGCTGGCCATCTTTGAATTTTAATTGGGTTTTTTCTAAAGCCTTTATCTGCCTCAAACCCCTCTATTTTGCTTAAAATCGATAGGGATGGACCCCTCAGGCCTTTTCTCCCCCTGTATCATTCCAGTTTTGTGCTGGATGGTTGGCTCAGTTTTCTTTGAGTCCTCCAGGGGTGGGGATCCATAGGAGGCTTGATCAAGGGGGAAAGATGAAGTTACAGGGAAATACTTTTAAAACAAATAGGAGGAAATATTTTTCACTCAGAGAATAATTACGCTCTGGAATGCATTGCCAGAGGTTGTGGTAAGAGTGGATAGCGCAGCTGGTTTTAAGAAAGGTTTGGACAAATTCCTGGAGGAAAAGGCCATAGTCTGTTATTGAGAAAAACATGGAGGAAGCCACTGCTTGTCCTGAATCGGTAGCTTGGAATGTTGGCTACTCTCTGGGTTTTTGCCAGGTACTAGTGGCCTGAATGGGCTATTGGGCTTGATAGACCATTGGTCTGACCCAGTAAGGTTATTCTTATGTTCTTATGAAAGATGAGTGATATCATTCTGCAAGCAACTTGCCGGTTCAGGGCTATTAGACACATCTATGCGAAAGAGAGAAGATTATTGAGGTAAGAAGCTAATCTTTCTTTGGTGAATGTATACCAGTAGCGAATAGAAGAGGGTAGAAACATTGAACTTTTATTGTTTAGAGCAGGGATCTCACAGTCATTCCTTGAGGGCCGCAATCCAGTTGGGTTTTCAAGATTTCCACAACGAATATGCATTGAAAGCATAGATCTCATGCATATTCATTGGGGAAATCTTGAAAACCCAACTGGATTGCAGCCCTTAAGGAGGAACTTTGAGACCCCCGGTTTAGAGTATGGCAGTTTTGTCATTTGCAACTAAATTTCCACTTTTGGTATGCCTTTCTCTGCGCACTTGTCCAGTCATTGTGATGATGGGGCTGCTGGGTAAGTGTTGGGTACCAGGACTCCTAGATTCCTGCAATCAGGGACTCGAGGTATCGCTCTTAGAACATAAGAACAGCCTTACCGGGTCAGATCAATGGTCCATCAAGCCCAGTAACCAGGTCTCACGGTGGCCAACTGAGGTCACCAACATCTAGCCAAAACCCAAGGTGCAGCAACACTCTATACTAGTGGTTTCCCACCCTGTCCTGGAGGCCACCAGGTCAATTGGGTTTTCAGGATAGCCCTAATGAATATGCATGGAGCAGATTTGCATGCCTGTCACTTCCATTATATGCAAAACTCTCTCATGCACATTCATTAGGGCTAGCCTGAAAACCCGATTGGCCTGGTGGTCCTCCAGGACAGGATTGGAAACCACTGCTCTATGCTACCGATACAGGGCAGTAAACAGAAAAGTTCTAGATGGTACTAGCTTGAGGCATAAAAAGTGTACTGCAACAATATATATATGTATGTATGTAATACTAATATCAGTAATAATCAAACAATTTTTTGTAGTGAGAAGATCTCAGTATGGATTGGTCAGTCAAATGAACGGGAACAGATTGGGCAACCCTCCTGCCGTGTGATGTTCGGGGGTGGGGGCATTCCGAGAGGAGGGTTTGGGCATCCCTCCTGCCGGTAGTCTTTGCCGGAGGGGGGATGGGTTGCTGCTTAACTTATCGTGGTTGGTTGGTTAGCATCAATGGGCCTAAAGAACACCTTGCCTATTCTCATCCCAATTCATCTAAACAGCATATAAAGGGATTATAAGGCTAAGTAGGAACCTGGAGATAAATCTTGTCTATTCTGCTCATCTGCCATGATTTTGTTTTTTCCCATCCTTTGGTCTCTTCTTTCTTCAGGATTGGCTCAGTATGTGCAGGCATTTGATTGTCTGCTTGAAGGACCAGTAGCTGAATATATGAAGATCAGTAAGGAAATCGGCGGTGTTGTCCAGACACAGGTAAATCTCCACTGAAAAACACCATTTGGAGTTCTTTTGATTTCAGAGCAACGACTTTACAGTTTCTGATCAAGATCCTGGGAGATGCTGTGCTGTTGGTATGTAAGACTAATGGTCCATCTGACCCAGGATCCTGTTTTCATGATGGCCAATCAAGGTCATTAGTACCTGGCAAAAAAACCAAATAGTAGCAGCATTCCATGCTACTGATCAGAGCAAGCAGTGGCTTCCCCTATGACTGTCTCAATAGCAGACTATGGACTTTTCCTCCAGGAACCTGTCCAACATTTGTTAAAATCAGCTATGTTAACCGCTCTTAACAATTCCTCTGGCAGTGCATTTCAGATCTTAATTTATTCTTTGAGTGAAAAAATATTTTCTTCTATTGGTTTTAAGTGTCGTCCCCCCCCTAGTCTTTATCTTTTTTGATGGAATAAAAAAATCAATCCACTTGTACCCATTCTACACCACTTAGGATTTTGTAAACTTCAATGATATATCCCCTCAGCGATCTCTTTTTTTTCCAAGCTGACAAGCCCAAATTTCTTTAGTCTTTCCTGCTATATCTTTTTTGAGATAAAGCAACCAGAATTGAACACAATACTCAAGGTGAGATTGTACCATGGAGCGATAGAGGCATTATAACATTCTTAGTCTTGTTAACCATCCCTTTTCTAATAATTCTAGCATATTGTTTACAATGACACCCAGAATTTTTTTCTTGGGTGCTGACTCCCAAGGTGGACCCTAGCATCTTGTAACTATGATTTGGATTATTCTTCCCAATGTGCATCACTTTACATTTGTCCACAATTTCATAAGGTCTGCCTGTAGTTTTTCAGTCTGCATGTGTTTTAACAACTTTGAACAGTTTAGTGTCATCTGCAAATTAAATCACCTCACTCATTCCAATTTCCAGATCATTTATAAATAAATAGCACCGGTCCCAGAACAGATCCCTGCGGCATTCGACTATTTGCCCTCCTCCACTGAGAAAATTGACAATTTAACCCTACCCTCTTTTTTTTTTTTTTTTTTTTTTTTTCCTACGATAATTCCTAATCCACAACTGAACATTGAATCTGTCCCATAACTTTAATTTTCTTAAGAGCCTCTCATGAGGAATTTTTCAAAAGCTTTCTGGAACATCTAGATAAAGTACATCAGGGGTGTCAGTCCCACTTCGAGGGCCGCAATCCAGTCAGGTTTTTAGGATTTCCCCAATGAATATGCATGAGATCTATTAGCATACAATGAAAGCAGTGCATGCAAATAGATCTCATGCATATTCATTGGGGAAATCCTGAAAACCAGACTGGATTGCGGCCCTCGAGGAGGGACTTTGACACCCGTGCAATAGTACATCAACCAACTTTATCACATATTTATTAACACCTTCAAAGAAGTCAAGCAAATTGGTGAAGCAAGACCTCCTTTGGCTGACCCATTCTGATCTGTCCCATTAAATCATGTTTGTATATGCCACATTTTTTTTTTTTTTTTAATAATTGTTTCAAATATTTTACCCAGCACTAAAATCAGATTTACCGGTCTGTAACTTTCTAGATCCCCCCCTGGAACCCTTTTAAAAGATTGGTGTAACATTGGCCACCCTCCAATCTTCAGGTAGACAATTTTAGCAGCCAGTTACATATCATTAACGGCAGGTTGGTAATTTCATGAGTTCTTTAAGTACCGTGGGATGTATCGCTTCTAACTTGTCAATTTGGGTTAGTACATCTAGGTTCACTAAGATTTCTTTGTTTCTCCGCCTCATCACCCTTGAACACTATTTCTGGTTCAGGTAGATCTCTTACATCGTTTGTAAAGACTGAAGAAAAGAATTCATTTTGTGTGTCTGCTATGGCCTTATCCTCCCTGGGTGTCCCTTTTGCTCCTTGATCATCCAACAGTCCTATGGATTCCCTGACAGGTTTTCTGCTTCTGATACACCTAAAAAAAGTTGTTACTATGAGTTTTTGCCTCTTTGGCAAATTTCTCTTCATAATCTTTCTTAGCTTTCTTTATCAGTGCTTTGCATCTAACTTGCCAGTGCTTATGTTCTTTCTTATTTTCTTTTAAATCATGTTTTAATCATACTGGCTCTCGTTTTCTCTTCTTTCCACCTTTGTTAATATATATGTGAAATACATCTGGTCTGGGCTTCCATGATGGTATTTTTAGATGACATCCACACCTGGTTTACAGCCCTAACCTTTGTTACCAATTCTTCTAGTTTCTTTTTAACCATTTTCCTCATGTTATCGTAAATGCTGCTACAGATGTCGCTCAAGATACTGGCTCAAATTTGATCATGTTATGATCACTGTTTCCTAGCGCAGTGGTTCCCAATCCTGTCCTGGAGGAACACCAGGCCAATTGGGTTTTCAGGCTAGCCCTAATGAATATGCATGAAGCAAATTTGCATGCCTATCACTTCCATCATATGCAAATCTCTCTCATGCATATTCATTAGGGCTAGCCTGAAAACCCGATTGGCCTGGTGTTTCTCCAGGACAGGGTTGGGAATCACTGTCCTAGCGGACTAAACAGTTACCTGTATTCCACTAAGGACTAAATTTAAAATGGCTCCCCCTTTTGTTGGTTTCTGGACCAGTTGCTCCAAGAAGAAGTCATAATGTCTAGGAAATTTTTCTCTCTGGCACTTAATGTTATGTTTATCCAATCAATGTTGGGGTAAATGAAACCAACCTACACACTTATTATCCAGTATACAAAGCTGCTCATATACTTCATACCCGCTTTAGTGGAGAAAAAATCCTGTTTCAAAGAGAACAGCCCTAAGCAAGTCAGGGACTGACTCACATTCAGTCATTGGCATAAAAAAAAGCTCCACCACACAATCATCTTCACTTTATATGTTTCAAAATCTGTCATAAGTACAGTTCATTATATTATTGGATATTAAGTGTGTAGGCTGATACATATATCCAAGTTCTTTTTGTACATAGTAATTGAAATCACCCACTATTATACTGTTGCCCAATTTGTCAGCTTTCCTAATCTCTGAAAACATGTCTTCATCTGTCTGCTCATTCTGTCCTGGGAGACGGAGGAATAAGCCCACCTTGAAATTTTAAAGATATAGGCCTGTAGTTTGAAACCAATGTTGGATCTTAGTATAACACTTTTTAATAAACTTGGAAACTATATATTCCTTTCCTTCACACATGGAATTTCTATTCACATAGATTCTACACTGTGTAGTACAGAATGATTGATTATTTTTGTTTGATTCAATTCCCTCTAACATATAGCTCACCCCCCCCCCCTAATTTGATCTACTCTATCCTTGTGATATAATTTGTACCCAGGTAAGTGTCCCATTAATTGTTCTCCTTTCACCAGGTCTCAGAGATGCCTATTATATCTACCTTATCACTCAGTGCTAAATACTTTGAATCTCCTATTTTTATTTTTTAAGCTTCTAGTATTTGTATACAAACACTTCAAATTTGTGTTTTTTCCTTGTATCTACAGGCTGCTGAGAAGTTTGAATCCTTTACTCTGCCTTCCTCTTAAATACTCCTGGCTTTCTTTCATCATTACTGAAATCTAAATATCCTGTTTCAATAGTATCCTTCAAGGATACTTCTCTCCTGTCAGCTTTCCCTCCATCTCAGTTTAAAAGCTACTTTCTCCTTTTTTAAACATTGGTATCAGCAGCCTAGTTCCATCCTGATTAAGGTGGAGTCCATTCTTTCAGAAAAGGCTCCACCTTTCCCAGAAGGTTATCCAGTTCCTAACAAATCTAAGTCTCTTATCCCTGCACCATCGTCTCTACCACACATTGAGACTTTGGAGCTCTACCTTTCTCTTGTGTGTGGAACGAGGAGCACTTCTGAAAATGCTACCCTGGAGGATCTGGATTTCAGCTTTCTATCTAAAATCCTAAATTTGGCTTCCAGAACCTCCCTTCCACATTTTCGTATGTCATTCATACTTACAATTACCAAGCTCCTCACCAGCTCCATCTAAAATCCTATCTAAATTACATACAAGATACGCCACCTTTGCACCAGGCAGTCCTCATGCCCTAATGATCAAATCACCAACTACAAAATATTTCTTCACGCAACATGTGATTAATATCAAATTTGTTGCTGGAGAATGTGGTGAAATCCAGTTAAAAAAGGTTTGGATAATTTCCTAAAAGAGAAGTCCATAGGCGACTATTGAGATAGCTTGGGGAAATCCACGGCTTATTCCTAGGATAAGCAGCATAAAATCTGTTTTACTACTTGGGATCTAGCTAGGTGCTTGGGACCTGGGTTGGCCACTGTTGGAAACAGGATACTGGGCTCGATGGACCTTCAGGCTGTCCCAGTATGGAAATTCTTATATTCTTTATGTCCTAACCCTTTTCACCTTCTAGGGAGACAACAATTGAGAGTAAGCTTAAGATCTTTGAAGGCATGTTATCTCCTTACAGGCGGAGATGGTTCTTACTGGGTTGAAAACTGAAAGGAGCATCTTGCTAACAGCATCAATGTGCCAGCAACCATCGGAGGTGAGTTTTAAAATCGAAGGGGGAAGAAGAAAAGGATTTGGCAGAGCATGATTTGTGGAGATAGCACTGGGAGCTTACAGCCCATGCAACCATAGGCCAGTCTTGCAATATTTATTGTGACTGTATTAGCCACTTTATAAAGAGATAGGTTGGCATAAAACATTACAATTTTAACAGTATAATACGTAAAATGATGACAAAATATGAACTTAAGATAGAATCTGAAGTAAAAATGGAGATGGTGAATTGAATCTCAGTAATAGGACTAACATGAAACAGTATCAGACATAGAAATATTTAAGAGCACTGTAAAACAATAATCTAATAAATGTCATTAATACAGTAAAAATGATGACATAATAGCAATGGGAAAATGTTAAGCTATGAGAGGCAAAGTCTGACACTGTCTAGGAACTTGCAAATTATTTCACAGACAAAGTTAACAGCAGGAAAAATTTTTCCTCAAATAAGCGATTAATTCCAGATCAATGCCATTTTCTTCAAAATGCTCGCGATTCAACCTACCAAATCTCAGGGAGCTTAAGAGCATTAATATTAAGGGTTCTCAAGCTGAAACAATTCCTCCATTCATCCTTAAATGATATTTTGCAGTTTTCGGTCCATTCATCCTTACTTTAATTAATGAAAGTCTTCAGGAAAACATCATGTCTAAAGTCTGGAAGGAAGCAATCATTTGTCCCATTATCAAGGATCATGAAATCAGTCCTGATGATAAATCAAATTACAGACCAATTGCAAACATCCATTTCCTAGCAAAACTGACTGAGAAGGTGGTATTCAAATAAATATCAGAATTTATAGAAAAAACCAACATCCTACATCCAAATCAAACAGGCTCCAGGCAGCATCACTCATTAATCGGCATGTCTACTGCCATACTCTAATACCTGGATCACCATAAATCTGTTCTTTTAATTTCTATTGATCTTTCATCTGCGTTTGACACAATTGACCATAACCTTCTTTTGG
Organism: Geotrypetes seraphini; assembly: GCF_902459505.1. Lineage (NCBI taxonomy): Eukaryota > Metazoa > Chordata > Amphibia > Gymnophiona > Dermophiidae > Geotrypetes > Geotrypetes seraphini. The sequence continues at coordinate 27,456,670 of NC_047091.1, forward strand.
ATAGACCAGGGGTAGGCAATTCCGGTCCTTGAGAGCCTGAGCCAGGTCAGGTTTTCATGATATCCACAATGAATATGTATGAGATGAGATGGATTTACATGCACTGCCTCCTTGAGATGCAAATCTATCTCATGCATATTTATTGTGGATATCCTGAAAATCTGACCTGTCTCCGGCTCTTGAGGACTGGAGTTGCCTACCCCTGGGATAGACTACAGACTATTGGCATTACGGACAAGGTCCTCTCTTGGTTTAGATCCTGTTTCACTAATCGCTCTTCAACTGTGTCTTTCAACAACACTACTTCAGAAAGTTTCTCAGCAACCCATGGTATTCCCCAAGGGTCCATCCTCTCGCTACTTTTGTTTAATATCTTTCTTGCACCCTTGATGACTCTGCCAATCCATTGGTTTTAACGTATTCGCTTACGCTGACGATATTCAGCTTTTGCACCCGTTGGACATCAAAAACCCTCTTGAAACAGCAATCAATATAAAACTTGAACAAATTCATCAATGGCTTGACGCTAACAGATTAGCTGTCAATGTAAAATCAAGTGATTAAGTGATTAATCAAATTTTTAATAAACTTGAAACTTGTAAAATAACATGAACAAAGCAGCACTGTACATATGCCTTGCCTGTTAATGCCAATGCCTTTCTGCCACCCGTCTTGTCTTGCCCCTCAGCTGCCTATTAACAAACAGCATAGTATCATATTCATGCTTCATTTGTGCCCTCAAGCTGACATGAATCAAAAGGAAACAAAGCAGCAACCTGCTAACCAGTGACCATAAAATTAAAGTAACTCTCTGTGGTTACAGTCAGTGGCTTATATATTATATGTAGGTACTTATATTGTACTGAAACAGGGCAACCTTCCAACTGGTGTGTGTGAGTTGGAAATTAAGTCCTTTCAGATGTTAAAATAAACTGATGTTTCAGCAAGCTAAGTATCTGATTCAAGGCAACTGATAAATCTCAGAATTGCAGAATCACACATGCTGCTTTGTTTGCACTTGCGATATGATGATGCTGTAGCTAAACTGAAGACAAATGGTATGTATGGTTGGATAAGATATGAGGAACCAGCGTGGGTAGGTAGCAAGCTGATCCAAGGCAGAGTGGCTAATCGGTCGCCCCCTTGCTTTCCACTTTACTATGTGGAGCGGCAGTCCCTTCTTTTCTGTTCTAATCATTTGGACTCGTGTCCAGTATTTGCTGTAGTTGGCTGCTATTCTCTGTGAGCATTTATGAAACTTTAAATTCTAGAGCAGAACCAAAGATTGCAAAGAAGTGATTTTGGTTCAGGGCATCTCTAGAAGAGACCAAACTGAAGTAAGGAGCCACACACAACACTTATAAAAAGCTTGTTTGTTGTTTTTTTTTTCCCAGAATGAACTTTCAAGTTTCCTCGCACCCCTTTCAGAGCAAATCCTGAAGGTTCAGAACTTTCGTGAAAAGAATCGTGGCAGCAAAGCATTCAATCATCTTTCTGCAGTCGGCGAGAGTGTGCCAGCACTGGGGTGGGTGGCTGTGGTAAGTGGAGTTCGTGCCGCCACTCATTACTTACTGCCCCACTGGAAGTTCTGTACCAGGTACTGACTACTTGTCTTTTTTTATTTTTAGGCCCCAAAACCTGGCCCATATGTGAAAGAAATGAATGATGCTGCTATGTTCTACACCAACCGTGTGCTGAAGGAATACAAAGATGTGTAGGTTGAGGTCTGGATGAGACAGTAGGGGGCTGGATGTCTAGCTTTAGGCAGGCACCTCCATGCATGGAGACAAGTTTTGGTTAATGATCCTGAAGCAAGGCAACCCAGAAGGGGATGCTTTTAACACATTGAACTGATCCTGCCGTTCTTAATCGTATTGCAGCAACGCCCATAGTATGTGTTGAATCTAAATAGCGCTATGTTGCACAGATAAACCAAATGAGAAAATTAAACAATCTTAACTGAAGCCAAAATTCCCTCTCCACCACTGGGTATGTGAACAAAATCTCTTCCCTTCCCCCCAAGGTTCCTTAGTCAAGGGACACCAGCTCAGCTGTTCTGTGAAATGAGCTGTAGACTAGAGAGTTGCGCGGGGACAGAACTCCCACCTGTCCCCGTGAGGACTCCCCTCCATCCCCGCCCGTCCCTATAAACTTCAGAAATAGTTATTTCATTTAATTATGCTACTGAATTAAAGGCTCTGGTAGAAACCCATTTACAAATAAGCAAAAAGACTTTATTAATTTGGAAATATTAATTGGGAAGAATACATACTTTGTAAACGGGTTTCTACCAGAGCCTCTAATGTTTATAAATTTTTATCAACACAACTAATATACTACTTTATCCTGAAGCAAAAAAAAAAAAAAAAAAAGAAATAGAATTCTTTTCCTACCTTTGTTTCCTGGTTTCTGCTTTCCTCATGTTCTCATTCAATTCCTTCCATCCACTGTCTCTCTTCCTTCTGCATCTTCCATTTGCTCTGTTACTGTGCCTCTCCCTTTCTTCCCCCTTCCAAATTGGTCTGGCACCCATCTTCTTCCCTCCGCTCCCCCCATAGTCTGGCATCTGTCTTCTTCCTTGCCAGCGTCTTCTCCCTACTCTCTCTTCCCCATTTCCTTTCAGCGTCCTTCTCCCCTCCATCTTCCCCATGTCCTTTCAGCGTCCTTCTCCCTCTCTGTCTTCCCCATGGCCTTTCAGCATCCTTCTCCACCTCCCCCCCCCCATATTCCCCATGTCCTTTCATCGTCCTTCTCCACCCCTATCCCTTTGTCTTCCCCATGTGCTTTCAGCATCCTTCTCCCCCCTCTGTCTTCCACAAGTGCTTTCAGAGTCCCTTCCCCCCCCCTCCGGCCCGTCTTCCCCATGGCCTTTCAGCGTCCTTCTCCACCCCTTTCTCTTCCCCAGTGTTTTCAGCGTCCTTCTCCCCCGCCCCGGGTGCAGCACAGCCGGCCAAGTCCCCTTAATTTTGTGGCACTTCCCCAACCGACCGACAACAGCCCCGGTCCGACAAACCTCCCTGCCCTTAACCGCGAATCTAAATTACCTTCTTACAGCTGCTGTAAGAAGGTAATTTAGATTCGTGGCTACAGGGCAGGGAGGATTGTCAGACCGGGGCTGTTGTCGGTTGGTCGGTCGGGGAAGCGCCACAAAAGTAAGGGGACCTGGCCTGCTGTGCTGCATCCGGGGCAGACCGCCCCCCTCCCTTGGTAGCCACTCGAACCGCGAGGCTACTCTCCGTCTCCTTACCTGCCCTGCCTGCAGCACAGAGCCGAACGGAAGTCTTCACGACGTCAGTGCTGACGTCGGAGGGAGGGAGGTCTTTGTTTAAGCCCTCCCTCCCCTCCGACGTCAGCGCTGACGTCGGGAAGACTTCCGTTCGGCTCTGTGCTGCAAGCAGAGCAGGTTGAGAGAAGAAGAGCTGCGTGACTGAGTACATCCAGCCCCGCAGGAACTCCGCGACCCTAGGGGGCGTCCCCACGGGATCCCCTTGACCCGAAGGGGGAACCCGCGGGTCCTGCGGGATTCCCGTCGTCCCCGTTCCGTGCAGCTCTCTACTGTAGACCTTGCAAAATAAGATGTTAACCAATTTACTGGCACTCGCTTGCCCATGCTGCAGAATAGGGTTGAAGGTTCATAATGTTGGAGTCTTCAGCTTTGCTTTATTTTTAAATCAGTGACAAGAAGCATGTGGACTGGGTAAAGGCTTATCTGAACATATGGGCAGAGCTTCAGCTGTACATTAAAGAACACCACACCACAGGCTTATGTTGGAGTAAAACAGTAAGTGATGAATGAGACGCATTGCAGTACTGTTCTTTGCCTGTGACTTAAGCCTGGAGAGGTCTATTGTGACTTGCCATACCCCAGATTATTTGATTGTGGGGCTGATGTAATAAAGCTATATCTTGCTTTGCTTTAGCATAGTACTTCACTCAGAATTTTCCTGCATGAATATTACTTCCCTGATGTAGCAAAGGAATTGGCATGGAAAAATTCACAGTAAAACCACTGTTCTAAGATGGAGCATGCAAACCAGCTGAAGCAGTAACTTTTTGCTCTGACTAAATTTTTGACTTTTTTTACTTAACTACAGCCTCGGATGCAGTAAAGATTTTGGCACAAGAGCTGAGGTTTAGGTGAAATGTACCACTTTATCTCAAATAATCCTGTTAGCCCTAATAGGTCCTGACCCCCTGCCACCACCACACTTCAGAAGTGTGAGGCCTGCCTGCTCCTGCCTCTAGAAAAATGGTGGCAGAGGAAGACAACTGTGCAGGGCATGCGTAGGACCAGGTATTAAAATATTGCATGGACACTGGCTTGTCTGCATTAATACTGTAGTCATTTGCCTGCCTCTAGTTTCTTGCAATGGGAAACTCCATTAAGGTACTGTGCAGTTTCAAAAGAACATGTCTTTCCATGAAAATATGCCACTTCTAGGGCAGCTGGAGATGCCTAAGTCTGACTTAACTTCATGATACCATTGGCCTTAAGCACATACTCCAGACCTAGTTTCATAGCTTCACTGCACTTCATTGTTTACTGCTTATTCGTTTTCATGGAATGTCCCTCCATTTTAGTATTTGACAGGGTAAGCGACCCTATTATCCCCTCTTGACTGTCTCCTTCCTAACTTGTTTAATCTGCTTTCATAGGGGAGCCATTTCATCCCCTTCTGGTAATGATTTTCCATCCTAAAGTTGACTGGCTGCACATTTGTGAACTGTTAACTTCTAGATAACACTGGAATCTTTACAGAAAAGCCTTTATACTGAGGACCATAGAATGAGCATTTCCTATAAGATGATGCTTTTCTTTATTTTAGGGGCCCAGAGCTTCAGGAACTGTCTCTACACAGAGTACTCCTCCAGCTGGATGTCCTCCCCCTCCTGGCCCTCCTCCTCCTCCTCCTCCTGTCTCTACTTCCATTCAGCCTCAGGATGAGTCTGCCTCCCGTTCAGCACTGTTCGCTCAGCTTAACCAAGGAGAACACATAACTAGTAGTAAGTTGTTGGAAGGCTCAAAAACTCAGCTGGAAGCTAAGCAGATTTTTTTTTTCTCTTGAGCAAAGGGTTTTAACAAGTTTTTGACATCACATTGTAGACCTAAAACATGTCTCTGATGATATGAAAACCCACAAGAACCCATCATTGAAGAATCAGAGCAGCCCCGTTCGAAGTGGACCAAAACCTTTCACTGCTCCAAAACCTGTGTGTGCTAGCATGGTCCTTGCAAAGTCCACAGCAAAGGAACCTGCTGTACTGGAGTTGGAGGGCAAGAAATGGCGAGTGGTAAGTACAGAGAATAGTGAAGGTGCTGTAATCCTTGCCCATGAAGGGGCTAGCAAAACAAGGATGCCCTTGTTGGTTCTTATTAGAATGGCTACAGCAAATTGAGATGCCAATTTTAATACAGATCCTGACAAATTTTGTCTTAGGATCAAGGAGCAAAGTCCAAAAATGTAAGCATTGGTAGAGACCCCTTCCCTCCCTCCTGCCCTCATTCTGCCTATTCTGCTCCTCTGTTCTTCCTAAAGAGAAAGTGAATTGGGAGAGGGAACACCTTTCAAGACCTTTGTTCTATGGGAAAGACAATTTAATACATCGGGCTTTTGGTTCTGGTGAAAGCTTATAGCCAGCAACCTCCTGTTTTCTCCATTCCATTCCCCTTAACTTAACAAACCTTTGTTTTCTCCTCCTCCCCCCCCCCCCCCCCCCACACACACACACAGTTTTTGTCCTTTAAAAAAAAAAAAAAAAATCTTTATCTTTGCTAAAAGCTGCTGATTTCTGTTGCACTGCCTACTTTTGAGTTTCAGTGAGCTGGTCTCTGAAACCAGTATAAATGTGCCCAGTGTAGCAGCGCTCCTGTTTTTCCAGTGCTGCTAGGGAATTCTAACCAAGTGATAGCCTGGAACCTTAGACTTGTAGAACTGTGCATGTATAGGAAGTAGATAAACTAGCTGAATGTGCAGGTAAGCCATTTAGCAATAAAAAGGAACATAAAGCCCATTAAATGGAGTAGAAGCAAAGTGAAGATGGTTCTGCCCAAATCTATACTCCAGTCTCCAAACCTGGGCACTTTCTGAAACACGCTTATTTAGACTAGTAAATTGCTGGAGGATTTAAGAGTATCCTTTTTTTTTTTTTACACCGACTTGGTAAAATTTTCAAAAGCACAGGACAGGGTGGACTTCATTTAAATCACAATTAATTTATAACATTTTATTTTAACAAAAGACAATTTATAACATTTTATTATAACAAAAGACAATTTAATTTATAACATTTTATTGAAGAAATCCAGTAAATTAAATTAAAATTCATCATTAATTTCTATCAAATGTCTTTCATTTCTTCAAAATATATTTCCAAATTACCCATTACATCTCAATACCCTCCCCCTATTTCCTTCCCCTTCCCTTTTCCCTATTCACCTCTCCCCCCATCCCCCCATAATTTTTTAATTATAACATTGTAATAAATGAATTAAACAAAATACAATTCAAATAATTCTACATATAGTACTATCATCCCCCTATTACCACCCCAACCCTAGAATGAAAGGTGACATCAATTACCAAATACTAAAAATGCAAAGAACGATTCCAAAGCTTCAATGTAAAGTATTAAGAATCGTACTTCTTGCTCTAGAGGATAATTTTTGTATATAAGGGTCCCAAATTTTCAAAAATAACGAGTTCTTCTAGGAAATTTACGAACCTCCCAAACCTCAAATAAAATTAAACGATGAAATTGATTCCTCCAATGCTAATAACTAGGTGAATCTTTCTGTAACCAATATTGCAAAATGCATTTGACTTATCATACATGCCTTTTGAAATAGAATACTTCTTCCCTGACCAAAAACCCCACAAGCCGCAGCTTTACCAAATATCACCCCCTTGGAGATTCCACCAATTGACAATTCCATAATGAACCTAAAAATAATGATTGCAGACCAGAAAGATTTAATAAGATGACATTTCCACAATACATGAGATAAAGTATTCAGATCTTTCTCACATTTGATACAAATAGGAGAATTAACTAAACCTGCATGAAATGCTTGTACCCGTGAGAAATATGCCATATGCAAAACTCTATACGTACATTCTCTCCAAACATATCCCGTAATAATTTTAGGCAAACGATGAATAGCTTGACTAAAATCTTGGAGTGATAATTGAATCCCTAATTCATCACACCATTTTTGTATAATAGTTTCATATGTTCTATTTGGAATCAAGCACCACCACAACTTATGCAACAAAGATACAGAGATAGGAGACTCATTACATTGATTAAAAAAAAAATTATAAACCTTTCACGAACACCCAATGAAAGACCCCCTCTTCTTACTTGACTCTGCGAATGTTGAGATGATGCGGTATACAAACCTAAGGTTTAGTTTAGTTTAGACTCGCGTAATGTTGTAATTGCATATATCCATACAAAGACCCTGGCCCATTTCCAACAGTTAAGGATAGTTCTGGAAATCTCCTCAACCTCCCTGACTCATCCAAAATCTGAGCAATAAACTGAACCCTTTTATTTGCCCAAGATCTAAAAATGACATTAGTCATACCCAGGATAAAATCTCCATTTCCCTGAATAGGCAAAAAATCCGTAACAAACATGGTTTTCTTCAGAAATGTTTGTTTCATTTTTTAATGCTTGCCCCTCCCTACTCACACTTGGCTTCTTGTTCAGATATGTAAACTTAGCACTTAAAGGTAAGGGGTTGATTCTGTCTACATTGATCTGCAAAAGAACGATAGCGCTAAGCTCTTTCTCAACTCAGTTTATTCTATAGCAGGGGTCTCAAAGTCCCTCCTTGAGGGCCGCAATCCAGTTGAGTTTTCAGGATTTCCCCAATGAATATGCATGAGATCTATGTGCATGCACTGCTTTCAATGCATATTCATTGGGGAAATCCTGAAAACCTGACTGGATTGTGGCCCTATAGGAGGGACTTTGAGATCCCTGTTTTATAGCATTTTTGCTGTGAAGAAGCATGTTCTCTTCAGTCACAAATTCACAGTCTGAGAAATGTAAAACCACTCATCTATGATGATCTTCTAGATTTAAAAAAAATGCCCGTGACATTAAAAATGAATTAATGGAATTTATTTATGAAAAACTTTAAACACTGCATGAATATAGAACCTCAGAAAGGAGAAATTAGGTTCTTACCTGCTAATTTTCTTTCTTTTAGTCCAGGGGTGTCCAATGTCGGTCCTCGAGGGCCGCAATCCAGTCGGGTTTTCAGGATTTCCCCAATGAATATGCATGAGATCTATTAGCATACAATGAAAGCAGTGCATGCAAATAGACCTCATGTATATTCATTGGAGAAATCCTGAAAATCCGACTGGACTGCGGCCCTCGAGGACCGACATTGGACACCCATGTTTTAGTCTCTCCACAGCCCACTGATGGGCAATAGCTCAACATGACCAGCAAGTGGAGACTGAGACAAACTTTTGGTTGTAGTTCAAGTGGGCTATGCAGTCCCTAATACTTAGTCTGCCGAATAGCCAAGCAGAACTAAGAAACTAATAAGTGCTAATCATAACAGTAACACTCCCAACAGGAGTAACAACTAACATAGAGCAATATTGTTAGAAATTGAATAGAAGTACCTTCAGCAAAACGTCCCCACAGCTCACCAGCTGAGCCAAAGGCCGCTGTTCTTTTAATCTCCCCTACCCTACTAAAACACGAGATCTAGCAGAAAAAAAACACTCTGCATGTGAATCCTGAAAAAACCAGACGATGGGGGCTGTGCCAGTCTGGAAAGACTAAAAGAAAATTAACAGGTAAAAACCTAATTTCTTCTTCAGTGTCTCTCCAGTCCGGCACAGCTCACTGATGGGACGTACCAAAGTAGTATCCGAAGGGCTGCCACAAGAATACGGTCGCTGAACACCAAGTCACGACGCACCTGAATGTCCACATGGTAGTGTCGCACAAAAGAATGGAAAGACCAAAAGTTTGTCTCAATCTCCACCTGCTGGTAATGGTGAGCTATTACTCATCAGTGGGCTGTGCCGGTGTGGAGAGATGCTGAAGAATGCCAAGTTTCCAGTTCCAGGCTAGATATTGTGGGATCATCCTGGAACATTATGGGACTTGAGGCGGTGATTAGGGTCTACAAATGCCATACTGCTTTGGGACATGAGTTCAAAATCATTTTCAAAACCATAACTAGCCAAAAAGTCTCCAGCCTGGAATTGAGTAACTTTATATCTCTTCAGCCCCTAGGTCAGGCAAGAGGTCTTCATGTGGGCTTGGGGCTTTGCAAGCTTGCCTTTTTTCAAGGGAAAACATTATCCTGATAAACAAACAAAAAAAAAAATTACTTCATCTTTTGCTACTGTATTTTTTGCTTCATAAGACGCATCCTAGATTAGAGGAGGAAAATTTTTTTAAAAAAATCCAGGATCTGCACCCAACCCCACACTCAGGCTCTGCACCGTGTCTCCCCCCCCCCCCCTCAAGCCAGGCTCTGCACCCTGTCCTCCCTTTTCCCTGCCAGGCTTTGCACCCAGCCACCCTTCCCTGAAATGTAGCCTGCTCTCCTCACCTCTGGTGGTCTAGTAGTAGGTTGGGACAGGAGTGATCCGTCCCAGCCAACTAACAGTTTGTTGGTTTTTTTTTTTTTTTTGAGGGGTAGATATGATACAAGATAAGAATTCTTATAAGAATTTTATGTAACTTATTGAAAATAAATGGAGGAATATTTGTTGCCTGTTAGGAGTTTTTCACTACCTGGTCTTGTATGTGCGTTCCCAAGTTTTCACTTTTTTTAAAAAAATCTTTATTAATTTTAAATTTTACAACAAGTGTACAGAAAATCATTCAAATAGTATACAATTCCACTTGAAATTCTACAATTCTCACACAAGAGTTTAACCCCTTCCCACCCCACATAAAACATGCTTTATAAATAAATATCCCATAATATAGTAACTACATCATTCTTTTCACTTAACAATAAGAAAACTAAAACCCACCCTCCCTCCCTATAACATATATATATATATATATATATATATATATATATATATATATATATATATATATATATATAGGGGAAAAATACTGATTATTCATTATAATTTATTAATGGCCCCCATATATCCTTAAATTTATTAAAACATCCTTTTTTAACAGCTAATATTCTTTCCATTTTATACACGTGACACACCGAATTCCACCAAAAACAATAATTTAATCTTGTACAATCTTTCCAGTTATAAGTTATTTGTTGAATGGCAACTCCTGTTAAAATCATTAAAAGTTTATTATTGTTAGAGGATATTTGAGATTTAGCCCTCAGACATGCCAAATAAGATGATATCATATGACAAAGCTACAGGATTTTCAAGCATACAATTTATTTGATCCCAGATCAATTTCCAAAAAGCATTAATAAAAGGACAATAAAATAATAAATGATCTAAAGTTCCAGCCTCAAGATGACAATGCCAACACCTATTAGACTTGGAGCAATCCAATTTTTGTAAACGAACAGGGGTCCAGAGTGCTCTATGCAACAGAAAAAAACATGTTTGCCTACCAAGTTTTCACTTTTAATATGGAGGGGAGGGAGGGGGGTTTGGGGAGGGCAAGTTAGGAGGGATTGGGTTCTATGTTCTAGGTTTTAGATTTGGGGAAATGGTGAATTTATTGAAAAATCAGAATGTTTTGCGTTATTTGATGCAGTCCCTTTGCTTTGAAAAAAAAACCTAATAATGGAGTTTAAAATTTTTTCATTAAACATTAATGGCCTCAATCATTCAATCAAAAAAGAAAATGCTTTATTTTTTGAAACAAAATGCGTTTCTAACAATACTAGATTGGCTTTCATATGTTAAATTTAACAAAAAACATGAATGATCCGGCTTTCTCTGTCTCTTTGGATGCGGAGAAAGCCTTTGATCGAGTTGAATGGACTTTCATGTATCAGGCTTTAAATTGGTTTGGTATAGGTTCAGGATTTATACAAATGATTCAGACGTTGTATAGCTCCCCTGCTGCAAGGTTGTACATCCTATATAATAAAACCCTAAGCGCACATGCGCACTTAGGATTTTGTGTTCCTTGCCGCTGTGGTGTGTGATCCGTGGCAGCCAACCCAGCGGCAGGGATCATTCTGGCCACTCACCCTCCTCCCGCCCTCACTCACCCTGGAAGCCAGGCAAGCTCTCTCCCTGCCCCCGTCTTCGGCAGGGAACACACCTCGGCCCTCACTCGCCGCTGCTGATCCTCCTGTAAAGAGCAGCCTGCAATGGTGGCCAGCTTTAGCGAACCTGGCAGGCCGCTCTCCAATTCGGTAGCACGTTCCCTCTGACGTGATCCCGTGCGTCAAGAGGGAACGTGCTACTGAGGCTGGAGAGCGACCTGCGAGGTTCGCTAAAGCTGGCCACCATCGCAGGCTGCTCTTTACAGGAGGATCAGCAGCGTGAGAGGAGCCGCCGCCGGCACTTTTAAAACTTGAAACAAAAACCTTCGGCCGCAGCAGGCTAGCCCGCGGGAAGGGAAGGGGGAGGGGCCGAACGGAGCAGGACAGCTCACGGTAAGAGAAGGGAATTGCTTCACATGGACCTGGAGGGGAAGGGAAATACCGCTTCTGCTTCTGCAAAGGAAAGTGGGGGGGGGGGGATAAGAGACAGAAAGAAATACAGACAGACAAAGGAGGCCAGGGAGAGAGACAGACAGGGGACCAGACAAACAGACAAAGGGTGCCAGGGAGAGAGAGAGAGAGAAATAGCAGGAGGGAGAGAGATAGAAAGAAAGGAAGAAAGAGACAGGAGCAGGGAGAGAGACATAAATAACGAAAGACAGACAGGCATATATTCTAGCACCCCTTAATGTAACCGGCTTAAACACTAGTTAATAATAATTTATTAGAGCGTTTTATCTTGCAAAGGGGGGTTAGACAAGGTTATCCATTATCACCTTTGCTTTTTGATATTGTATTAGAACCCTTGTTATTAGCCATTCAACAAGCAAAGGGGATACAAGGTATTCCTCGTGCAGATTGGGAATATAAAATTTCTGCGTATGCAGATGATATTTTGCTTTATTTGAGAAATCCGGAAATTACCATTCCATGCTTGCTTGAGTTGATAGAGAAATTTGGAAAATTTTCAGGATATAAGATAAATTGGAGCAAGTAAGAAATTCTTCCACTTAATGTACATTGTACTAAAGGCTTATTTGATTCATTCTCATTTGTATGGAAAGAAGATGGTTTAAAATATTTAGGTATTAGAATAAAAAATACACTAGAAGACACAATGAAAGAGAATGAGAAATTTTTATTAAAAGTAACAAATGTGTGAGCAATGGAATCCTTTACATCTTTCTTGGTGGGGGAAAGTTCAAACTAGTAAAATGATGATATTGCCTGTGGTTTGTTACCAAATAAGTATGATACCAGTTTTTTTTCAAGGGTCCTTTTATAAAAAGTTAAATGGTATTCTTACAAAAAATTTGTTTGGCTGGGTAAAATGCCTAGAATTGCCTTAGTATCTTTGCAAAAGCCAATTGCGGAAGGTGGGGTAAATTTTCCGAACTTTTATAAGTATCACCAAGCCTATATTTTACACCAGGGTATGTATTGGGTCCTCCCAGAACTCATGGAAAATATCCCAGATTGGTTGTATTTGGAATGGCGACTCATGTTTCCTATAAACTTATTTCATGTTCTCAGTGTTAAGATGCCTAGGAAATATAAAGAGAACAGAATATTGAAGGACACATGAAAAACATTGCATTATGTCAGCAATTTAACTCCAAATCCAATACACAAATCAACAAATCAATCGTTATGGCTAAACTCCAAGATTCAAATTGGCGGTTTTAAAATCGTATGGAAGCATTGGATTATTGCAGGTATACGGACTTTAGGTGATATTTTAAATGGTAAACTGCTTGATTTTTCGCTGCTGCAACATAAATATGGTCTAAACAAATCACAAAACTTTAAATGGTTGCAATTGAAGCAGGCTATTCAGGAGGGGTTCCCTGAATAGAAAAATCTTAACAATCAGTTTAGTCTGGAATTCTTATGCTTTCAGGCGGATTTCTTGGGACACCAGGATGCACAGTGGTATAAACTGATAACTGGATATATGAATAAAAAACCAAAGACTAGTCTTAGAGACATTTGGAGCATTGAGATTAAGCATTAAATTTCTGCATCTCAATGGCCACGAATTTGGTCTTGGAGAATGAGATCTACAGTGTCTGCATCTATGAGACAAACTTGGTTCTTTTTATTACATAGAGCATTTTGGACCCCAATTAGATTACAAAAGTTGGATAGCTCTAAGTCTAATAGATGGTGGCATTGTAATCTGGAAGCAGGGACTCTAGATCATTTAATATACTTTTGTCCCTTTATCAAGGCCTTTTGGAAATCAATTTGGTCTCAAGTTGTTTATTAGAAAACCATGTAGCTCTATCATATGATACAATTCTATTTGGGACATCAATGAGAATAAAAAGTCAAATTTCATCAAGTAACAATAAAACTTTTATTAATAATGACAGGGGTTGCCATTCAACATATAACCAGAAATTGGAAAAATTACACTAGACTTAATTACACCTTCTGGTGGAATTTGTTGTGCCATATATACAAAATGAAAGAACAATTGCCATACAAAAAGGAAATTATAATAAGTTTAAAAAGATTTGGGGGCCATTGATAACATATTGTAATGATTAGACACCTCTTTACACTGAAAGTATTATAATAATGGGAGGGGGGATGATATATAGTTATATTATAGGTTTAATCAATATTTATGAATATAACATATATATTTTTGACTACAGTATTTGTGGAGTGGGTGGGGGAGGGGGTTAATTTATGTATTTATGATGATAATAGAAAGATTTTCAAGTGATGTATATATGATTCAATTGATGTAATATTGTACACTTGATGTAAGATGAAAAAATGAATAAAGAATTGGAAAAAAAAATGCAGATGTATGTTATATCCAAGAGACGCATTTGTCTGCCACAGAATCCAAGAATTTAGAGGGGGGTGGGTAAAACATTGTTTTTTTTGCCCTTGCTGTGGGAAAGAAAGCTGGGGTAGCTATTCTGGTGAATAAGAAATGTACAGCTATCTTTAAATTGATTGCTGCAGATCCCTTAGGAAGATGGTTGCCTGTGGACATGAGCCTGGGAAATAATATGCTGGCACTTTTTAATGTATATGCCCCTAATTCGAATTAAATTGAATTTTTCAAAGCTCTGCAACAGTTGATACTACCAATAGCGGCTTCTAATTTAGTAGTGGCAGGGGATTTTAATGCTGTTATGGATCCATTGATGGATTAAAAAACCTACTAAGATCATGAAATCATTAGGATTAGATAATTTTGTACAGTCTTGTGATTTGGAAGATGTATGACGGATATTTCATTTTAATGAGCGGGAATTTTTTCTTTTTGTTCCCATGTTCACAAATCCTTTACAAGAATAGATTATTTTTTTGTTTTGGATCAATTAATTCATCACAACACAAGCCTCCATAGATCCAATCATTTTGTCTGATCTTGGTGGGGGGGGGGGGTATGGATTGAATTTAAAATTGCTGAACAGGATAGTAGTAGACTGTATGGAGATTTGATAATACATTGCTTGCGGATTCAAACTTTCTTGAAGAACTTCAGTTAAAAATGAATGAATATTTCCAAATTAATACCTCAGAAGACATTTCCATGGAAACCTTATGGGATACTTTCAAGGCAACCATGAGAGGGCAAATTATTTCATATTCAGCATATATTAGAAAACAGCTTAAAAGAAAATTTTCTAATTTGGAACAATAAATTAAGGTTTGGGAGTTAAAATTAATTGAAAAATGGGAACAAATTACTTTATAGGCTCTTTTAAAAGCTAAATGTAAGTATAATGAGATTTCTTCACAATTGGTCAGGAAAAATTTGTTTTCTCAGCAGACCCTGTATTATGGAAACTCAAATAAGGCGGGAAGATTATTGGTAAATTATCTCAAAGCTAAGAGAAGAAAGACAAAAATTATTGCAGTTAAAGATGAGAAAGGTGATACTCATTCTCAAATTGGATCTATTTTAAAACAGTTCCTAAATTTTTATCAAGCTTTATATTCTTCTAAGCCTTATTTAGATAAGGAAGAGGTTTAGAATTTTTAAAATTAAGGGACCAAAAATTCCTGAGCATATAAAAGGAAGTCAAGAAGAGCCTATATCACTAAAAGAATTGCAAACAGCGCTGAAGTTCCTTAGAGTTGGATCTGCTCCAGGTGGTGAAAGTTTCATGGTAGAGTTTTACAAATAATTTAAAAGTACCCTATTAACACATTTGTTAAAGTTTATATCAGGTTCAACTAACTAATGGTTGCATTGAAGGTACTATGGCAGAATCTTTAACTATAGTTTTGCCAAAGCCAAATAAAGATCCCATGTTGGTTTCAAATTACAGGCCTATTTCTTTAATCAATGTAGATGGGGGAACTTTTGGCTGATATTGGCTTTACGCTTGACTAAGGCTCTCCCTTTTATTATTGGTATGCACCAAACTGGGTTTGTTGCTCAGAGACATTTTTCTAATAACACCAGGTTGGCTTTTCATATGTTAAATTTAACAAAAGCCATGGAAGATCCGGCCTTGGATGCAGAGAAGGCCTTTGATTGGGTGGAATGGGCCTTCATGTATCAAGCTATGGATTGGTTTGGTATTGGTTCAGGATTTATACAGATGATTCGAACCTTGTATACCTACCCTGCTGCTATTTTGTACATCTAACATAATAAAACGCTAAGCGCGCTTGCGCACTCCTACCTGCGTGATCTGTAGATCTGTGGCCGGCAGGAGTGTGCATGGCGCTTACAACAGCCACACACTTGCGGACACCAAGGTAATGTTGCAGTCTGGCCGGCTCCCTTACACTCCATGCCCAAAGTTTATTTTTAAGTTCAAAACCGCGGCCGCGGCTCCTCTCACAAGCTGCACCTGTGTCGGAGAAGGCTTCTGATGCAAGCGGGGATTGTGAGCAGAGCCACCGCGGCACCTTTAAACTTAAAAATAACGCCGGCAAGGGACTAAGGGAACCGGCCAGACCGTGGAAAGGGGAGGAGGAGGAAATGCTGCTGCACAGTAAATGGAGGGGGAGGGAAATGCTGTTGCTGCACAGAGGAGTGGAGGGTGAGGGAATCCTGCTGCGGCTTCTGCACAGGGAAGTGGGGTGAAAGGAAATGGAGGAAGGGAATGCGGCTGCTGCACAGGGAAGTGGGGTGGGGGGAAATGATGCTGCACAAGGAAATGGAGGGGGAGGGAATGCTGCGGCTAAGGGAGCTGGCCAGACTGTGGGAAGGGGGGGAGGGAAATGCTGCTGCTGCATAGGGGGCAGGGAGAGAGACACATAGAAAGACAGACAGACAGCGGGAGGAAGAAAGAAAGATAGACAACGGTAGAGAGACAGAAAGAAAGGAAGAAAGACGCAGTGACAGAGAGAGAGACAGAAAGACAGATAAAGGGGGCCAGGGAGGGAGAGAGACAGAAAGAAAGAGACATGGGTAGGGAGAGAGACAGAAAGAAAGACAAACATATATTCTAGCACCTGTTAATGTAACGGCTTAAAGACTAGTTAACAATTTTTCAGAGCGTTTCTGTTTGCAGCGGGGTGTTGGACAAGGATGTCCCTTGTCTCCTTTGCTTTATGATATTGTATTGGAACCCTTGTTGTTAGATATTCAACAGGCAGATGAAATCCAGTGTATTCCTTACACAGGTTGGTAATACAAGTTATCCCAGGACAAGCAGGCATGATATTCTCACATGTGGGTGACGTCATCTACGGAGCCCCGGCGCGGACAGCTTTTCAAGCAAACTTGATTAAAGTTTCAAGTTTGCACACTGCACCACGCATGTGCGTGCCTTCTCGCCCACTAGAGGGCGCATCCCACCTCGTGGTCCTCAGTTCAAATTTTTCCGCGGAGCAAGAAAGCCCTGTGGATCTGAGCTCCAGTGTTTTTGCCTTCTAGCTGCCGCGTTTAGTTTGTTTTCCTTCGAATTAGTTCGCGGTGCTGTTTCTTTCTTTTCGTTTCTCTTCAAAAAAAAAAAAAAAAAAAAAAGTCTTTCGTTTTTCATCGGACTCCGGGGGCTCCCGGAATCCGTGGCCGCGGGACGTCGGTACGTTCCCGGCCTTCTTCTTTTTCTTCGTGGATGTCCCGTCCTGTTACGGGATTCAAAAAGTGCAACCGGTGCGAGAGGTTGCTTTCCATCACTGACCCTCACCGGTGGTGCATCGTCTGCCTTGGGCCCGAACATCCGACAGACTCGTGTGATCGCTGTGCTACCTTCCAAAACAGGGCCCTCCGTCGCCGTAAGGCAAGAATGGCCGAATTGTTCGCCGTCGACGCGCCGCCTAAGGCCTCGACGTCGGCCTCGGCTTCGGCCCCGGCCTTGACCTCGGCCTCGGCGTCCTCGGGGGCCTCGGCCTCGCCTCGGCCCTCCTCCTCGAAGGCGTCGTCAGTGAAGCAAGCTTCGGGTAAGTCCTCTGTTCCATCCCCTTCAGCAAAGAAGCCATCCTCGAGTCAGGCCAAGGCGGGTGGGTCGACCCCGGCCCCGCATCGGACCTCGACTCCGCACACCCCGAGGGAATACTCGAGACCGAGGTCGCCCTCCAGGGAGTGTGCCCCGGACTCGGAACTCCCCACCTTCGTGGGGATTCCGGCCTTCCAGGATCTCCTCCGAGCTCTGATCTCATCGGAGCTGTCGGGAGCCCTGGAAGTGTTGCAGCGTGCTGCGGTTCCGGCGGCCTCGACCTCGGCCTGGACGCCTTCGGTCTCGGAGGCCCCGGCCTCGGCTCCCTCGGGAGCCCCGGCCTCGGCGACCTCGGTCTCGGGTACTGGGACCCCGTACACCTCGGTCTCGGCCCCGCCCCGGACCTCGACCTCGGGGGAACCCCCTGAGCGGAGTATAAGGCCCAAAGAAAAGTTGCGCAGAGTGCGCCGTCTTTCCTCCTCTTCCTCCGGGTCTTCCAGACACGCCTCGCCCTCGACGCGACCTCGGACGGGGCGTCGATCGAGGAAGTCTAAGCGGCCCCGAGGCTCCCCTCGGCGCGACCGTTCCTTGTCGTTCGGGGGCGAGGCGTTGCAGGTGTCGGAGTTGCGCCTCGACAACCCGAGGCTCCTCCGCTCACCCCATGGGAAGTCTTCCCGGGCCGCCTCGCCGAGGAAACGGGAGAGTGTCCCACGAACCCCGGGGTCCTCACCCAAGGGCTCTGCGAGGAGGACAACTTCCCCTTCCCCCTCGAGGGCCCTCGAGAGGGGATCCTGGGATTCGGGATCGGTTAGGGATCCTCATTATTCCCACGAGGCCTCCCCCCTCTCCTCGGTGGGGCGGTCGAGAACCCCCTCTCCCCAGGCTAGGCCGTCCTCATTTTCATCCTTCGTTCAGGACATGGCCCAAGCCCTGGGGATTGACCTGATGGTAGGCTCTCGGTATTCCAAAGAATTTTTGGAGGAACAGGACCTCCCCATTCTTCCTAGGGAGGTGCCTAGACTCCCTCTCAACAGTGTCCTTCTGCAAACCTGGCTGAAGAACTTGTCAAACCCCCTTACAGTCACGTCTGTGCCCTCAAAAATGGAATCGAAGTATAGGACGATTCCCCCTAAAGGGTTCGATAAGGCGCAGCTCTCACACCAGTCTCTTCTGGTGGAGTCTGCTCTTAAAAAATCACAGCCCTCACGGGTTTCTGCGGCGGTTCCACCAGGCAGGGAGGGGCGGACTCTGGACAAGTTTGGCCGCCGCCTCTATTCAAATTCCCTGATGGCCACCAGGGTTCTAAACTACGCCTTCACCTTTTCCTCCTTTTTGCGTGGTATGGTGAAGGACCTTCCTCAATATCGAAACTCGTTACCGGACTCCCAAAGAGCAGGATTCGACAAGTTTATGTCCAACCTGTCTCAATTGCGGTTGTACCTATTCCATGCAGTGTACGACGCCTTTGAGCTGGTTTCGAGGGTGTCGGCCCTCGCGGTGGCCATGCGCCGCTTGGCCTGGCTTCGCACCCTCGACATGGACCCAAACCTGCAGGAACGCCTGGCAGACTTGCCTTGTGTGGGGTCCGAGTTATTCGACGAGTCATTGGATGCGGCGACCAAGCGCTTGTCGGAACAGGAGCGCTCTCTAGCATCCCTAGTCCGCCCCAAACCTAGGCCCCCGCCGCAGAAACCCTTTCGGCCTCCGCCGCGCCGATACCCTCAGAAGTCGACCCCGGCTTTCTCGAGACCGCCTCCGAGACGTCCGTCTCAGCGAGGCAGAGGGGGACAACCCCAAGCCCCGGCGCAGGGCCCTTCTAAGCCAGCGCCTTCCTTTTGACGGGCTGAGCGGACGGGGCGGGTTCCCCTCCGCACTTTCACAGGAACCCCTTCCTATCGGGGGCCGTCTTCGGTCCTTCCGGGAGGCATGGACCGGGATTACCTCAGACGCTTGGGTGCTCCGGATCGTCTCAGAGGGCTACTCGCTCAACTTTGTGTCCTCGCCGCCGGACAGTCCCCCAAGTTTAGTCCCCTGCAACCGTTCGCAGCTACCGACCCTTATAACCGAAGCCAAAGCCCTCTTGAAGCTTCGGGCGGTCGAGCCGGTCCCCAAGGACCAGTGGGGTACGGGGTTTTACTCCCGCTACTTCTTGGTCCCAAAAAAGACCGGGGACCTGCGCCCCATACTGGACCTCAGGAAGCTCAACAAATTCCTGGCCCGGGAGAAGTTTCGAATGCTATCTCTCCCGGTTCTGTATCCCCTCTTGGAAGAAGGGGACTGGATGTGCTCCCTCGACCTGAAGGAAGCATACACCCATGTTCCGGTGCACCCCGCCTGTCGAAGATTCCTACGATTCCAGGTGGGGGACCTCCACCTCCAGTACAGGGTACTGCCCTTCGGCCTAGCCGCGTCCCCACGAGTATTCACGAAGTGCATGGTGGTGGTTGCAGCAGCCCTCAGGTCGCGTGGACTTCACGTGTTCCCTTACCTGGACGATTGGCTCATCAAAGCCCCGACCAGGGAGGGGGTTATCTCAGCGACCCGACAGTCTATTGCCTTCCTGCAAACCCTCGGGTTCGAGATAAACTTTCCAAAGTCTCAGTTGAGGCCGTCGCAGTCTCTTCAATTCATAGGTGCGGTGCTGGACACGGTGCGCCTACGCTCCTACCTGCCGACCCAGCGGTTGGAAACCCTGGTACGGATGAGCCACCAGGTCTCTCAACTGTCGAAGGTGTCGGCCAAGCGCATGATGATGCTGCTGGGCCATATGGCCTCGACGGTACATGTCACGCCGTTTGCGAGACTACATCTGAGGATCCCTCAGTGGACCCTCGCGTCCCAGTGGCGTCAGGAGTGCGACCCGGTGTCTCGCCTCATTTCGGTGACTCCGCCCTTGCGGAAATCGCTGCGTTGGTGGACAGACTCTTCAAATCTGTCCATGGGGCTATTGTTTCGCACTCCGCATTTTCGCAAGGTCCTGACCACGGACTCCTCGGAGTACGCGTGGGGAGCCCATCTCGACGGTCTTCGCACGCAGGGCCTGTGGTCGACAGAAGACCGTCAGTGTCACATCAACGTGCTAGAGCTGCGAGCCATCTTCCTAGCACTTCGAGCCTTCGTTCACATATTGCAGGACCAGGTGGTCCTCGTCCGCACGGACAATCAGGTGGCAATGTATTATGTGAACAAGCAGGGAGGAACGGGGTCATGGCCCCTCTGCTCCGAAGCTCTTCGCCTCTGGGAGTGGGCGGCCTCCCGGAACATCTTCCTCCGGGCGGTCTACATCCAAGGAGAACGGAATTGCCTGGCGGACAAACTCAGTCGACTGCTGCAACCGCACGAGTGGACTCTACACTCAGCAGTTCTACGCGAGGTCTTCGCTCGCTGGGGAACGCCACAGGTGGATCTGTTTGCCTCTCCGGAGACACACAAACTACCACTATATTGTTCTCGGATGTACTCGCAGGACCGTCTGGAAGCGGATGCCTTCCTACTCGACTGGGAAGGGAGGTTCCTGTATGCATTCCCTCCGTTCCCTCTGATCATGCGAACGTTGGTACACCTAAAATCGTCCACGGCCACGATGATTCTCATAGCACCTCGGTGGCCGCGTCAGCACTGGTTCTCCCTGCTGCTCCAGCTCAGTGCCAGAGAGCCTCTTCCCCTGCCTGTCTCTCCTTCTCTGCTGTCTCAGAGTCAAGGATCCATGTTACATCCCAATCTGCAGTCATTGCACCTGACAGCCTGGTTTCTTGTTCCCTGACTCCTCCGGACCTGTCTCAATCGGTGAAGGAGGTGTTGGAAGCCTCCCGCAAGATCTCGACGAGGCTTTGCTATGCGCAGAAATGGACCAGGTTTTCCACCTGGTGCTCGTCTTCTCACCTGGATCCGGTATCAGTTCCGGTATCCTCGGTTTTAGAATATTTGTTTCATTTGTCGCGCTCCGGCCTGAAAACCACTTCGGTGCGGGTTCATCTCAGTGCGATTTCTGCTTTCCACCAACCTCTGGAGGGACGCCCTCTGTCAGTCCATCCCTTGGTGACACGCTTCATGAAAGGGTTACTCAGGGTTTGTCCCCCTCTTAAGCCTCCGTCTGTCGTGTGGAATTTGAATGTGGTTCTGGCTCAACTGATGAAACCCCCGTTTGAGCCACTCAACAAGTCCCTCTTGAAATTTCTGACTTGGAAGGCGGTGTTTCTAATTGCCCTCACCTCCGCCAGGCGGATCGGGGAGTTGCAAGCCTTGGTTGCGGACCCCCCTTTCACTGTCTTCCATCACGACAAGGTGGTTCTCCGCACCCATCCTAAGTTTTTACCTAAAGTTGTTTCTGACTTCCACCTCAATCAGTCCATTGTCCTTCCTGTGTTCTTCCCGAAGCCCCACTCCCATCCTGGCGAGACGGCGCTTCACACGCTTGACTGTAAGAGGGCGTTGGCATTCTATCTTCAACGCACCAGGCCTCATCGGAAGGTTCCTCAATTGTTTTTGTCCTTCGATCCCAATCGATTAGGGCATCCAGTTTCCAAGCGCACTCTGTCTAACTGGTTGGCCGCTTGCATTTCCTTTTGCTACGCTCAGGCTGGCCTTCCTCCCCCGGGTCGAGTCACGGGGCACAAGGTCCGAGCGATGGCAGCTTCGATAGCTTTCCTCCGATCCACTCCGATGGAGGACATATGTAAGGCTGCCACTTGGTCTTCGGTTCATACATTCACCTCTCATTACTGTCTGGACACTTTATCCAGAAGTGACGGCCGGTTTGGCCAGTCAGTATTGCAAAATCTGTTTTCCTAAATTGCCATCCTCCCACCTGCCCTTTTTTGGTTAGCTTGGAGGTCACCCACATGTGAGAATATCATGCCTGCTTGTCCTGGGATAAAGCACAGTTACTTACCGTAACAGGTGTTATCCAGGGACAGCAGGCATATATTCTCACAACCCGCCCGCCTCCCCGGGGATGGCTTCCTTGCTAGTTATGGAACTGAGGACCACGAGGTGGGATGCGCCCTCTAGTGGGCGAGAAGGCACGCACATGCGTGGTGCAGTGTGCAAACTTGAAACTTTAATCAAGTTTGCTTGAAAAGCTGTCCGCGCCGGGGCTCCGTAGATGACGTCACCCACATGTGAGAATATATGCCTGCTGTCCCTGGATAACACCTGTTACGGTAAGTAACTGTGCTGTCTCTGCTTATGCAGATGACATATTGCTTCATTTGAGGAATCCAGAAAAACAACCATTCTACATTTACTTGATTTGATAGAGAAATTTGGGAAATTTTCAGGATACAAGATAAATTGGAGTAAATCAGTTCTTCCACTTAATGTACATTGTACAAAAGGTTTATTTGATTCTTTCCCCTTTCTTTGGAATGAGGAGGGAATAAAATATTTAGGTATTTGGATAAAAAATACACTGGAAGAGACAATGAAAGTAAATGAAAAACTTATTGCAGAAGGTAACAGAAATGTGTTAGCATTGGAACCCATTACATCTGTCTTGGTGGGGGAAGAGTTCAAACTATTAAAATGATGATTTTGCCTATGGTTTGTTACCAAATGGATATGTTGCCAGTTTTTTTCCCAGGATCCTTTTACAAAAAATTAAATAGTATTCTTAACAAAATTTATTTGGCTGGGTAAAATTGCAAGAATTGCACTAGTATCTTTACAAAAGCCAATCACAGAGGGTGGGGTAAATTTTCCTAATTTTTATAGGTATCAATCCTATATTATGCGTCAGGGTATTTATTGGATCCTCCTAGAGCTCATGGAAAATCTCCCAGATTGGTTGTGGTTGGAATGGCAACTCATGTCTCCTCTGCGATTAGGCCACATTAACAGTATCAAAATGCCAAGGTTATATAAAGAAAATAGAATATTAGTAGATACATGGAAGACCTTGAAATATGTGAAAAACTTAACACCTATTCCAGTACATAAATCAACATATCAGACCCTATGGCTGAACTAAAAGTTTCAAATTGGTGGATTTAAGGTCATCTGGAAATATTGGATGAATGCAAGTATATGCACTTTAGATTATGTTATTTCTAATGGAAAGCTGCTTGACTTTTCACAATTGCAACACAAATTTGGTCTTAACAAATCACAAAATTATAGATGGTTGCAGTTGAAGCAGGCCATTCAGGTAGGGTTCCCTGAATGGAAAAATCTTAGTTGCTGTTCTTGTGTTTTCAGGTGGACTTTCTGGGACACCAGGCTGCTTAGTGGTATTAATATCTGAATTTATGAATAAGAAACCAAAAACTGGCCTTTGGGACATTCGGAGCTTTGAGATTAAGCATCAAATTACTGCGTCTCAATGGCCACGAATTTGGACTTGGAGGATAAGATGTACAGTGTCTGCATCTATGAGACAAACTTGGTTTTTTTTGTTGCATAGAGCATTTTGGACCCCGGTTCGTTTACAAAATTGGATAGTTCTAAGTCTAATAGATGCTGGCACTGTCATCTTGAAGCTGGTACTTTAGATCATTTGCTATTTTACTGTCCATTGATTTTGGCTTTTTGGAAATCAATATGGGGTCAAATAAATTGTTTATAAGAAAATCCGGTGGCATTATCATATGATACTGTACTGTTTGGCATGTCAATGAGGGCTAAGAGCCAAATAGCCTTAACAATAATAAGCTTCTACTTATTATGACAGGGGTTGCTATACAATAGATTACGAATAATTGAAAGAACTGGAGTAGACTGAATTATAGTTTCTGGTGGAACTCTTTAGGTTATTTGGGAGCCGTTAACAAGATACTGTAAAGATTGAAATTACTACATCGAAGAAATATTAATTTTTCCCTTTTGTTCATACACGTCCGGGGGGGTGGAAATATTTTATGATTTCTTTTGCTTATGAATAACTGTTGGGTATAAGGGAGGGGGGATATTTGATGTGAGTTAGAATTGATGATATATTAAGTGATGTTAAAGTATAAATGATTATATTATATGTTACACTGATTGTGAGTTTTAAAAATGAATAAAGATTAACAAAAAAGAAAGGGTAATAGCCACACAGCAGGGGTATTTAAGAAAATTTCAGGATATTTGGGAGCCTTTAACGAATTATTGTAATGAATGATTATTATTTTTCCCCTTAATTATGCCTGTCCACTTTCTGAATGGCTGCAGTCAATTCTCGCGAGTCCCACAAGAACTGATAACAGCCATTCAGAAAGCGGGGCGGGCCCAGGCAGCAGCGCAGAAAGCACGCTCCTGCCGGTCCATACACCACTGGAACACCAGGCTTAAGGGGCGTTTAAAAAAGTACTGTGAGGCGGGGGGGGGGGGTTTAAAAAGGTACCAGGAGGAGGGGGGTCGCCTTTGCTCCATAAGATGCACCCACTTTTCCATCCCCTGTTTGGGAGTAGAAAAAATGTGTCTTATGGAATGAAAAATACGGTAAATCTTCAATTGGATTGTAACATGGGGAAAGCTGTTAGCTTTGGTTTAATTGCAAGAGAAATTTCACCTTTGCCATATCCTTCTCTTTAACAGGAAAACCATGAGAATGCTTCTAACCTGGTGATCAGTCAGACTGAAATGAAACAGGTGGTTTATATCTTCAAATGTGTGAATAGCACTCTGCAGATTAGAGGCAAAGTTAACTCCATTACTGTCGGTAAGAGGGAGGCCACTGATGTATGAGCCAAGGGGGGAATTTAATCTGTACAAACTAAGGCCGTGAAAGCCTGGCTGTCTTCTCTCAAGCCTTTCATGCAACAATGAACTAGATTCCATGCATGCCCATGTTTATATGACGGAGATCAACTGCACTTATTACAGCAGGACTTTTGATGGCACAACTTTATTTGTTTGGATTTGGCTCACATTTCTTGCAGTTAACGCTCTTATCTTCTGTTTAAATTACTCTTTATTTTGCTGTCTAAATCCTCTTGTGCTGCCTATTAGGCTGTTTTTAATGATAGTTGATCAAGCAAAAATTGTAATCGTAATAGCCTGAGTAAAAATTTTGATGATAGTAATGTAATGTAATGTAATTTTATTTCTTATATACCGCTAATCCGTTAGTTCGAAGCGGTTTACAGAAAATATACATTAAGGATACAATAAAAATAAGATAAGTAAAGATAGGTACTTGGAAATACCCTTACTGTCCCGAAGGCTCACAATCTAACTAAAGTACCTGAAAAACAATTAGTAAATGGTAGAGAAGTAAAATAAAGACAGAGGTAAAAATAAGATAAGAAACATAGTGCTTCTAAATATCCCCCTGATGGCACTGGGTAGCAGGCTGAATCTCAGAGGGGGAGCAGTCCCCTCCTTTAACGATGCCTTGATGCTTCACAGTAGGGCAGGCAGGAAGGAGCAATCTCTCAGCTGTTTATGCCTCTAATCCAGGGGTAGGCAATTCCGGTCCCCAAAGCCGGAGCCAGGTCAGGTTTTCAGGATATCCACAATAAATATGCATGAGATAGATTTGCATCTCAAGGAGGCAGTGCATGCAAATCCATCTCATACATATTCATTGTGGATATCCTGAAAACCTGACCTGGCTCTTGAGGACTGGAATTGCCTACCCCGGTCTAGTCTGGTCACAGGCAGGAGCAACTAGAGGATCACCTGAATCCACCTGGCATCCTTAAGGTAGGTCCAGAATGGGGAGGCTCAATTCAGACTGCCCTGGATCTAAAACGAATCTTTACTAGTTCTGGCGCGAATTGGCAAAGTTGCTATAACCAATTTTTGTGCTTATTTTTTTGTCATGTCACTGTTGGTTAATTTGAACATTGCTACGTCATCTCTTCACAGCTGTCCTTTTTCTTCCCTGATACTTGCTTAAGGCCACTTATTCCAACACTTTCACATGTATGTATGTAGTGTTTTACTTTGTGCAGACCCCTGACACAGGTGGTTATGCCAAAACCTGGTCCATGTCGGGTCCATTGCCTGCTGTGTTTGCCGGCACTGCTTTCTTAAGCAGAGCCGGCAAACACAGCTACTCTTAAGAGCTTTCAAACCAACACTGAGGGTGCTCCCTGAGTCAAAAATTTAAATTGAAGCTTATTTGCTGTTAAGTGTGGAGGTCAGGGAATCGTACTGCCTGTAATGGCCTAGGGCAGGGGTAGGCAATTCTGGTCCTCGAAAGCCAGAGCCAGGTCAGGTTTTCAGGATATCCACAATGAATATGTATGAGATGGATTTGCATGCACTGCCTCCTTGAGATGCAAATCTATCTCATGCATATTTATTGTGGATATCCTGAAGACCTGGCTCCGGCTCTCGAAGACCGGAATTGCCTACCCCTGCCCTAGGGCATACCCTGTTCATATCATTGTGTTTTTCGGGTCCATTAATAGAACGTTGCTTTAATAGAACGTAGGCTCTTGGTGTACTTCGATTCCCTATCTGCTTTGCTGATTCCAAAAGAATAACAATATCATTGGCCAGAGGGATATTGGAAAATGGTGTGAGCTTTAAATGCATACTTAAATGATTACATTTAAAAGATGTGGCATGTATGAGAACGTCGTCTTTACAATAGTAGTCTAGTTTTGTGTGTGTGGTCATTCCCCCTCACCCTTCAAAGCTTTTCATGGTTCTGTGCTTTTTACCCCCAGATAACTGTAAGAAGCTGGGTTTGGTGTTTGATGATACCGTTGGCATTGTAGAGATCATTAATTCAAAAGATGTCAAAGTGCAGGTAAGAACTGAAGCTTCCTTTGCCAGGTGCATACATAGTGCTGCTGTCCTGACATGAGATGTTTAAATACCCATGTGGCATAAATAGGCATGAGGCCAGTCTCTTTTAGCTGAAAGGAAGCTCCAGACTGAGAGGGCATAGGATGAAGTTAAAAGGTGATAGGCTCAGAAGTAATTTATTTATTTTATTTTATTTTTTCTTTTCTTTAAATTCTTTATTCATTTTCATATTTTACATATTGTGTATTAATTTGTTGTAATTTTATTTATTTATTTTAAAAATTTATATACCGTTTAAAACTAAACAGTTTACATCATGGGTATCAAAGTCCCTCCTTGAGGGCCGCAATCCAGTCAGGTTTTCAGGATTTCCTCAATGAATATGCATGAGATCTATTGGTATATAATGAAAGCAGTGCATGCAACTAGATTACATGCATATTCATTGGGGAAATCCTGAAAACCCGACTGGATTGCGGCCCTCGAGAAGGGTCTTTGACACTTCTAGTTTACATACACAATCTTAAAATGACAAAAGCAAATACATAATAAAATAATCCTATATAATAAAACCCTACCTCGCTCATGCGCAGTCCTATCTACGTGCTTCTATGATCTGTAGGTCTGTGGCCGCAGGAATGCGCATGCGCGAGTCCCCAACCTTACTTCCCAGCACCTACCACTCGCCGGCAAGACTGGACGCCAGCACTGGACTCCCTGCTCTCTGTGTCGGCTTCTCTCACCAGCCGCACCAGCGTCGGAGAAGGCTTCCGACGCTGGCGGGATCGAGAGGAGCAGTGGCGACACCTCGCAGGGCGGGAAGGGAAGCCCAAAACACTCCAGCCGCAAAGGGATGCCGCGGTCCAAACCAGCTGATTCCAGCAGCGTGTGCAGCACTCTACACATGCTGCTTCGGGGCCTTTTACTGCTCTGATTTGCTCTGTCGCGTCTCTGATGATGTCATCAGGGACGTGCCAGAGTAAATCAGGGCAGTAAAAGGCCCCGAAGCAGCGTGTGTAGAGTGCTGCACAAGCTGCTGGAATCAGCAGGTTTGTTGGACTGCGGGAAGGGAAGGGTGGGGGCGGCAAGGGACTAAGGGAGCAGGCAAGACCAAGGGAAAGGAAAGGGGGGTAAGGGAAACGCTGCTGCTGCACAGGGAAGTGGTGTGGGGTGAGGGAATGCTGCTGTAGCTGCTGCACAGGGAAGGGGGGGGATCTAAATGCTGCTGCACAGAGACATGGAGAGGGAGGGAATGCTGCTGTGGCTGCTGCACAGGGAAGTAGGGGGGGGAGAGAGACAGATAGATAGAAAGAAAGCCAGACAGCGGGAGGAAGGCAGACAGAAAGAAAAGAAGAAAAGCACAGGGGCAGAGAGAGACACAGAAAGACAGACAGACACAAAGGGGACCAGGGAGAGAGACAGACAGAAAGAAAGACAGCGGGAGGGAAAGAGACAGAAAGAAAGAAAGACAGACATATATTCTAGCACCCGTTAATGTAACGGGCTAAAATACTAGTCATATAATAAAAAGGATATGCTTTTTTCTTTAGCCACTCTCCAGACCAGCATAGGTTAATCTTACAAGTGGTTTATATCTCATGACCAGCAGGTAGAGACTGAGACAAACCGTTGGAATAGTACATATCATGTGACTCCTCACTGATTACCTCAGTCTTCTCTCAGTCTCCAGCAGGTGTGGTGAGCTGTACCCTTCTCCCTTGGTAGGGCTGTTGGAATTTGTTTAGGACTTTTGTCCCCTTTTTAGTGCCAGATTGGGCTTGTGTGGGCCCTGTTTGCCCACTAATTCAAGCAAGGCATACTGCTTTGAGAGCCAGTGTAGTCTGAGGTAGTGCTGGTCTGAAGGGTTGCTTTCTCTTTAAATATGCTGTAAATTACTGTATTTTTCAACTTTTCTTCTAGCTAGGTTGCGTCTGGACCAATTGAGCACTTCTCAGAAGAGGTGCACAATTTGGTCCAGACGCGAGGCACTCGTGGTCGGCCTGAAAACAGCTGTTCGGGCCGATGCAGTAGAGGAGCCTCATTGGGAACAGGTGCCAGCATCCAGGGCTTCCGCTAGTCCCTCGTGAGCCGGCAGTGATTTTCAGGGAAGCCCGGTCTTCCCCTGCCGCCCACAGATGGATTTCCTCAGCTGCCGACGGTTCAGCTTGGGATTTCTTATCGGCTGTTTTTTCTCTCAGCTGATGCCAGCTTTTGCCTGCTTTAGTGGCAGGGACAATTCAGCCTTCTCAGCTGCTACAGGCCCTGGAGTGGTTAATTTTGGCGCGTTTTTTGCCGTTTTTCCTCAGATAGCCCTTCCACCTTGTATTTAGCCTCAGGTGCCTTCTCCCTGTTTTGACATAACAGGGACAGGTTTCAGCTGGGTCCCTGCTGGGGAAGGGAGTCCCATGGGTCTGCCAGGGGGGGGGGTCTCCCTCTTTTTTTTTTTTGCTTTGTGTCTCGTGGGGGAGTGTTTGTTCCCTCCACGCCCCCCTGCTGTTTGGACCCCTTAATTCTTTTTGCGTCCCCCCCATCTCCTCCCTCGTCCAGGCGCCCGCGTATGGCTTCGGATGAGGACTTGTTGTCTGAGGGCAGTTTTATCTAATGCATGAGGACCTGGACCTTTGGGAAGACCTCCAGGATCCTCGAGGAGACTTAGTTTTTTTCTGTCTTCCAGCGAGGAGGTGTTCGTGGTGCACCTTTTTCAGAGAGACAAGCTCTCAGATCTGATTCAGCAGATCTCCTCAGTGCTGCTCTTTGAGGAGATGCCGCCTGAGACCCTGAGTGTGGAGGACTATCTTCTTTGGGGGATCTCCTCTGCTTCCCGCTCTTGTCCGATACATTCGGTTTTTCTGGATATTATCCTGGAGCAGTGGACTTTGCCGGAGGCGTCTTTTTGGTTTGACCACTCCTTGGCTTGTTTGTATCCCATCCTGGTGGGGGATAGGGCTACTTTAAAGTCACCAGTGGTAGATGCGGTAGTCTCAGCTTTGGCTACGCAGCATATTGTGCCCATCAGAGGCAGTTCTGTCTTGCAGTACTCTGAGGAGCGTAAGTTTGAGACCATTCTTAAACTGAATTTTGATATATCTGCCTTGGGGGTCCAGGCAGCTATTTCTGCGGGACTGGTAGCTCATGCCATGTTTCAGTGGGCCAAGCGGGTCCTTAACTGTGAGTTTGATGGTCAGGAGGTGGCGAAGATTGAGATGGCTGCCTCTTTCCTCTCAGACATCCTCTATGATTTCTTGCAGACATCTGCCAAATCCATTGCTGCGCGTCGGACCTTCTGGCTTTGGGCTTGGTCTACGGATGCGAATTGGGAGGCTGATTTTTATTTTTTTTTTTTAAGCGATTCGAACAGATTCACCCGAAATGAATCAGTGAATCGATTCGAATCAGGCAGCACTAGTGGGGACCTTTGCTATTTGCATTTGTTCCTTTGCATTTTCCAACAGCGTTCCTATTTTTATTAGTTGTTACTCCTGTTAAGAATCTTGTTTGTTTTGTTTCTAGTTCTTAGTTCTGCTTGACTATTCAGCAGAGTGAGGTAATTAGGAAGGAGTCACATGATATGTACTATTCCAACATTTTTTTCTGTCTCCACCTGCTGGTCACAATGAGATATAACCCGCTTGTAAGATTAACCTATGCTGGTCTAGAGAGGCTAAAAAAGTAAATTAGCAGTTAAGAACCTAATTTCTCCTTTTTTTACAGAGAGGGTGGTAGAGATAATGGAGACAGACTGTCTTAATTCAGGAAAGCATGGGACAGGTACATGGGATCTCTTAGGGAGAGGAGGAGATACTGGATGGGCTGTTTGGCCTTTATCTGCCGTCATGTTTCTCTTTCTACTACAAAACAAAAAAACAATCCAACAAATCTGCAGTGAAGAGTCAAATGACGAAAACAAAGGAAAAACAGCAGATGTGAGACCCATAATTGATCTTATTTCAAATGACAGCTTGTTCCAGAACTGAGCTTTATAGTAGCGTTTTGTTGTATCTTCTTCTCCCTTGAACCCCTGGAAGCTGTAATGGCATTTGTCCTTTTTAATCTTGGTACAAGTGTTTGCAACAGAGTCGAGCATCTTATCTGCTTGTGTATATATAATATATTAGGAATATCCAGTGCTGTGATCTTGCCACACTAACAATATATTTAAAAGACATTAAACTGGAAGCGCTTTAGTCCATTGGTCAAAACAGAGAGCCGAACTGTGAACACACTAACAAAGTGAAGAAATGACAACCAAAATTGAACAGTGAATGAAACGTGTCCTCAGTGTGATGGAGTTGGCCAATAGCCACTCTAGCACTTAACCTTAAAATTTGTAATGAAGGAGTAACAACTCACTTCCAGCCACACATCAGCATAGGGCATATTCGTGTGAAAATAAGTGTGTGCAATATATTCAAAGCAGTAAGGCACTCTGAAAAGACCAAATCTCAATAAAGATGAAAAAAGCACTTAGCTTAGTTCTTCATAAAGTTTAGCCTGCCATCAACGGGGCTACAATACTTCTAGTAAGCCTCGTTAAGGCTTACAATAGACTAAAGCTGCTCCAGCTTAATGTCTTAAGTATCTTGGCAGCATTTAGAGTTATTTTGTGTCTACCCTAACAATATATGGCACACTATTGACAACTTTAGCAAATCCTTTTACGTTGTTTATAAGCTGTTTGTAATCCAGTGGTGGACGTTCCTTTCACCACACTTACTATGGACATTAGTCCTAGCACAAGCAGGCAGCATATTATCACATGTGGGCGACATCATCTATGGAGTCCAGTATGAAAAGTGAACTCTCACTTTGCGACTGCCCGCACCGCGCTTCTTGCCCAAAGCCCGCTCACGGTAACTCAGTTCTTTGTTTTCCCCGGAGCAAAGAAGTACTTTTTTGACTAGACTCTGTTCAGTCTGCGTTGCCTTCCCACTTCAGCATGTTTTTCTTCTTGTCTAATTTCTTTTTAACTTCAGTTTTTTTTATTATTTTCTCTTCTGTAGTTAAAAAAAAAAATCATATTCGTTTTTCTTCAAACTTGGGCTTCGGTCTTTGGGTTTTTCCTCGGTGGGTCTTTCTCTCCCAGTTTCAAAATTGATTTTAACTTTGCTGACTTTTTCTGTCCATGTCAAAACCTTCGGGTTTTAAAAAGTGCTGTAGGTGTCAGCGGCCTTTTTCCATCATTGACTCTCATAGTTGGTATTTACAGTGTTTAGGCCCTGAACACTGAGTCGAATCTTGTGCTTGGTGTTCCACCTTACAAAAGCGTTCCATCAAAGCATGCTGTATTCAACAGGAAAAGCTGTTCGGCTCAGCTATGGACACCAGCAAATCTTCAAAGCCGTCAACATTTAAAACTCCTGTATCAGCATCAACATCGCAAGACCTTCCAGCATCGGGAAAGTCAGCTAAGAAGCCATCTACTTCCCAGCAACTATCGCAGGTCTCAACAGCTTTGAGTCCCTTGATGCAGACCAATCAGCGATGTCAGCGATGTCATCGTTCTCCAGCTTTGCAGGTTGTCTCTCCTTCACGGTGTGCATCCACATCAAGGTCACCCACTCTGAGACAACCTGCTGCACCGATGGTACTGGCTGTTGAGCTATTGGTACCGGTGCATACTTTCAGGGAGAAACTCTGAGTTCTTCTAGAGGGAGCTCAGTAATTCGTTTCAATTGCATTGCATGCCGGTGCTAACATCGACTCCCTTGGTACTGGCCCAGCCTAAGCATAGCACTTCGAGGCCTCATAGTACCGATGTCGACTATCCATCAGAGCATCAAGCTACTTCTTATGGATCTTCTCAGTGGCATTGTCGTTCCCCCCCCCCCCCCCCATTTCAACGCCGTTCTACCTCCAGGCATCAATCTTTGCATCTGCATTCTACCTTTTCCTTGAAGCATTGACAATCTTCTTCAACAAGGCATTCGACGCCAAGGTACCATTGTTCTTCCTCATGTTGATCCTATGCTTCTAAGCGTAAAAGGGATACTCATCGATCCTCTTCATTGGATCGGTACTTGTAGGGATAAGGCTTCACACAGGACTCAGATTGGGATGAGACGTCCCTAAATGGAAGGCCTCTAACCCTTTTATTGAGTATCTTAACTCCCTTATTTACTTATCTAATGATTTGCAAGGTTACAATCTCAACATGCATTTGCAGTGCTGATTACACCAAGGTAACTCCCTTGTTTACATATCTAATGTGATTCTCAAGGCTACCATCTCACGTGACATCTGAATACATTATAAAGGTTACAGTAAAGCAATTCCCTTGTTTACACATCTAATGATTCTAAAGCTTACCATCGCATGTGACATTCTAAAGGTTATAATGCATGTACCTCATGATCACCCTTAAGCTCAGTGCGTGACAGAGGACTGCTTCTGCAAGGTCTGTCTGCTGAAGTATCTTTCCATATAAAGCCTACTTAAATAAGATAAGGGTTAATTTGTGACAGGTAAGGGGGAGAGAGGGAATGATTCACCATTCTTTCACAGGGGCTTAGAAATCAGTGTGCTGACTTTGCCCTGTTTCAGAACTGCGTCCCTTCAGGTACTGAAGACATCGGAAAACTTCTCAGACATCGTTCTCCTCGAATAGCTTCTTCAGGGCTTATCTATGACAGATTTGCAATCTGATTCAGAGTGTGAACCTCCTTTTATCTGCACCTGACTCTTATGGCATACCTTCAGAACCATCACCACCACCTCCCAGAAGACTGCCTCCTCCAGAAGGATTTTCCTACACAAGATATATTAGACAAGTTAGGCAAAGCCCTACCTGTAAAATTGGAAGCTGACGCTGAACCGAGATCAGAGCTCCTGTAAGCCTTGGACTTTGATAAGCCTCCCAAAGAGCTTTCTCAAGTTACAGAAGGCAGATATTCTCGCAACCCACCTGGTTGGCTTATTTATTTTTATTTATTTATTTAGATTTTTATCCCATCCTCCCAGTAGCTCAGAACGGTTTTCAAGTATACATTCACAATGGAGTGAATTGGACATACAAGATTATACACATACGAGACTGTGCAGCAGTGTAAATATAGGGACTGTACAGCAAATTAAGAACAGTAGTTTAAATAAGTAGTTTAGATACAAGTTATTTGAGTATAGGCTGAGAGTGGACTATACAGAAATTTAGGCAGAAGATTAGAATGGAGAAAGAAGGGTAGAGGTGGGGTGTAAGGGGTTGGGTGTAGACTGAGGGTGACCTTTAGTTGAAGAGGAGGGTCTTTACCATTTTCCGGAATGTCATTAGTAAGTTCTGTAGTCTGAGTTGAGGGGGTTCCAGAGTTGGGGAATGAAGTGGCTGTAGGAGCGTTTGCGGGCGGTTTCTAAGAGGAGGGACCTTCCAGGGGAATGCATAGGCGTATCTCCGTTTCTGAGCGGAGGGTGCAGGTGGGGATGTAGATGGGTAGCTTGGATTTTATGTAGGAGGGGGTGGTGGCATAAATTTTTTGTGTGCTATTGCCAGGGCCTTGAATGCACAGCGTTAGCTAATTGGGAGCCAGTGTTCAGCGCGGAGTGCTGGGGAGATGGGATCATGATAGTTGAGGCTGTGTAGGAGGCGGATAGCTGCATTTTGGACCCGTTGGAGGCGCTTGATCTTTTTTGGTTATTCCATTAAATAGGGAGTTGCAGTGATCCATTCTGGAGAGGACATATGCGTAGAGGAGTTGGGCTAGGTCAGGTGTGGAGATGTAGGGTTTGATCTTTCTAAGTAGGCAGAGGTAGTAGAAGGAGGTAGAGACTACTTGGGATATGTGGGTGGATAGGGATAGGTGTCCGTCTAAGGTTACTCCTAGGCTGCGTACTTGATCTGTTGCCGTTAGTAGAGTGGAGTCACATGATAAGAGTTGGGCGTGTGTATTTGGTGTTTTTGTTCCTGATCCATAAGAGTTCGGTCTTAGAGGCGTTCAGTTGTAGTTTGTTGTTTGTCATCCAGGTTTTCATATCAGAGAGGCAGTATTGGAGGTTAGCAATTTGGGACGATTGGTTTTCGCCTAGTGGGAGGAGCAGCTGGATGTCATCGGCATAGGAGTGGATTTTAATGTTGTACTTTTGCGCTATATCAATGACAGGTCTGATGTAGAGGTTAAATAGGAGGGGGGGATAGAAGGGCGCCTTGGGGAACGCCATATTTGATAGGCTTGGGGTTAGATTTGTGCGTCCCTAATGGGACAGTTTGGGTCCTTTGGTGGAGGAACGAGGTGAACCATTGGAGGGCAGAGTCCTTGATTCCAAGGTCATAGAGTCTGGATATGAGGAGGTGGTGGTCGACCGTGTCAAAGGCAGCACTGAGGTCAAGTAGGACTAGTAGGGCATTGCTGCCTTTGTCGAGTATTGACCAGCTGTCATCAATGATATCTAGGAGTACTGACTCTGTGCTGTGGCCTGTTCGGAAGCCGGATTGAGCAGGGGATAGTGCAGCTTGTTCTTCTATGAAAGGGTGTAATCGGTGGAGCACATTTCGTTCTAGGAGTTTGGAGACAAATGGGAGGTTGGAGACCGGGCATTAGTTGCTGGGTTCGTTAGGGTCAAGGGTGGGTTTTTTGAGAGTGGGTTTGATAATAGCTGATTTCCAGCTGAGGGGAACTGTCCCTGTGGAGAGAGAGGTGTTAATGATGGAGAGGATGGATTCTGCCATGGCGTCTTCTGTGGATAGCAGGAGGCTGGATGGGCAGGGATCGAGGATGGTATTGGAGGGTTTGAGTTCTCTCAAGGTTTCGAGAACCTCGGCATGGGTGGCCATATCAAATTGGGGGAGAGTGGTAGGCTGGGGGTGTGCAGGAGTGGGGTTGGTGTTGGTGTCAAGATTATTGCGGATGGTTTGTACTTTGGACTGGAAGAAGTTCGAGAGAGTCTCACTATCAAGTTCTGTTTGGTTGGTGTGGCTTTTTCCTTGGGCGCTGGTGAAGAGTTGGTTTGTGAGGGTGAATAGTTGTTTGGATCTAGCAGGGGCTAATTGTAGGAGGCGAGAGTAGTAGGCTTTCTTCGCTTCTAGGATGGCAGCTTTGTAGGTGATGGATGTGCTTTTCCAGTGGGCTTTGGTTTCTGAATTTGGATGTTTGATCCAATTCCTTTCTGCTTTCCTCAGAGATCGTTTTATGGATCGGAGGTCACTGGTGTACCAGGGAGCAGGTGTTTTATTGGTGGTTATTCAAATTGTTTTTGTCTGAGCAAGGCTGTTATAGAGGGATTGGATGTTGGAGTGCCACGTGGAGCTGCTAGGTCGATGGAGTGGGGATGTTGGGTGCAGGTTTCATTCAGGGTGCGAATGCCTGTGGCCATGGCTGGAGGGCTGACTGAGTTAGGGAGTTGATGTAGGGTGGGAGGGTTAGGATCTTTACACGGGGCTAGGGTAGTTTCGAGTGGGAGATGGAATTCAATGAGGTGGTGGTCTGACCATGGGACAGGTGTGGTGGCGTAGATTGTTTGTTGGTGCTCTGCAGTTGGGCCTCTGAGGGTGAAGATTAAGTCTAAGATGTTGCCTGCTAAGTGTGTACATAAGAACATAAGAAGTTGCCCCCGCTGAGTCAGACCAGAGGTCCATCTTGCTCAGCGGTCCGCTCCCGCGGCGGCCCATCAGGCCTAGTGCCTGAACAGTGGTCCCTGATTAATTTTGTAACTTACCTCTAATCCCATCCCTATAATCTACCTTTACTCTTATCTGTACCCCTCAATCCCTTTGTCTTCCAAGTACCTATCCAAAGCTTCTTTGAACCCCTGTAGCGTGCTCCTGTTTATCACATCCTCTGGTAGTGTGTTCCATGTATCCACCACCCTCTGTGTGAAAAAGAACTTCCTGGCGTTTGTTCTAAACCTCTCCCCTTTCAATTTCTCTGAGTGCCCCCTTGTACTTATTGATCCCCTTAATTTGAAAAATCTGTCCCTGTCTATTTTTTCTATGCCCTTCATGATCTTGAAGGTTTCTATCATGTCTCCTCTAAGTCTCCGCTTTTCCAGGGAGAAAAGCCCTAGCTTTTGTCAGTATATGAGAGGTCCTCCATGCCCTTTATTAGCTTAGTTGCTCTTCTCTGGACCCTCTCAAGTACCTCCATGTCCTTCTTGAGGTACGGCGACCAGAACTGAACACAGTACTCCAGGTGCGGGCGCACCATAGCACGATACAGTGGCAGGATGACTTCCTTTGTCCTGGTCGTGATACCCTTCTTAATGATACCCAACATTCTGTTTGCTTTCCTTGAGGCCGTGGCACACTGCGCCGACGCCTTCAATGTTGTGTCTACCATCACTCCCAGATCTCTTTCAAGGTCGCTCACCCCTAGCGCTGATCCCCCCATTTTGTAAGTGAACATCGGGGTTTTTTTTCCCTATATGCATGACCTTGCATTTCCCTATGTTGAAACTCATTTGCCACTTTTTGGCCCATTTTTCCAGTGTTGTCCGATCTTTTTGGAGATCTTCGCAGTCCTCCATGTTATTGACCTTGCAATATAGTTTGGTGTCATCCACAAATTTAATAACCTCACATTTTGTTCCTGCTTCCACGTCGTTAATGAATATATTGAATAGGAGCGGACCCAGCACTGACCCCTGTGGAACTCTGCTCGTGACCCATTGCCAGTCTGAGTAATGTCCCTTTACTCCAACCCTCTGTTTCCTGTCCGCCAGCCAGTTTTTGATCCATCGGTGGACCTCCCCTTGCACCCCATGGTTCCATAGCTTCCTTAGTAGTCTTTCGTGTGGCACCTTGTCGAAGGCTTTTTGGAAGTCAAGGTAAATGATAACTATGGATTCCCCTTTATCCACCTGGCTGGTTACCCCCTCAAAGAAGTATAATAAGTTTGTGAGGCATGACCTGCCCTTGCAGAAGCCATGCTGGCTCGACTTTAGCTGCCCATAGTTGTCGATGTGTTCCCAGATGCTGTCTTTAATCAGCGCTTCCATCATCTTTCCCGGGACCGAGGTCAAGAAGCAACAAACCGCTATGTAAAATCAGTAAGTAAACGGCGAAGGAACAATAAGCCACAGTGGTTTACTGCGGAGATCTCAGACCTGATCAAGGAGAAGAAAAAAGCATTCATCTCTTACAAACAATCGGGGAAGCAGGACTCTAGAGCAGACTACCTGGCCAAATCAAAAGCAGTCAAAACAGCAGTCAGGGAGGCTAAATTCCTCATGGAGGAGTCTCTAGCAAAGAACATCCAGAAGGGAGATAAATCCTTCTTCAGGTATATCGGTGATAGAAGAAAAAACTCAGGCGGGATTGTACGTCTTAGGAAACCAGACGGAGACTATGTGGAAAAGGATTCGGAAAAAGCCCAACTATTAAATGAATACTTCTGCTCAGTCTTCACCCGAGAAGCGCCAGGGCTCGGCCCTCAGCTACAGACAAGGGTTGGCTCAGTTGACCCGTTTAGTAACTTTGAGTTTACGCCCAGCAGTGTCTACGGTGAGCTGTCAAGGCTCAAGGTTAACAAAGCAATGGGGCCGGACAACTTGCACCCCAGGGTGCTTAGGGAGCTGAGTGATGTCTTGGCGGAGCCACTGTCCGCGCTCTTCAACCTCTCCCTTAGTACAGGCAGCGTCCCGTTGGACTGGAGGACGGCTAACGTCATTCCACTCCACAAGAAAGGCTCCAAGATGGAGACAGCAAACTACAGACCAGTGAGTCTAACATCGATAGTGAGCAAACTAATGGAAACTCTAATCAAACACCAATTAGATAAGATCCTGGATGAGGAGAATCTAAGGGATCCCCGACAACATGGATTTACTAAGGGGAGATCCTGCCAATCCAACCTGATCAGCTTCTTTGACTGGGTGACGGGGAAGCTGGATATTGGGGAGTCCCTGGACATCGTGTACCTGGACTTTAGCAAAGCATTCGATAGCGTACCGCACCGCAGGTTACTGAGCAAGATGAGTTCTATAGGATTAGGTAACACATTGACGAAATGGGTTGGGAGCTGGCTTGGAGGTAGGCTCCAAAGGGTGGTGGTGAATGGCACCCCCTCCGAAATGACGGAGGTGATTAGTGGAGTACCACAGGGCTCAGTCTTGGGCCCAATCCTATTCAACATCTTTATAAGAGACTTGGCAGAAGGGCTACGAGGTAAAATAACATTATTCGCCGATGACGCCAAACTGAGTAATGTAGTGGGCAAATGCACAACAGACGAAGATTCAGTGCCCGACAACATGATGCACGACCTACTCCTACTGGAGCGATGGTCTAGGACATGGCAACTCAACTTCAATGCCAAAAAATGCAAAGTTATGCACCTGGGCAGCCAGAATCCATGCAAGTCTTATACCCTTAATGGCGAGATCCTAGCAAAAACGGTAGCAGAACGAGACTTGGGGGTAATCGTCAGTGAGGACATGAAGTCTGCCAATCAAGTGGAGCAGGCTTCGTCCAAGGCAAGACAAATCATGGGCTGCATACGAAGGGGTTTCGTCAGTCGTAAGGCGGACGTCATTATGCCATTGTATAGATCCATGGTGAGGCCCCACCTGGAATACTGTGTGCAATTCTGGAGGCCGCATTATCGCAAAGATGTGCTGAGACTGGAGTCGGTGCAAAGAATGGCCACCCGGATGGTCTCGGGACTCAAGGATCTACCATACGAAAAACGGCTTGACAAATTACAGCTATACTCGCTCGAGGAGCGCAGAGAGAGGGGGGACATGATCGAGACGTTCAAGTATCTTACGGGCCGCATTGAGGCGGAGGAAGATATCTTCTTTTTCAAGGGTCCCACGACAACAAGAGGGCATCCGTTGAAAATCAGGGGCGGGAAACTACGAGGTGATACCAGGAAATTCTTTTTCACTGAAAGAGTGGTTGATCGCTGGAATAGTCTGCCACTACAGGTGATTGAGGCCAGCAGCGTGCCTGATTTTAAGGCAAAATGGGATCGGCACATGGGATCTATTCACAGGGCAAAGGTAGGGGAGGGACATTAAGGTGGGCAGACTGGATGGGCCGTGGGCCCTTATCTGCCGTCTATTTCTATGTTTCTATGTTTCTATGTTAAGCTCACCGGCCTGTAGTTTCCTGGGTCTCCCCTTGAGCCTTTCTTGAAGA
Source organism: Geotrypetes seraphini (assembly GCF_902459505.1). Lineage (NCBI taxonomy): Eukaryota > Metazoa > Chordata > Amphibia > Gymnophiona > Dermophiidae > Geotrypetes > Geotrypetes seraphini. The sequence goes on from NC_047091.1 coordinate 27,496,967, forward strand.
TGGGCGTGACATTTGCTATTTTCCAGTCTTCCAGAATCTCTCCAGTTTTTAGGGATAGGTTGCATATTTGTCGAAGTGTAGGGGTGGTTATAGCTTGATGAAATCCCAGGTCGGTGAGGGAGGAGAGGAAGCTGTCTCTTTGTCCTGAGGTGTTGGGGTAGTCTGGGAAATTGAAATCTCCCAGGATGGTCACGTGTTTGTGGGAGATGGACAGTTCGGTGATGAATTCGAGGAGAGTCTCTAGGGTATTTGTTGGGGAGTTGGGGGCGATTTTGTGTTTGTGGCCTGGTGTGAAAGCAAGAGCTTCTAGGGAGGGAATGTTGATAGAGTTTATCAGTTTTGGTGTGGTGGAGGTCTTGATGATGGTAGTCACTCCACCTCCTTTCCCAGAGGTACGTGAGCAGGTTAGGGTCTGGTAGCCTGGAGGCCATAGTTCGCCTAGTGCTATCCCATCATTGTCTTGAAGCCAGGTTTCAGTGATCATGAGGGCGTCCCAAGTCTTGTCACAGATGAGGTTGAGTAGGAGGAAGGTCTTGTTGTTTGATCTTGCATTGATGAGTGCCAGTTTGAGAGTATTGCTGGTGGGGGCTGGTGGGGAGGGTAGAATGGGGATGAGGTTGGCAGGGTTCCTGGTGTGTGTTTTTTTGTGCTGGGAGGTAAGATCACCATATCTGCCTTGGCCTATAATGATGGGGATGGTGAAGTATAGTGTCGTAAGGAGTGTTGGGGATGTGATAGGAATGGAGGTGGGGAAGAGAGTGGTTTGAAAAGTGGTGAGAAGGGGGGGTGGCCTGGAGAGTTGGGGGCATGATAGGATGGGGGGATTGAGGAGCTGGGCTGGAGGAGTTTTGAGAGGGTCTCACTATCTGGTCCTGGCCAGTCCTACCGTTGCAGCTGGAGCCTAATGGAGGATCAAGTATGATGGAGCTAAGATGGGAGTTTGGTGCCAAATTGTTACTAGTGAGACAACTGGAGGATAGAGAGAGAGGAAAAAAAACAAACAAACCCCAGAAAACAGCAAGCTGGGTTGAATGAAGACTGAGCACCAACTGCTGCTAGTGAGATAAGAGCAAAGAGGGGTTAGACAATTACTTGCAGTTTAACAGCTTAATAATAATAATAATAACAGTTTATATACCGCAGTACCGTGAAGTTCTATGCGGTTTACATAAGAACAATAAAAGTACAAATTGAGAGAACTTAAGGGAAGTGAAAGCAAAAAGGAGATTGGGTGAGAGAACCTTTTATAGAGGGGGAAGAGAAGAACGGGTCAGCCGTCTAGATACTTCAGGAACAGATGTGTTTTTAGGCGCTTCCTGAATTCCTCATAAGTGGTGGGCGAGAGCAGTTGTTCTAGATCTTTACCCCATAAAGCTGCCTGATGTGAGAAAAGGTGTTCATGGTGTTTTTTCAGTTTACATCCTCTAACTGGGGGGGAAACGAAGTTCGAATGGGAGCTTCTCTTGTGTCTGTTGGCTGAGGAGAAGAGGTCAGTTATGTATTTAGGGGCTAGACCGTATAGAACTTTAAAGCAGAGGCAGGCGAACTTAAACTTTACACGAGCTTCCAACGGCAGCCAGTGTAGCTGCCTGTAGTATGGTGTCACGTGATCAAATTTCTTTAGACCGAAGATAAGTCTGACCGCAGCATTTTGCATTAATTGTAAACGACGCATATTCTTTTGGGAGATTGCTAAATAAGGCGATGTTACAGTAGTCAAGTTGACTTAGTATGAGGGATTGTACCAGGATTCTGAATGCTGAGTTATCAAAATATGATTTAATGGATTTAAGCTTCCAGAGGGTGACTGGAGTTCTGGACACAGTACTCCAGATGCGGGCGCACCATCGCCCGATACAGTGGCAGGATAACTTCCTTCGTTCTGGTAGTGATACCTTTTTTGATAATGCCCAACATTCTGTTCGCCTTCTTTGAGGCCGCAGCGCATTGTGCCGCCGGCTTCATTGTTTTATCCACCAAAACCCCCAAGTCCTTTTCTAGGTTGCCTTCCCCCAGTTCCATCCCTCCCATCGTATACAGTGGGTTCCCTTTCCCTATGTGCAAGACTTTACATTTCTCTACATTGAAGCTCATCTGCCATTTATTTGCCCACTCACTCAGTTTGTTCAGGTCCCTTTGTAGTTCTTTACATTCCTCAACAGTTCTAACCCTGCTGGAGAGTTTTGTGTCATCTGTGAATTTTATAACCTCGCACTTCGTCCCTAGCCCTGACTCCTGTGGGACGCCACTCGTGACCCCTTTTCAGTCAGAGTAGTGTCCCTTTACTCCTACCCTCTGTTGTTACTGTCCGCCAGCCAATTTTTGATCCATCTATGCATGTCCCCTTCCACCCCGTGTATTATGAAAAACTAAGAGAACTGCTAACAGCACTCAGGGGCTGTCCCATAGAGAAAAGGTTTGTTCTGAAATGATCCTTTTTAGGGCTAGTTAATTTAAAGTACTGCTTCCATTGGTCAGAAATTAAGTTTATATTTAAAAAATAAAAAGGTATAACGCACAGGATTTGTAACAAAAAGACTAGCAGTTTAATAGGTGTTAGTTTCATGTGAAAATTGGTTAGAGGTACACAATAGTTTCTAGTAAGGGATCGTATAGCATCAGAGTTCAGTCTTTTTTTTTTTTTTTTTTCCAAGCACTGCTGGGATGTCGGGAGGCAGAGTTCGTCTTCCACACCGTCCCGATTCAGATCCCTGTAGTGAGGAGGTGTAGTGAGGAGGTGTGCTGAGGCGTTGGGCAGCTCCCGTTGGTAGTGGAGCTGTTCTGAAGCAGGAGATTCAAGTTAGAGCCCAGCTAGGGATGTCGGAAGGCAGAGTTCGTCTCTCACACCGTCCCGCTTCAGCTTGCTTACTGAACTGAGGTACAGCGAGTGGGCATCAGGTGGGAAGGCGCATGTGCAGTGTGGGCAGTCACAAAGTTTCTTAAAACTTAAAGTAACAGTACCGGGCTCTGTGGATAACATCACCCATATGTGAAAATATCTGACTGCTGTTCCCGGATAACACCTGTTATGGTAAGTAACTATGCTTTTTGGTGTATTCTTGGCTTGTGGATGTTTTATTATATATTCTCAATATCATAAAAATATAACAAGCCTTTCCATACTGGAACAGACTAAAGGTCCAAGTCAAGTATCCTGTTTCTAACAGTGGCCAGTCCAGGTCACAAGTACTTGACAATACCAAGAATACAAACAGATTTTATGCTATTTATCAGAGAAAGTAGTGGATTTTCTTTTAAAAGATTAACCAAAATTTATTTATTTATTTTTTTACCCTGCTAAGCTAACTCCCATTTGCTGATCTGTTTTTGCAGGTAATGGGTAAAGTGCCAACAATTTCCATTAATAAAACAGATGGTTGTCACATGTATCTCAACAAGGACTGCCTGAACTGTGAGATAGTCAGTGCCAAATCATCAGAAATGAACGTTCTTGTCCCAGACAGCAGTGGTGACTTTGTAAGTGTTGTGGTAGTTCATTTTGTATAACTTTTTTTTTTTTTTTTTTTTCTAACAAGGTGGGGGTGAGAGATTACACCTTCTCTAGAGTATAATTTGTTTATTGAATTTGGAAATACAATGCAGAATAACAGCAAGACACTGCACAGATTTCCAATCATTGAACAAAAAAAGATACATTTTCACATTACCAAAACACAGTAAAAGGAAGAAGTTAGGGGGCTTCGGGGATAACTCATATAGTATAATTTATTTATTTATTTTTTTAAAATAATGGCATACGAGTACACTCGTGTTCTACCACTATTCTATGGAGAACATTTTAATGAAATCTTTCTGCAGAGTTTTTTCCGTCTGCTCTAAGGCAGATGTAAGTGTGTGCATGTATTTGGCTACTTTGTTTTGAGTGCCTGTACTCCCAGGTACTTCTCTATACATCTCCCTGAGCATTTAAAATGTTCTACATGCTCCAATTACTTATAATATTATTACCTGCCAAATTTCAGACCATTCTTCAAGCTTTGCCAGATCTTTCTTCATGTTATTCCCGCCATCCTGGGTGTCTACTCTATTGCAGATTTTGGTATCATCCGCAAAGATGCAAATCTTACCTGACAGACCTGCAGCAATGTCGTTTATAAAAATGTTAAAGAACGGGCCCAAGAACAAAACCTTGAGGCACACCACTGGTAACATCCCTTTCCTCAGAGTGATCTCCATTGATCGCTACCCTCTGTCGCCTTCCACTTAACCAGTTCTTGACCCAGCCCATCACTTTTGGATCCGTCCTGAGGGCACTCAGTTTATTTATTAGACGTCTGTGTGGAACACTGTCAAAAGGCTTTGCTAAAATCTAAATGCACCACATTTAGCACACTCCGTCTATCCAAATCTCTGGTCACCCAGTCAAAGAAATTGATCAGATTTGTCTGACAAGACCTATCTCTAGTGAATCCATGTTGCCTCCGGTCCTGTAATTCACCATTCTCTGTTTTAAAAGCGTTTCCATTAATTTGCTTACCACAGAAGTCAGACTTACCAGCCTATAATTCCCTACTTCTTCCTTACTTCCACTTTTGTGGAGAAAGACCACATCCGCCCTTCTTCAGTCCTCCGGTACAACTCCTGACTCTAGACTCATTGAAAAGGTCAGTCAGTGAAGCCACCAGAACTTCCCTAAGTTCCTTCAGTACCCTCAGATGTACACCATCTAGCCCCATCGCTTTGTCTACTTTTATTTTAGATAGCACCTCACAAACGCAACCCTCTGAAAATCGATCAGCGAGAAGAATGATAAGGAATAATCATTTTGGAAATAAATTGTGGTTCATTGGATGCCATAGTCTTAAAGATTAGTAGTGCTATTTTAAAAGTGATTCGGTGGTTAATGGGTAACCAATGGGATTTGATCAGTAAAGGGGTTACATGGTCATATTTTTTTGCTTTATGGATTAGTTTTATTGCGGTGTTTTGGATAATTTGAAGCCTCTTTTTGTCCTTTTGTGGTATATTAAAAAGTAAAGAGTTGCAATAATCTAGTTTTGATATTATAGAGTGAGTAAGTATACTAATGGATTTGGGCTCTAAAAAAGAGGAAATAGAGCGTATAAGCCGGAGTTTGTAGAAACAAGATTTGACAATTTGGTTGATGTGATCATGGAAATTTAAGTCGGAGTCAATAATTACACCTAAGATTTTTAATGATGATACTGATACAATTGGAGAATTATCGAGTAAAAATGAGGATATTGGAACGATGTCTTTTCTCCAGGTAAAAATCATTGTTTGTGTTTTCTGTATGTTCAAAGATAGCTTATTGGAGCTAAGCCAGGTTTTAATTTTTTCTAGTTTAGTGTTAATTTCTGTAATTTCATCGTCCTTTTCTGGGTCAAGCGGGTGAAGAAGTTGGATGTCATCTGCATATGAAAATGGGGTGAAACCTAATGATTGGCAGATGGTGAGTAATGGGGAGAGAAAGATATTAAATAGAAGAGGTGATAGAAAAGAACCTTGGGGAATTCCAAAAGATGTAGTATAAGGAGCAGAGTGAACGTCATTAGTAACAACAGTAGATGTACGGTCAGAGAGAAAAGATTTGAACCAGTTTAAGATTTGTCCACTAATACCAAAAGATTCCAGACGGTAAAGTAACAGAGTGTGATCTATAGTGTCAAAGGCTGCGGAAAGATCCAAGGAGAATAAGGCAACCGATTTATGGTGATCAAGAAAATAATGAATATTGTTGATAAGACCTAGCATTGAATATTCAGTGTTGTGGTGTTTCCGGAAACCCGTTTGGTTGGGATGTAAAGCATTGGAAGTTTCAATAAAGTCTGATAGTTGTTCAAAGACCAATTTTTCAGTCACTTTAGCTAAGAACGGTAAATTGGATATTGGTCGATAATTAGATACATCTCTACGATTGGCATTGAATTTTTTCAGAATTGGAGTGACTGTTGCTTTCTTCCAGTTAATAGGGACAGTTGCTGTTAGACTATTATTGATAAGTGAGTGGATAAAAGAACCAAAGCAGGAAAAAAATTTTTTCAAATAAAAAGGCGGAATCAGTTCAAAACGAGAGTTTTTTAATTTAATTCTTTGAAAAATGCCTTCTATTTCCTTAAGGGATGGAAGTTTAAAATTCGAACATTTAGATGTTGGTATAACAGATGAATCTAAAAAGTGAGAAGATTCTTCAGTTATTTGAAGAGAAAAGGTTTTTCGTAATTTCACAATTTTAGCGCAGAAGTAATCGGCCAAATCTTGTGCTTTGGGAATAGAATCAGATGTGATGTTATTGGTTTTAGACTCTGGCGTAATAGATTTAAGAATTGAAAATAATTCAGAACTGTTTTTGGCTTTATAGATTTTGTTAGAATAGTAAGTTTTTTTAGTTTGATTAATTTTATTTTTGTAGAAATGAGCATGTTCTTTAAACCGTTGTAAATTAACAGGTGATTTCGATGCGCGCCATTTTCTTTCTAAAGATCGTAGTTGTGTTTTGATTAATGATAATTCCTGTGAGTACCATGGATTACGTAATTTACGAAAAGAAATAGTTTTGGAGATTAAAGGTGCTGTTGCATTTAAACAAGATTCTAGAGAGGAGTTCCAGAAAGATAATTGATCGTCCAGAGAATCAAAGTTAGGAATAGGTATGGAAGGGCTAAAAAAAGTAGAAATTTTAGAGATTTCCAATTTGGAATAATCTCTATACGTACATTTTTTTAAGGATGCAGAGGGAGAGATTGTTTCTACGGGATGAGAGTAGCAAGAATAATTCCTTGACGTAACCTCCATCTGGACAGTTTTTTTAAAAGTCTAGAATATTTTCTTTTGAATGAGCCCTCTCTATACCCATTTTAATATTAAACCATACCATGCAGTGATCACTGGATGCCAGATGATCACCCACTGTAACATCAGAAACACTTCTTCGTTTGTATAACCCCTTCCCGCAAAGGAACTGCTGGAACAGTTCTCCTTGAAGAGAATCCAGGATCTAAAAGACCCCACAATAGGGATACACCAATCAACATCCGGCATCTTAAAATCAAAGTAAAACTTCCCCTTTTTAGTTATATTCTGAATGTCTACTATTAAATCTCTATCTACATCTGTCTGTGAAGATGGCCTGTATATCGCACCAAAGTAAATATATTCACCACTAGACTTATAGCCCGTTACATTAACGGGTGCTAGAATGTATGTGTCTGTCTTTATTTCTTTCTCTCTCTCTCCTTAGCTGCTTTATTTCTTTCTGTCTTTCTTTTTCCTTGGCTGTCCCATCACCACCCCTTGCCTGCTCCCCCTGTCCATTGTCCCTTCTCCTTTTACCTCCCCTGTGTCCACCACCACCCCTTCACTGCTCTCCTTATGCAGCAGCAGTCCTTCTCTTTGTTTTACCTCCCCCTGTCCAGCAGCACCTCTTTCCTTCTCCCCCTGTCCAACATTAGGCCTCTATTCCTTTTCTCCCCCCTTCTCCTTCTTTTCCCTATGATACACTTACCTTGCTCTGCCCCTGATCAGAGGTTCCCGACAGCCGCCCAGTTGCACCCATTGGAAAAGTTCCCTCTGCTGCATCCCGCACCCCTCCTGACGTGACTCCCGCTGTCTTTCTTTCTGTCTGTCTCTGTCCCTGGCCCCCCTTGTCTGTCTGTCTTTCTGTGTATCTCCCTGCCTGTGTCTTTCTTCTTTTTTTTCTTTCTCTCTTCCTCCCTCTGTCTGTCTGTCCAAAGCAGCATGCCCTCCCCCTCCATTTCCCTCCCCCCACACTAGTTCCCTGTGCACCTGCCCCTGTGTCTTTCTTCTTTTCTTTCTGTCTCCCTTCCTCCCTCTGTCTGTCCAAATCAGCATTCCCTCCCCCCACGCCAGTTCCCTGTGCAGCAGCATTAGCGTTTCCTCTACCCCCCTTTCCCTTCCTGGGGTCCCAACAACACATGGTGATTCAAGCTGCATGTGCAGCAGTCTTCACACGCTGCTTCGGGTCCTTCTACTCTGGCACGTCCCTGATGACATCATCCCGTTTCCTGCTGTCTCATGTCCCCGGCCTATACAATATTTTTCTTCTGCAGACCCTTCAAAAGTCTGACCAAATCCTCGTTTCACTTGCATTATAAAGTACTGAGGATGCCATCTATCCCCAATCCCAGGTCCTAAAGTCTAAGACAGTATGCGCAAACTAGTGCTGCCCGATTCAAGAAGAAAAAAAAAATTTCGATTCGATTCAGCCTATTGAATTGGTTTTTCGATTCAACTTTCCTGCCCAATTGGGTGTTTGTTTTTTCAAACATCCTGGTGGGTTTATTTTATAGCTTTTTCACCCCCCTTTGGCTTCTCCTAATCACACTGGCGCTGTGGTGTAAGTAAAATAAAGAAACAAAAAGGACTTTTCCTCTCTGTTAAATCCTAGCTCACGTTTGCGGTCTAACATCAGCTCTGGCAGGATACACATTTCAAATCTGACATATTGTAATCATAAAACAGAAAATAAAATTAGTTTTTCTACCTTTTGTTGTCTGGTTATTTTTCAAATCTTGTTGGTCCAAGGCTCTGGTTGTCTTCTTATAACTTGCTTGCCAGGGTCTCCTTCTTCCTTCTTTCTGCATGCTAACCATCCATCTGCCATCTCTGTCCTCCCCGTTTCCCTTCCCTCCCCAGGAGGTCTGGCATCTTTCCTTTTTTCGTCTCCCTCCACAGATCCATCTTTTTTCTTAACTACCCTTTCATCCAGCATCTCTACCTCCTTCCCCACCACCCCAGGGTCCACCATCACTCCCTTTCTTTTCCCAATTACCCTCCTATCCAGTATCTCTATCCCCCCTCCACACTATCCCTTGTGTCCAACTTCTCTCCCTTTCTGTTCCTTCCTTCTCTAAAAACCATGGTCCATCATCTCTCTCCCTCTTCTCTATTTTCAGACCCATTATTTCTTCCCACTCAAAGTCCGGCGCATGCGTGTCTCTTTGAACCCCCCCCATTCCCTCCATGTATTTCTACACCAGGGCCCCCCTCCCTGAAGGCCTGCCTTTCTACCCCCCCTCCCCCCCCCCGAAGGACCGCTCGCCTCCCTGGCCTCCCTGCACCACCTACGAAGCAGCAGGATCGCGATGCCAGTGATCCCTGCGCTGCTTCGGAGCTGCTTCCTCCGCTGTGGTTCCGCCCCTCCTCTGACGTTAGAGGAGGGGTGGGACCGCGGCGGAGGAAGCACCGCAGGAATCGCAATCCTGCCACGGGCTGCTTTGTAGGTGGTGCGGGGAGGACTCAATGCCAAGGCCGGGAGCACCCCCTCAGGGCTTGCACCTGGGGCGGACCGCCCCCCCCCCCCCCCCCCCCCCCCCCGCACCCACCCTTGGTACGCTACTGGTATAGGGTACCCAGGAAAGAGTATCTAGTGTTCATAGGCATCTTTGAACAAAAAACCATTTTAAGGCGCCTTTGAATTTCTATAAATTAGTTTCTGATCTAAGATGTAAAGGTAAAGATTTCCAGATTGTGGGAGCTGTTGCAGAAAATATTGTATGGCAAGTGCCAATTACTTTCAGCAAGGGTACAAAAAAAAGATGTTGGTTTGAGGATCTGAGTGTCCTAGATGGTTCATGAGGCATAATTGGTTTATCTATAAATGTTGGTTCGTTTGTTTTATGTGTCTTAAATATTATCAGGGCGATTGTATATGTTCTATGGGGGATAGGGAGCCAATGTGCATTTAAAAACATTTCAAAGGTTCAGACCTTAGTTAACTGAGCTTATAGACACCTAAGTGGCCTTACTATTTACCAAATGCATGAATTAATTTTTAACTATTTCTACTGGGTTGGTCACAACTTTGCAGTAGTATGACTGGTTTCCACTTTATCCCCAATTCACTTCCCTGTAAAAAAAAAAAAAATTAATTTGCCTAGTCCCTCCCTCATCTTCCTTCTGTGTTTAGTTTAGTGATTTAGCCCATAAGTTACTAAGAAACCGTACAATATGAGAAGTGTTGAATAGGGCACGCATCGGCAATAAGACGTTTTGTGGCCGAATATTCTGGCTTGCACTGTGTATTGAACTTAAAATCAGCAGCACTTGTTTCACTGAACCTTTGAGCCTTCAAAAGCAAACTTACAGCTTTATACTGAAATTTTGCTTGATTTCTTTAAAGTATGCATGTAGGATCTATAGATATGCAGATAACCTAAGATGCTCACATTTGATCCTGCACTTTGCTCTCTGCAGAATGAATTTCCGGTTCCGGAGCAGTTCAAGACTACCTGGAATGGGCAGAAATTGGTTACCACTGTGACAGAGATTGCTGGCTAAAATCCATCATAGTCTAATCAATCTAAGATGTTCTTGTTTTCTGCACTTTCCTGCTAACTGCCTTCTGAGAGAACCTCCATGCCTAAGTCAGACTAGTATTTGGGTATTTCCCCTCCTAGTCCATTTACTACAAACTCTAAAATGTCTTAGCAGGTAAAGCAGTCTGTTAGGCCAGAAAATTACATACCTCTTTCACTAATCTCCGCTTCACTTGCTTATAGAGACATTTGACTGGCAGGAGACTCTGCCCATAAGTAATGGGCTTGCTTTTGTTACCGAAGCTTGTTCATTTGTTTACAAGCTGCTCTGACGCTGCTGACATGAGAGTTAAGTTCAGTCCTGTTAGCTAAAGAAGCAGGATGTTGGAAGATGATCCATGAGAAAGAGTGGCAGATGACCTACAGCCTTGAAACATAAGTTAAGGACTGTGCCAGTATTTAAGTAGCTTTAAAACTGTCTTCAGTAGAGTACAGTAGTAGCTCTGCCAGCTGGGGACTGGTGGAGTAGCTGAGGATTTGGGGGCTTTTTTAATTTCTCTCTCTTGGCCTGTTCTACATTCCACACTGTTTACTTTAGTCTTTCCTGGAGCATTTTCTAAAAGTAGGGTAAATTTACCCTTCCCCCATTGCATTTTTTGATCCTTTCTGAATTTTGGAGACTATTTGCTTTTATATGAAAGTTGTATTAAGGCTAAGTGAAGTTCTAGGCCAGGATAAAATGTAAAGAAATATGCAATCTGTGCTCATGTCCAATTATGACCTCATCTTCTGAGATGTCTAATAAAATGTATGTACTTAATTATAGATAAAATAAAGTTGATTCCAGTTTCCTTGCTGCATATCTTGATTTGATGTAGAAGTGCTCATTTTATAAATATAGTTAACAGCAGGCAGTTTCTATCAGTGCAGTTCAATGTAAGTGGAATTGCTAGACCAACCCAAGCAACTCCCTTGGCTCGCTATAGTTACTCAGTCTATCTAGTCAATCTAGCAGATGGAGCTAAGGGTAACTTACAGCCTTATAATGCCCCACTATTTCTCCAACTCCTGTGGGTGGATGATGGGTGTAGGGAAGTTGTTTATAGAGTCTCTATCTCTCTCTTAACCTTTTCTAGTGTCAGAACACAACTACATCATGGTAAGTGACTTGGAGTAATGCTTTGCCAGTTCATCCAGGGCAAGTCTTTCCTGACACAGGTAGTATTTTGGCTATTTAACAATTCTTTCACCTTTGAAAGGGAGGCGACAGGACAGATGAGAAAATAAATAGGAACTACCACAAGCAGAAAGTGAAAAAATAAAATAACCAGACAATAATAGAAAAAAAAAATTGTTCTAATTTTATTAACTAGTATTGCACTATGTTCAGTGCGGCTGTCTTTGTATTATGTTCAGTACAAAAGGAAATACATTTCTATTTTTTCCAGTGCTGCTGTATGTTCTTTGTTTGTTTATTTTATAAAATCTTTCTATACTGCACATATAGCCAAAAAAGAATCATAGCGGTTTACAATGTAACTTTTTCAAATAAAGAGAAAAAGTGAAAGAACAAAATTTTTAATACATCATATCCTATAGCATTCAAATTAAATTAAAACTTTTTTTTAATACATCATATCCTATAGCATTCAAATTAAATTAAAACTTTTTTTTTAATACATCATATCCTATAGCATTCAAATTAAATTAAAACTTTTTTTTTAATACATCATATCCTATAGCATTCAAATTAAATTAAAACTTTTTTTTTAATAATTTCTTTATTCAGTAAATAGAAATAGAAATGCTGATTGCAGTCCTGAAATTCATTTTATCCATTTAAAAAAGACCATTTGAAAAAAATATGCCTTTAGATGTCTTTCAAAATTTTGAAATGATTCTTCCTCAATTCCACAGGTAAACTGTTCCACAATATTGGAACTAAATAGAAAAATGCACCATTTCTAGTTGAGGTGAGCCTTTGAAATGTGGGGGACAGCTACTCTGTTATCATTCAAAGATCTTAATAAACGCCTAGGCGCATAGAACTACCAGTTAGAAAGATGTAATGGTTGTAACTCATACAATGCTCTATGTGCTAACATAAGATCTTAAATTTGATCCTAAATTCCATTGTACTTGAAATTTCACTGAGTTACATGCTCAACCGAATCGCAGCATTTTCTACTGTTTGTAGGCGCTTTAATTGCCCTGCAATTCCTGCATCTACCAAATTGCTAAAGTCCAACTTAGATAAAACAAAAGCATCAAAGTATGTAACAATTTCTCATCTCAAATAGTTCTAAGCTGTCTTTAGTGCCCCAAATCCTTTAGAGACTACTGACAAAACCTGTTCTTCAAAAGTCAAATGGCAATCAGTTATAATTCCCAAGTACTTAAACCTATTTACCATCGTTATACTATACTGCTGTAATGAAAGCATACCAGATCTAACTATGCTGTCTCCTGAGATGCAGCCTGCTACTGTTTTTGACATATTTAATACTAAATTTATGTTCACTCAACCATTCTTCTATCCTTTTTAGGCCATTTTAAGAGGTCCTAAATCTAATGTTAAAGGAGATAGTTTATAGTCCAATAAAATGTCATCTGCATAGATATATGTACTGATTCCTAGTTTCTGAATTCATCTTGCAAGAGGACTCAAAAATATGTTAAAATTGGGAATAAGGCTGTAGAACCCCTAGTCTAAAGATCTATCTTGAGATGTTAACCCATCCATAACTACTTTCAAGGTACGATCTCGGAGAAAAACCAATTCCACACCACTCCTTTTAAACCAATCTCATGTAATAAATTTAATAAAAATCCATGATCCACCAGATCTAATGATACTACCATAGCAAAATTCCCACTGTTCAAAATCGAGTGGACTTCACTACAGAAACCTACTAGTACTATGCATAGCCCGAAATCCAGCTTGTCTGGGATTGCACATTTGTTGATTCTATATCCGATACCAATTGTTCTAAAACTATCCGCTCTGTCAAGTTTGCCAAAAAACACAGATTATAAATCAATCTATAACTAGCCTGTGGAGGATCACCGGTGATATGATCTCTGCAGGCTGCTGTCATCCTCCACAGCACGTTCCCTCTGCCCTGGTCCCACCCCTGATGTCAGAGGTGGGGTGGGACTGCAACAGAAGGAATGTGCTGCGGCAGCAATCGGCTGCCCTAATTAGCTGAAGGTGAGACCAGGAAGCCGAAGGATGCTACAAAGAAGGGAAAATGCAGGTGAGGGAGGGAAGAGGGTTCCAAAGAAATATGCATATGCCAGATCCGGGGTGGGGAGGAAAAATAATGGGTCTAAAAATAGGAGAGGGAGAGAAGTTGGACACAAGGAATGGTGTAGATGGGGGGGTGGTAGATGCTGGATAGGAGGGTAGTTGGGAAGAGAGGGAGAGCTGGTGGACCCTGGGGTGGTCGGGAAGGAGGGACAGATGCTGGATGAAAGGGTACTTGAGAAATGGTGGGGATTCATTGCTGCAGGGAAGGGAGATAGAAGCACGGAGAAATGACAAATAGGCAGACCTCTGGCAAGCGAGTTATCAGAAGACATTTGTCGAAGAGCCTGGGACTAACACGATTTAAATAATGACCAGACAACAAAAGGTAGAAAAAATAATTTTATTTTCTGTTTTGTGATTACAATATGTCCGATTTGAAAGGTATATCCTGCCACAGCTGGTATTAGACTGCAAATGTGAGGTAGGATTTAACAGCACCAGTGTGTGTAGGAGAGGGCAAAGGGTGGGGTGGTTGAATAGGCTATAAAATAAACACACAAGGATGTTTTAAAACCACACCCAATTGGGCAGGAGAATTGAATTGAAAAATCAATTCAATAGGCTGAATTTAATCAAATTGAAATTTTTTTCCTGTATCGGGCAGCACTAATAGGTAGGCACAGACATTATGCTAAAAGCAATGCTGCCCCAAAGCCTTACAAATAAAGTGTTTTAGAATTTCTGGTTTAACCTACACCTAAACTGTCAGACTTGCTTTTCAGCCTGAACAGTCACTGGAGGTAGGGCAGAATATTACTGCAGAACCAGCTCTCGGAGAACTGCAAGTGATTCCCATCCGAGGCGAGGAACACCAGTTGTCCTGCTTTGTCCATTTCCCGTAACCCCAAACGGTCCTAGAAGAGAAATTTATAGCATACAGTTTATTATGGATAGAATATTTTGATGCTAGAAAATAGTCCTGTGAACACTTCAGTAAATATGGTTTTAAGCTGTGTATTAATGTGTCACCAAAACACTGTCTCTGTATCCAGTTACCTCTGTATAGATCAAGCTCTCTTGCAATGGCATGATCTCCTTATCCTGCCCAGGTCTATAAAATCCAAACCACTGTAGAAAGAGAAAAGTATTTCAAATGCATCATCTGAAAACTACATGGGCCTTAACATGCAGCAGCAAAGGTTTGGGAAGCACCTTACTGTCTGAGGGCAGACAACTGTTTCTGCTTTGGGTTTAGTTTTCTAGAAAGCTCAGTGTTGTCCATCAAAATTATAGCATGTCCTCTTCCAACAGTAAAGAAAAAAATAGCCCAAGTACAAGTGAGGAGTTCCTTCTGATTTACTAGGAAACAAAAAGCTGAAACATGAATTGGTATATGGACCATGAGTGGCTATTTTTAAAAACTGAAGCTGTTCTCCAGGTGAGTGTATGGACAGATATCAATGCACCTACTTTTATCAACAGGAAAGGGCCAAGAGCTCAGACATAAGGGCTGCAGAGGCAAAGCCATTTTCAAAACTGTGTGTGCAACCAAGCAGTTGTGTATCTCTACAGATACTTTATTCCCTGAGCAGTATCAAAGGAAATTTTAATACTTTCCCTTTAAGAACTGGTTCAAAGTCTACATGGCAAAAGGATGCTGCATTTCACAGCTCCTAACAAAGTTTTTGAAAATTGCCTTGTTAGTGAATGCTACATGTGGTTATTAGCAGAAAAGCCAAAAAGGTAACAATTTAGGCCACCAGTCTCAACCTCAAAGCATAGAGCTGGGAAGAAATGATATTCTGTCAAAAAAGCTTCTCACCTCTGAATCTGCAGGATCCACCATGGAATCTTTCAGGAATTTAACCAGAACAAATGTTTTCAAAGCCATTAAGTTCTTCCTGTAGCTTTCATTGAGGTACTATAATAATTAAAAAAAAAAAAAAAATCAGACTGTAGATTTAGTGATAAATGCATGTAGAGTGTCACTATTTTGCCATCACTTGTACTAGGCTGCCCCACCTGACCTGCAGTAGAAAGCAATAGCAAAGGGAAAACTTCTGGGGCTACCCAAGGCAGTGTGTTTACTTCATCCATGCTGCCCATAGAGTGCAAGACTGAAGTGTCAGATCTGACTGGGGAGGAAAAGGGTAAGAAAATGTCAGACCTCTGTGGAAAGAAAGCTGAGGAGATGGAGGGAAAGACATGGAAAAGTAGACAGATTGAGCAGAAAAATGGAAGAAAGTTGAATGGTAAAAGTTAATGCAAAAGATGGATGGAGGGCAGAAAGTGAAGGGGAGAAATACAGCAAATGCATACGGTGGTCCTGTAAAGCAATGACTCTTTCCATCTTGTATATATGATATACAGAATTCCAGGAAAAAAAATATTTTTTTTCAGTTCAGTGATTGAAATGTCAGTTTTGAGAGAATTTACAGCTGTTATGAAGAAATGCATTTCTCTCTTTTGCGGAATCTGGCATAGGTTTCAGGTGTGTAGATTAGGACTTTTAATTTGTGGTCCTGTATTTGCATAGGGTTCTGTCAGCATAGCTATTGCTAGCAAGCAGCATTTGTGGTTGCCCTAACCAATGTCAGCAAAGGCCTATGGGAAATTATATCAATCTGACTCTGGGATAGATCACATACAGTAAGCATCCAGGCAGACTGTTTCAAATAACCCTAATTCAATCAGTGCTTAGAGGACCTGACAGTAAAAACAATAACAACAACTTTATTTTTGTATACCGCCATACCCCGAAGAGTTCTAGGCGGTTCACATTAGTTAGACAGAGATTACAAGTGGTTACATATCAAATTGATCATAGAGTTGCAAACAGCAAGGAGAGAAGTAGGGAGGGAGACGGGGGAGGGGAGTAGATCAGAAGGGGGGGAGGAGGAGGATTGAAAAGGGGCATTAAGGGTCTTGGTCTCGGAATAGGTGAGTTTTGAGTAATTTTCTAAAGTCGAGGTAGTTGTAGGTGCTCTAAGAGGTGTAAAGAAGATGTGTTAATGTCTGATGCTTAGGATGGGCAGCTTAGGATATACAATGGGTCCAGGTGCACAGATAACTAAGGTTAATCAGAAACTATTGTCAGAGGCATACTGGAAATTACATTTGACTTCCGTCTATTCTTTTCCTGTCTAGCACAAGTTTACTAAGGATGGGGATGCTTAACCTATTGAAGCTCAATAGATTCTATATTTAGAATAAGTTTCCAAACTATAAAAGCCCCCTCGCAACATCACTCCACTTGTCTTCCTTCTGGAATCCGAAGCTTGGGACATCACCCTCCCCACCCCCCTATTTCTCTCTTTCTTTGTGTGTTCTCTCTCATTCACAAGAACACAGAAGCAGTCTCTGTAATTGTAAAACTTATATCTCTCATTAATTTTAATGCTTAATTATAACTTTTATGAATCTTGCTTTTCTGTAAGCCTATTTCTATAATATATTCTTTATGCAATCGCATCTGGCTGTGCTTTTTTTTATAATATCATTTTTATTAAGACAAAAAGGTCGCATGGACATTCACATGTAAGAACAGTGCAAAAACAATACCAGAACACCTCCAATATTAATAACAATAGCAGTATCAATATCCATCTCAGTATAGAAGAAGGGCAAAACAGTTGCTAAAGAAAGAATAAAGTACGGTATTGAAAGTGCCAGGTGACATATCCCGTAAGTATCTAACTCCGTGCACCCACCAACGGGCCCATCCTAAATGAATACATTGAGCAGATAACAAATACAGGTGCACGATCAAGCAGTATTAGTGAAGATTGAGGCCCTTCATCCCAATAAACATCAGACAATTAACAGTAGTGAACCAGCCAGCAACCTACGTCTAAACTTACTAATGTACGTAATCAACATTACTTATAGCACCATACAGGATCCCCATACGATCCTCCTCATTCGCACAACAGGCATACCCTAGACTCATCATTCGTACTACCAATCGCACTCCAAACAGTCTTCCTACTCACACTCATGTTACGAGATGTTGTTGATTGTGAGTGAGTCACCTGAGCAGGAAAAAACTTGGTACACTACAACCTTGCATGGATAACATATACCTATACTCAATCACAGGACCTATAGTACCATAGCAGAAAGAAGAGGACATAGAATTAAGCAGGACAATGCAGAGATATTGTGTACATGATCAAGATTTACACTGTTAACAATAGTTACAATGGCAGGGGGTCATCATTCACATGCTAGGAGCCCGTTCACATTCACATACTGCGGAGTGGCTAAACCTGTTGTTCCAGAGATAACCTCCACAGGGAACAATAGAGTTTCCAGTGGGGCTGAGGGCGGGGTGCGTAAGTTTCCAATTCAAATCACGCTTGTAATTGCATTCGCGTGGACCACATGCTAAAGGTTGGTACCTCCTAAGAAGCCCAATATTTCAAGACGAGCTGTTTACCCACGAGCAGCGCATGGAGGATGAATTTCTGAGCTGAGGCATCCAAACCCCGATTAGTGAGGTCCGTAGTATCTCCCAGTAGTAGGGCGGGAGGGTTCCAGGGCACAGTGCAGTGCAACACAGACGCTAAGTGGAGCTGTACCTGATTCCAGAATTGCAGTTTGGGGCAAGTGAAAAATGAATGAACATAGTCACCCCTATGGGCTGTGCATTTGGTGCAAGTGTCGGTGTTCCACAATCCCATACGAAAGCCTTTAGCTCTCGTGATATAGGCCCGATGTAATATTTTGTATTGTGTTTCTTGCAGTCCCGAGGCCTTTACATGCAAGTATAGGGTGTGAAAGAAAGATTGGAGGTCATCTATATTTACCTGCATGCCCAGCTCTGTGGACCACTCCCCCCCCAATACCCGAAGGCTCCCCCTTCCAAAATGGTCTCTGCTCGCCCCATACCATGTAGAAATCTTATTAGACTCTGTAGGGGTATCGAGGAAAACTAGATCCAAAGGGCCACAGCTCCAGTTATCCTCATGTGAGCGTACCCAGGAGTGAAAGTAATGATGAATTTGCAAATATGTGTACATGTGCGCTGGTGGTAAACACCATGCTAGCCGCATTTGTGCAAGGGAAGGGAATTCCCCCCCACCCAAAGCTAGGACATCTCTTATTGTCGTGTCCCGAACGGTGCGACCTCTCAGACCTGCCAGCCCCTCCACTCCAGAGGCGAAGTTGGGATTTCTCAGCAGGGAGAGAAACGGGGATACAGTGGGCGACCTATTCTGAATATGACGCCACCAGCGCCACGCTCGTTTAAAAAGAAGGAGGAAAGGGAACCCTGTGGGGCAGGAACGCGCTCCCCTGCCCTCCACTCCGTGCTGGCTGTGCTTCTTATTTGAGTCTACTTCCTGGTGGATCTTCGGTGACGGTATCGAACTCGGGACCTGGCGTTTTGTAAGGGCGCCTAACATAACCCCTACAACCTAACATTGTGGGGGCCATTACAATCCTTAAAGGTTCATCTATGACCAAGGCCAGGTTTCTAGTAGGAATGAATGTCAAGAAGCGCTATTCGCATCATGGCCCCAAATAGGAAGATATTTTTCGGCTCTCCTTCAGCCCTTTTGGACCTAAAAGGACCCTCGGTTAAAAATTAGTGAAGACCACTGCCCTATAGGGATTTTTGTTGTAATTACCTCTTAGTTGGATTCTCACACAATACAAATAACTTGCATTGCATATACCAGTGGTTCCCAACCCTGTCCTGGAGATCACCCAGGTCAGTCGGGTTTTCACGATCGCCCTAATTGCTTGGAGCAGATTTGCATGCCTTGCACCACCATTATATGCAGATCTCTCTCATGCATATTCATTAGGGCTATCCTGAAACCCCGACTGGTCTGAGGGTCCTCCAGGACAGGGTTGGGAACCATTGGCATATACCACACAAAAATCCATCACCACAACATTCAAATTCACATTGTATATTCTTTGCTTTTTTTAGCTAGTGGGCTAAAATTTAACATGCTCAGGTGCCCTCTTCAAAGACTGTCTGCTATATTTTGTCCATCCAAAGAACCTGCAGCTAGCTACTGTTGCTAGCTCCTTCTGTTTTTTGGGGGTTGAGTATTCTCTAACCACCTCTCTCTAATATCTTAATTTGATCTGTTAACTTCTGTGTCTTTTTGGTTTATTTCTCCCTACTTGTGTTAATCCTGCCCCATATAACTTCCTTAAATGCATCCTACAAGAAAGAAGCCAACTCCTTCTGTTAACATGATGGTATAAAGTTCTAATAAAGGTTCAATCAATAGATAAGAATACAATATTAATATACAATATTTTTGATTAAAATATTTGTGGGAAGGGTGGGTGGAGAGGGAATAAATTTATGTATTTAAGATGACAATAGAAAGAAATTCAAGTGATGTGTAAAAGTTTTAAATTATATAATATTGTGTACTTGATGTAAGATTAAAAAATGAATAAAGAATTTGAAAAAAAAAAACCCTAAAACAAAATATTGTTCAACTGCAGATTCAATCAAATATCTCCTTATTCTCAATAAGCCTTTTTAATCTCACAATAATAAGAGCTGCCATACTAGGACAGACCAAAGTTTCCATCAAGTCTAGTATCCTGTTTCCGGGATCCGGAAGGTTCGCCCCCCACATTTCGCCCCCAGCAATTCGCCCCCTCACATTTCGCCCCCCACATTTCGCCCCCAGACACATTTCGCCCCCACACATTTCGCCCCCCGGATGTTTCGCCCCCACACATTTCACCCCCACACATTTCGCCCCCACACATTTCGCCCCCAGCAATTCGCCCCCCACATTTCGCCCCCACACATTTCGCCCCCAGCAATTCGCCCCTCACATTTCGCCCCCCACATTTCGCCCCCAGGTATTTTTCGCCCCCACACATTTTGGAGCGCAAATCCTTACCTCACGGGCCCTCAGTCCAGCTGCTGGTGTGCGCGAGCGAAGCCAAGGGGGGGAGGGAGTCGAAGTCTGGCCCCGCCCCCGGGCTTTTCCCCTTTTTCGTCCGCGATCCGCTAGGACATGAAGGGGGATCGGGGCTTGGTAACTGCACCAACTTAAAATAAAAGAGACCCAAAATTAGGCTGCATTTTGTAAAAATTCTCTGCATCTGTTTTGCAGATGCCCACTCCCCTCCCTCTATTCTGGCAAGCAGCTCCAGCGTCAGGGTAGTTCCAGCCCCTGCGGTGTCTCCTCCCGACTCTGCTCCATGGCATCACTGTCATCTGACGCCAGGTCCGAGGCGGTGTCTGAATCGCTGGCTTCCAGGCATGCCCGAGCTGGATTCACAATAACAGCCCGCCGTTTTTCATCCTCCAGCTGCAGTTGGTTCTCTTGCGTGCCTTCAATGTGCTGAATTACTAGACCAGCGTTTCCTGAACCCTCTCCATTAGGCACATGATCTTGAAAATGTGATGGCTATATTTCCGCCGCGGCCAGACACTGCCCCCCTCCTCCTCCCTGCCCTATCTTCCTACCTCTGCCGATCGTTGGCAAGCTTTCCGAACTCCTGCCCCGCTACTAACCGGTTGCGCGGATCCACTTAGTCCATCTCAGTGGCACGAGCAGCAGCGCGATTTGGCACTGCTTCTCAGCGCTGAGCAGCTTCCTTACTGGCTCCCAAGAATTCTCCCGAGAATTTGGGAGCCAGTAAGGAAGCCGCTCAGCACCAAATTGCGCTGCTGCTCATGGCATTGATTTGGACTAAGTGGATCCGTGCAGCTGGTTAGCTGTGGGGCAGGAGTTTAGAAAGCTTGCGCCTGCCTGCTGCTCTGCCTGCCTCCCTCCCTCTGGCCCAAGCCCCGATCCCCCTTCATGTCCTAGCGGATCGCGGGGGCGGGGCCAGACTTCGACTCCCTCCCCAGCAGCTGGACTGAGGGCCCGTGAGGTAAGGATTTGCGCTCCGAAATGTGTGGGGGCAAAAAATACCTGGGGGCAAAATGTGGGGGGCGAAATGTGAGGGGCGAATTGCTGGGGGCGAAATGTGTGGGGGCGAAATGTGGGGGGCGAATTGCTGGGGGCGAAATGTGCGGGGGCGAAATGTGTGGGGGCGAAACATCCGGGGGGCGAAATGTGCGGGGGCGAAATGTGTGGGGGCGAAACATCCGGGGGGCGAAATGTGCGGGGGCGAAATGTGAGGGGCGAATTGCTGGGGGCGAAATGTGGGGGGCGAAACTTCCGTGAACCCCTGTTTCCAATAGTGGCCAACCCTAAAGAATAATAAGTTCTTTATCAACCTTGCCAGACCGGTACATCTCATCACGACCCACAGGTGGAGACTGAGACAAAACTTTGGAATAGTACATAATAGCTGACTCTCCCTATACAGTGCAAAAACAATACCAGAACACCTCCAATATTAATAACAATAGCAGTATCAATATCCATCTCAGTATAGAAGAAGGGCAAAACAGTTGCTAAAGAAAGAATAAAGTACGGTATTGAAAGTGCCAGGTGACATATCCCGTAAGTATCTAACTCCGTGCACCCACCAACGGGCCCATCCTAAATGAATACATTGAGCAGATAACAAATACAGGTGCACGATCAAGCAGTATTAGTGAAGATTGAGGCCCTTCATCCCAATAAACATCAGACAATTAACAGTAGTGAACCAGCCAGCAACCTACGTCTAAACTTACTAATGTACGTAATCAACATTACTTATAGCACCATACAGGATCCCCATACGATCCTCCTCATTCGCACAACAGGCATACCCTAGACTCATCATTCGTACTACCAATCGCACTCCAAACAGTCTTCCTACTCACACTCATGTTACGAGATGTTGTTGATTGTGAGTGAGTCACCTGAGCAGGAAAAAACTTGGTACACTACAACCTTGCATGGATAACATATACCTATACTCAATCACAGGACCTATAGTACCATAGCAGAAAGAAGAGGACATAGAATTAAGCAGGACAATGCAGAGATATTGTGTACATGATCAAGATTTACACTGTTAACAATAGTTACAATGGCAGGGGGTCATCATTCACATGCTAGGAGCCCGTTCACATTCACATACTGCGGAGTGGCTAAACCTGTTGTTCCAGAGATAACCTCCACAGGGAACAATAGAGTTTCCAGTGGGGCTGAGGGCGGGGTGCGTAAGTTTCCAATTCAAATCACGCTTGTAATTGCATTCGCGTGGACCACATGCTAAAGGTTGGTACCTCCTAAGAAGCCCAATATTTCAAGACGAGCTGTTTACCCACGAGCAGCGCATGGAGGATGAATTTCTGAGCTGAGGCATCCAAACCCCGATTAGTGAGGTCCGTAGTATCTCCCAGTAGTAGGGCGGGAGGGTTCCAGGGCACAGTGCAGTGCAACACAGACGCTAAGTGGAGCTGTACCTGATTCCAGAATTGCAGTTTGGGGCAAGTGAAAAATGAATGAACATAGTCACCCCTATGGGCTGTGCATTTGGTGCAAGTGTCGGTGTTCCACAATCCCATACGAAAGCCTTTAGCTCTCGTGATATAGGCCCGATGTAATATTTTGTATTGTGTTTCTTGCAGTCCCGAGGCCTTTACATGCAAGTATAGGGTGTGAAAGAAAGATTGGAGGTCATCTATATTTACCTGCATGCCCAGCTCTGTGGACCACTCCCCCCCCAATACCCGAAGGCTCCCCCTTCCAAAATGGTCTCTGCTCGCCCCATACCATGTAGAAATCTTATTAGACTCTGTAGGGGTATCGAGGAAAACTAGATCCAAAGGGCCACAGCTCCAGTTATCCTCATGTGAGCGTACCCAGGAGTGAAAGTAATGATGAATTTGCAAATATGTGTACATGTGCGCTGGTGGTAAACACCATGCTAGCCGCATTTGTGCAAGGGAAGGGAATTCCCCCCCACCCAAAGCTAGGACATCTCTTATTGTCGTGTCCCGAACGGTGCGACCTCTCAGACCTGCCAGCCCCTCCACTCCAGAGGCGAAGTTGGGATTTCTCAGCAGGGAGAGAAACGGGGATACAGTGGGCGACCTATTCTGAATATGACGCCACCAGCGCCACGCTCGTTTAAAAAGAAGGAGGAAAGGGAACCCTGTGGGGCAGGAACGCGCTCCCCTGCCCTCCACTCCGTGCTGGCTGTGCTTCTTATTTGAGTCTACTTCCTGGTGGATCTTCGGTGACGGTATCGAACTCGGGACCTGGCGTTTTGTAAGGGCGCCTAACATAACCCCTACAACCTAACATTGTGGGGGCCATTACAATCCTTAAAGGTTCATCTATGACCAAGGCCAGGTTTCTAGTAGGAATGAATGTCAAGAAGCGCTATTCGCATCATGGCCCCAAATAGGAAGATATTTTTCGGCTCTCCTTCAGCCCTTTTGGACCTAAAAGGACCCTCGGTTAAAAATTAGTGAAGACCACTGCCCTATAGGGATTTTTGTTGTAATTACCTCTTAGTTGGATTCTCACACAATACAAATAACTTGCATTGCATATACCAGTGGTTCCCAACCCTGTCCTGGAGATCACCCAGGTCAGTCGGGTTTTCACGATCGCCCTAATTGCTTGGAGCAGATTTGCATGCCTTGCACCACCATTATATGCAGATCTCTCTCATGCATATTCATTAGGGCTATCCTGAAACCCCGACTGGTCTGAGGGTCCTCCAGGACAGGGTTGGGAACCATTGGCATATACCACACAAAAATCCATCACCACAACATTCAAATTCACATTGTATATTCTTTGCTTTTTTTAGCTAGTGGGCTAAAATTTAACATGCTCAGGTGCCCTCTTCAAAGACTGTCTGCTATATTTTGTCCATCCAAAGAACCTGCAGCTAGCTACTGTTGCTAGCTCCTTCTGTTTTTTGGGGGTTGAGTATTCTCTAACCACCTCTCTCTAATATCTTAATTTGATCTGTTAACTTCTGTGTCTTTTTGGTTTATTTCTCCCTACTTGTGTTAATCCTGCCCCATATAACTTCCTTAAATGCATCCTACAAGAAAGAAGCCAACTCCTTCTGTTAACATGATGGTATAAAGTTCTAATAAAGGTTCAATCAATAGATAAGAATACAATATTAATATACAATATTTTTGATTAAAATATTTGTGGGAAGGGTGGGTGGAGAGGGAATAAATTTATGTATTTAAGATGACAATAGAAAGAAATTCAAGTGATGTGTAAAAGTTTTAAATTATATAATATTGTGTACTTGATGTAAGATTAAAAAATGAATAAAGAATTTGAAAAAAAAAAACCCTAAAACAAAATATTGTTCAACTGCAGATTCAATCAAATATCTCCTTATTCTCAATAAGCCTTTTTAATCTCACAATAATAAGAGCTGCCATACTAGGACAGACCAAAGTTTCCATCAAGTCTAGTATCCTGTTTCCGGGATCCGGAAGGTTCGCCCCCCACATTTCGCCCCCAGCAATTCGCCCCTCACATTTCGCCCCCCACATTTCGCCCCCAGACACATTTCGCCCCCACACATTTCGCCCCCCGGATGTTTCGCCCCCACACATTTCACCCCCACACATTTCGCCCCCACACATTTCGCCCCCAGCAATTCGCCCCCCACATTTCGCCCCCACACATTTCGCCCCCAGCAATTCGCCCCTCACATTTCGCCCCCCACATTTCGCCCCCAGGTATTTTTCGCCCCCACACATTTTGGAGCGCAAATCCTTACCTCACGGGCCCTCAGTCCAGCTGCTGGTGTGCGCGAGCGAAGCCAAGGGGGGGAGGGAGTCGAAGTCTGGCCCCGCCCCCGGGCTTTCCCCTTTTTCGTCCGCGATCCGCTAGGACATGAAGGGGGATCGGGGCTTGGTAACTGCACCAACTTAAAATAAAAGAGACCCAAAATTAGGCTGCATTTTGTAAAAATTCTCTGCATCTGTTTTGCAGATGCCCACTCCCTCCCTCTATTCTGGCAAGCAGCTCCAGCGTCAGGGTAGTTCCAGCCCCTGCGGTGTCTCCTCCCGACTCTGCTCCATGGCATCACTGTCATCTGACGCCAGGTCCGAGGCGGTGTCTGAATCGCTGGCTTCCAGGCATGCCCGAGCTGGATTCACAATAACAGCCCGCCGTTTTTCATCCTCCAGCTGCAGTTGGTTCTCTTGCGTGCCTTCAATGTGCTGAATTACTAGACCAGCGTTTCCTGAACCCTCTCCATTAGGCACATGATCTTGAAAATGTGATGGCTATATTTCCGCCGCGGCCAGACACTGCCCCCCTCCTCCTCCCTGCCCTATCTTCCTACCTCTGCCGATCGTTGGCAAGCTTTCCGAACTCCTGCCCCGCTACTAACCGGTTGCGCGGATCCACTTAGTCCATCTCAGTGGCACGAGCAGCAGCGCGATTTGGCACTGCTTCTCAGCGCTGAGCAGCTTCCTTACTGGCTCCCAAGAATTCTCCCGAGAATTTGGGAGCCAGTAAGGAAGCCGCTCAGCACCAAATTGCGCTGCTGCTCATGGCATTGATTTGGACTAAGTGGATCCGTGCAGCTGGTTAGCTGTGGGGCAGGAGTTTAGAAAGCTTGCGCCTGCCTGCTGCTCTGCCTGCCTCCCTCCCTCTGGCCCAAGCCCCGATCCCCCTTCATGTCCTAGCGGATCGCGGGGGCGGGGCCAGACTTCGACTCCCTCCCCAGCAGCTGGACTGAGGGCCCGTGAGGTAAGGATTTGCGCTCCGAAATGTGTGGGGGCAAAAAATACCTGGGGGCAAAATGTGGGGGGCGAAATGTGAGGGGCGAATTGCTGGGGGCGAAATGTGTGGGGGCGAAATGTGGGGGGCGAATTGCTGGGGGCGAAATGTGCGGGGGCGAAATGTGTGGGGGCGAAACATCCGGGGGGCGAAATGTGCGGGGGCGAAATGTGTGGGGGCGAAACATCCGGGGGGCGAAATGTGCGGGGGCGAAATGTGAGGGGCGAATTGCTGGGGGCGAAATGTGGGGGGCGAAACTTCCGTGAACCCCTGTTTCCAATAGTGGCCAACCCTAAAGAATAATAAGTTCTTTATCAACCTTGCCAGACCGGTACATCTCATCACGACCCACAGGTGGAGACTGAGACAAAACTTTGGAATAGTACATAATAGCTGACTCTCCCTATATACCTCAGGCTTCTTTCAGTCTCCACAGGTGTGAATGAGTTATACCCATCTCGCTTGGTTAGGGCTGTTGGAATTTGTTTAGGGCTCCCAGTCCCCGTTATGGTGCTGGACTGAGCTTGGGTGGGCCCTGTTTGGGGGTCCGTCTGACCTCGGGGGTGTCACACCCGGTGGGTCTTGTGCTGGGGAGAATGGGTCCCTCCCCCACTTTCTCTACCTCCCCAACAATGTTGTAGAGGTGCCTCAGCTGGCAGCCTGGCCACTGATACCGCTCAGGCCTCCAGCTTTGAGAGCCATGGAGTCTGTTCTGACTGAAAAAAAAAAAAAAATCATGAGGCTGTGCCGGTCTAAAGGGCTCTTTCCCTTTAAATTTACTGTCTCTTACTGTATTTTTCTACTAACCGGCACTTCTTTTAGCTAGGTTGAGTCTGGAGCAATGAGCACTTTTGCAAGGGGAAAAGTGCTGGCCTGTTCGAGTGAGGCAGGCCGCTGCGAAGGGGAATCCTCTTTGGCATCAGGTATCGGTGCCCAGGGATCAGTGTTCCCTCTAAGCGGGCGGGTGTTGTGAGCAAACTTTTTTCACTGTGAGCTAAAAATATCGGGCGCCAGCAAGTTATGAGCCAAATAAATATGTTGCTTTCTACCACAGAACTTCCTTACGTTTGTATGGAATCTATCCCCTTTCAACTTTAGAGAGTGCCCTCTCGTTCTCCCTGCCTTAGCTACTAAGTCTATTCCCTTCAGTACCTTGAATGTTTCTATCATGTCCCCTCTCAATCTCCTCTGCTCAAGGGAGAAGAGGCCCAGTTTCTCTAATCTTTCGCTGTACGGCAACTCCTCCAGCCCCTTAACCATACGTGACAAAAAATCAATTCATGTAGCAAATGCTACATTTATCTTTTGGCATGGCCCATCATGTAGCAAATGCTATAACTGATGGGCCATGCCAAAAGATAAATATATATATACTAAAAAATAAAAAATAAAAATAAATATATACTAGGAGTAAAGGGGCATGCAATAAAGCTTTTAAGTAGTAGATTTAAAACAAACCTGGGAAAATATTTTTCATTCAACATGTAATTAAAAAAGATTTGGATAATTTCCTTAAAAAATCTGCATGACATTATTAAGATGGACTTAGGAAAGCCCACTGCTTATTCCTAGAATAAACAGCATAAAATCTGTTTTACTCTTTTGCACTGTTGTGCTTTCAGCAAAATGTTTTAAACACAAAAACAGAAAATCACATGCACAGGCATTAGGTCACCCAGGCATCTAGAATTAGCAATCTTGCACAGCCAGCCTATGATTGACAGGAGCTGCCAAATCACATTGAAAAGGATGATAAGGAAGGCAGATAAGAGATGGTGGAAGGAAGACAAAACGAAAAGGCAAGAACAAAACTGAAGTAGAAACGAGCCAAACATACAGTATAGCATACAAAAAATGTATGTTTTCCTTTGGCTTCCAAAAACTGATTGGCATCCAAGTTCCCTAAAGTTTCACACAGTCATCTTCTAATAATGTCACCATATACAGTTGGCTTGCCAGAAATATGTTTAGGATGCCACTGCAACTCTACCAACAGCATATTAACTTAACAGTGTAGCTTCAAAATAACTGCATCTCTATCCTTCCCTCCCCCCTGTGGTTTTTTAGCATATCTCTCTTCTCATTTCCTCCACTCAGATCTGATCATTCTCTGCTCTCTCTTCCCTTTTCTTCTCTGGTCTTCCTTCTCTATTTTCTGCCTCCATCTAAATTAAATTCTTTCTTACTATTTAGTCCCGTTTCCCTCTTTTCACTGTGTCTACACACAGCTTGTCACCCCTTTCCCTCACCCCTCCATTATCTTACTATTTTCTTCCCCCTTTATTTATCTCCTCCTTCCATCCAGTATGTGTTCTTTCCCCACTTCCATTCAGCATCTGCTCTCCCTTCTCAACTGACATCCATCTGCCTTCTGCTCTCTCTCCCTTCTTCTCACTTCCATCATCTGTCCCCTTCTCTCTCTCTCTCATCTCCTCCATTCCATCATCTGCCCCTTCTCTCTCTCTCTCTCTCTCCCCCCCCCCCAACTTCCATCATCTGCCCCCTTCCCCTCACCTTTGTGGGTCACTTTCTTTCCCCTGAGGGTGGCTCATGTCACAGGGGAAGCTTTGGCCGAGCAGAACCGCTTGATTGACAGTGGAACTTACTTGATTGATGTCGATGCTGGGGCCCGTTGCCGTTTGAAGGAAAAAAAAAAAGGTGGAAAAAAGGAACCTGTAAAGGCGAGAGGAAGGGAAACCTCCAGGACAGCTGCTTTTTGCCCTCCTTCAGCGGCCCAAGAGTTCAGACCAGCAGCGGCAGCTCTGTATGCTTTTAACTTCGGCACAGAGCTGCCCCTAATCAATAGTTTAGCGCGGTTTCATGAGGCAGCCTCGGGGCCTTTGATAGCCGGCCCGCTTCGATGATGCGATGTGGGCCGGCCTAGCAAAGGCCCCGAGGCTGCCTTATGAAACCGCGCTAAACTATTGATTAGGGGCAGCTCTGTGCCGAAGTTAAAAGCATACACAGCTGCCGCTGCTGGTCTGAAGGTGCGGAGACAAGGCAGGAGGCAAACGCGGTGGAAGGCAGGAGTCCCGGCGAAGGCAGGAGTCCCGGCACAGCGACTACAACAGGAAGTTGCAAGTCAGCTGACGCCGGCCTTTCGTTGCGGCGGGGACCGAATCCTTCGCGGACCGGCAAGATTTTGTTTGCGGACCGGCGGTTGAAGAACTGTGCTCTACACTGTGTGCGCTGTGACGAGAAACTTGTGCGCTGCGAGGTAATATTTTGTGCGCCAGCGCACCCCAGCGCAGCTTAGCGGGAACACAGCCAGGGATCCCCTTCGCGAGTAGGCTTCCCCCGCCGCCCACGCGGGAAGTTCCCCAGCTGCCAATGGTCAGGCAGAAAGGACTCCCTTACTGCTGATGCCAGTTTTTCTGCTTTAGCGGCTGGGACGGTTTAGGTCTCTTAGCCGCTGAAGGTCTGTTTTGGCAGGAAACATCTCTATTTTTGTGTAGCCTCAGGTGACCTCACACCTGTGGCAGGGCATACCATGGGGTTACAAGGGGTTTTTTCCCCCTATTTTACATGTTTGGCTTTATTGCTGCAGCGGAGGTCCTGCTTCCGCCTCAGGGGTTTCGGGGGGAAGAGGGGGTTTGCCCCCAACGTCCTCTAAGGGTCAGCCCCATTCAGTGACAGTTATGTTTCCCTTTGCTCCTTTCGCATCCCAGTGCCCGAGGGTTTCTTGGGACATTGCTAGTTTGGCAATTCCTCTAGGCCCTAGAGTCTAGAGGATATGGTTTTCCTGTTCCACGGAAAGAGCTCCGTGAGCTGCTTTTTCCGGTTTCCTCTGTGTTGCAGTCCGAGGACACCATGTTAGAGCCCCCGCGTGTGGTGGACCTGCTCGATTTCCTGCTCTTTCCTTATGCTTCAAGATATTTGGGATTTTATGCTCGCTCAGTGGCAGGTGCCGGTGGCACCCTTTTGCTTTACGTGTTCTATGGCCCACGGAGGGGGATCGGGACACCTTGAGTCACCTGTGGTAGACGCGATGGTCTCGGCTATCGTGAAGCAGCTTACTGTGCCTGTGGAGGGCAGTTCTACTCTGAGGGACCTCGAGGAGTGTCAGCGGGAGTACTTCCTTAAGCAGAGTTTTGATATTACTGCCCTGGTGGTCTGGGCGGCGATGAGTGGCGGGATGCTTGCTCGGGTGTGTTTTCTCTGCGCCGAGCCTGTCCTTGACCGTGAATCTGATAATTGGGACTTAGTAGAGCAGGAAGTTGCCAAGATTGAGATATGTGCTTCTTATCTCTCGGATGCCATATATGTCCTCATGCAAGCTTTGGCCAAGTCTATGGCTGTTGGGAGTGGCAGCACGCCATACCTTGTGGCTTCGAGCATGGTTGGTGGATGCGGCGTCCAAAGCTAAGCTGATGAAATTCCCCTTTCAGGGGTCTTTCTTGTTTGGAGAGGATTTGGACAAGTTTGTTCAGACCTTCACAGATTCTAAAGTGCCTTGCTTGCTTGAAGTTAGAGCTAGGACGCTGGCATGGTGTGGCACTGCTCAGCACTTGCGTGTTTTCCGCCGTCTCTGCCCTGGTCAAGGGGCCACTTCCTTTCAGCACATGCAGTCCTTTCGAGGGGCCCACCAGGGAGCGGGAAATTCCCCCGCTGGTTCCCCTGTTGCCTGTCCTACCCAATAACTCCTTGTGGGTGCCCAGCTGCGCAATTTTATCCAAAGTGGGCAGAGATCACATCCAATCAGTGGGTCCTGGAAGTGATTCAGGACGGTTATGCTCTGGCATTTGCCCGTTCATTGCCAGATCTTTTTCTCGCTTCTCCCTCTCAGGTGGCATGGAAGCAGCAGGTCTTTCGCCAGACCCTCCAAAGATTGCTGGCTCTCAAAGCAGTGGTTCCAGTGCCCTTGCAGGAGTGTGGCACTGGCAGGTACTCAATTTACTTTGTGGTACCCAAGAAAGAGGGGACCTTTCGGCCCATCTTAGATTTGAAAGGGATCAACGGGGCTCTCAGAATTACATCTTTCCACATGGAGACACTGTGGTCTGTCAGTTCTCTAGGGAGCAGGTTGTGTTGTGCCCTGTTCCTTCCTTTCTACCTACAGTCATTTCTCCTTTTCATGTCAATCAGTCAGTGGTCCTCACGGTTTGGGTAGTCAGGAGGGTCCTTCAGAGCAATAGCAGTTGCGCAAGTTGGATGTCTGTCGGGTCCTTCGCTCTTAGGTGCAGAGGACCCAGGAGTTCAGGAAATTGGATCATCTCTTTGTCCTCTTAGCGGGTCCTCGTAAGGGGGAATGGCACTTCCAAGGCTACCACTGCACGCTGGATCAAGGAGACTACTGCTTCTGTAAACCTTTTTCAAAAAAAACCTGTTCCAGATTGTCTCATGGCTCATTCCACTCAGGGTCAGGCAGCTTCTCTAGTGCCTCCAGTGGCTATTGTTAAAGCTGCAGTTTGGTCTTCTCTTCGTTCCTTTGTCAGCCACTACTGTTTGGACGTTCAATTCTAGACCTGGATTGGCCACTGTGAGAATGGGCTTGATGGACTATTGGTCTGACCCAGTAAGGTTATTCTTATGTTTATGCTTCTCTAAGCTGATTCTTGAATTACTGGGGGATGGGAATAATTTGTATATATTTCAGGATTTTTTGGGAGCAGTTTTGGAGCTACTTTGAAGCCTGTATTGGCAGTTCACATTACTGTTGAGTTAATTCTTGAGCAGAACAGTTGGTTTAAACCTGTTGCTACAGGTGCCTCTACTTCACGTGTATTGGGTGGCTCTCAGTGCTTAGGTACTAACTGTAGGTGGAGCTAGAGAACCCAGCAGAGGCAGAGTGAAAAAATTCAGAGTGAATTTTTTTGCAGCAGCATGTGGCTATGGGGAAATAACCCATCTGTCTAGAAAAGAGCTTGCCAGGGTAAGTACATAAGCTCTCTTTTTATATTGCTTATCCTAGAAATAAGCAGTGAAATGTTTCCAAATCCATCACTAAAATTTTAATTCTGTGTTAATCTTAGCCCAAATTGGAGAGTGATCAAATCACTCCTTATCATCAATTGCTGCTTCACATACGCTGAAACCCAAAAAAATAATCAGTGTGAGTCTAGGTAATAAGGGGAGCAAAAAAAGGTATATTCTCTCTGGAGTGGCTCTCACTGTCTCTAGGCATTGATTAGTCTCAGAGTCCTGTAAATTGTTTAAAGGCATTCCTTTCTGTTTCTCTCTACTCCCCCATTTGTGTTTACTCCCAGTGATATTGAAATCCCCCTTCCAAAACTGTCCTTTCATGATTCCACCCTCCCAAAAAAAAAAAAAAAATCCCAAACCTTTGTCCGGAATCAGGCACATAAGATTTTCTCTCTCTGACCACCCTCATTTCTAAGTTCTCTCTCCCACCTCTGTTGTCTCAAACTTATTCCGAAATAGTGGGTTCTTTGTTGTTAGGTGCCATCAACTCGTGCTCAAGTCCTGGCGACTTGATAAATTTCAGATCTAAAAAAGAAATCAAGTTTTGTGCTAGTCAGATAAGGTTCTCCAGTGTCATCCCCATGGTTGTTTTCAATGGCCATCTGATTGCAGGTCACCCTCTTTGCCTGGTTCCTTCGATCTCCCCAAACATAATGTCCTTCAGTGAGCTCTCTCTTCTGATGGTGTGACCAACATAAGACAACCGTAACTTCTTCATTTGGGCTTCGAGTGATATAACCGGTTTGATCTCTTCCAGAATTGATTTGTTCTTCTGGCAGTCCACAGGATGCCTAAAATCCTTCTCCAGCTCCAAATGAGTCAATCTTCTTTCTGTTTTGTGTGGACACATCTGATCTTCACTTGGATCCTTCCCTTTGAATATTTTCCAAGAGTCTTTATTGAAGAGCGACCAAGTACTACGCTGCAGAGTATTTCCTCCCTGCTACAAACAAGCCCAGGAGAATAGAAGTTGTAAAGGATTTCAATCTATTGCTCTCAAGCTCAAAATCTTCATTATCTTCCATGTTCATGATCTTCATCTTGCTTATGTTCAGTTCGGCTTTGATTTTTCTCAGTAGATACAGCATGTCTTCTTTGCTGCTGGTGATGAGCGCTGTATCTGCACAGCAGTTTATATTTTGGCTACCAACCTTGAAACTGACACTCTCTTCTTTCAAATTCTTTCCTTTTCTATATGAATGGAGTTCTTTTCAAAATTGTTTTGAATTATATTGGAAACCGCTTTGATCCTTTGTGGCTGTATAGGCAGTATATAAAGTTTTTAAACAAACAAACAAACCGTGCAGGTTGAACAGATTAGGTGACAAGATGCATCCTTTCCTAGCGCCACGTTTTATTGGAAACCACTCCGTATTTTACTACAGCTTCTTGATTTTCATATAAGCTCTCTATCAGGTGAGTTATGTGTTTAGGTATTCCCATTTGCACTAGAGTTCTCCATAGTTTATTACTAATCCCAGGCACCTTCCCTCACTCTCAACATCAGCATCTTTCAAGCTTCCACTCTCTCCCCAATCACTCCACCTTCAGTCACCCATACAAATGAAACCCTCATCTGACTTGCTTAGCTCTGGCTCACCCACTCCCTCCCTTCCTCTGACTACAGTTGACTTGCATCAGTTAGATCCCACCAGTTTTCACTGCTAGTGTACCAGAAGCAGGAATTGGCAAACTATAAAAGGTATAAATTCTGAAAAACGTCCCATCTAAGCCATCCTGTTGGCTTCCAGATATTAATGCTAACATACTGTTCAGCAAAAAAGTGCAACTAATTTTTAATGTTTAACTATTAGCTAAAAAATCCATTTCAAATTAAAGTTGGTCATAAGAATAGCCTTACTGGGTCAGACCAATGGTCCATCAAGTCCAGTAGCCCGTTGTCCCGGTGGCCAATCCAGATCACTAGTACCTGGCCAAAACCCAAGGTGTAGCAATATTCCATACTACCAATACAGGGCAAGCAGTGGCTTCCCCCTTGTCTTTCTCAATAACAGACTATGGACTTTTCCTCCAGGAACTTATCCAAACATTTCTTAAAACCAGCTATGCTATCCGCTCTTTCCACATCCTCTAGCAACGCGTTCCAGAGCTTAACTATTCTCTGATGCAGCTTTGAAACGAAATGCTGATCACCATTGCTGGGATCATTTGCCCAAACACTTCCAATTAAGATAAATTTAAATATCTTTCTTTTCTGACAATAAGTATAGTCTTGCAAAGGGATGGTTCGTTATGTCTTGAATGCTACAAACATGATATATTCAAGTCAGCCTGGTTCTGAGGCATTCTCCCTCCCCAGTTTTTGAAAATAGTTAAAAATTTTAGAAAAGAAGCAAAAACTACATTTAAAAATAGTTGCACTTTATGATGAACAATATTTACAAAACTGACCTTTTAATTTCCTGCCAGACAATTGGCACTACTAACCTCGAGTGCTGAGCACATTTGACGGCATCCTCCTGAAAGCTGGGGATCCTAGGCATTTGCCTATGCCTTCATCCATCCTGATCCTAAATGTACAGCTGTGGCATTCAATATTTCCCAAGTGGGATAGTTTTCATATATCATGACAGTAAGCCAGGGTATACTGCGTTGGATCTCAATCTCTCAACTTTACTGCTAACACCATAGTATTTGCATCATAGCAAAGAAAGTTTGCTTCTGTAATATCTAAGATTTTACATGTATAGACAATCCTGAAAGAAGCAATAAAGAAGAATTCCTGCTGATGCTCTCTGTTCGTGGATAAGTGTAAAGTGATGTATGTCGGTAACAAAAATCTCATGCATGAATACAGGATGTCCAGGGCGGTACTTGGAGACACCTCCCAGGAAAGAGACTTGGGAGTTCTGATTGACAAGTCAATGAAGCCGTCTGCGTAATATGCGGTGGCGGTGAAAAGGGCGAACAGAATGCTAGGAATGATAAAGAAGGGGGATCACGAACAGATCGGAGAAGGTTATCATGCCACTGTACCAGGCCATGGTCTGCCCTCACCTGGAGAACTGCGTCCAGCACTGGTCGCCGTACATGAAGAAGGACATGGTACTACTTGGAAGGGTCCAGAGAAGAGCGACTAAGATGGTTAAGGGGCTGGAGGAGTTATCGTACAGCGAAAGATTAGAGAAACTGGGCCTCTTTTCCCTCGAACAGAGGAGATTGAGAGGGGACATGATCGAAACATTCAAGGTACTGAAGGGGATAGACTTAGTAGATAAGGACAGGTTGTTCACCCTCTCCAAGGTAGGGAGAACGAGAGGGCACTCTCTAAAATTGAAAGGGGATAGATTCCGTATGAACGTAAGGAAGTTCTTCTTCACCCAGAGAGTAGTAGAAAACTGGAACGCTCTTCCGGAGGCTGTCGTAGAGGAAAACACCCTCCAGGGATTCAAGACAAAGTTAGACAAGTTCCTGCTGAACCAGAACATACGCAGGTAGGGCTAGTCTCAGTGCGCTGGTCTTTGATCAGAGGACCGCCGTGTGAGAGGACTGCTGGGTACGATGGACCACTGGTCTGACCTAGCAGCGGCAATTCTTATGTTCAGCTCTGAAGGCTGGAATGAAATCCAGGCACTAGCCTGCCACAGCTGAAAAGGAACTAGCTGTAGAGCCAGAAGCTATGCTAGATGCATTGGTCCATATGCTGAAGTGTCAGTGGAATCAAATATTAGTGTTGCTCTTGCCCTAAATAAAAAGAAAATACCAGTTTCTTACCCTTTCTTGATTAATGTCTGCCAGGAAGATGCTGCTGTTACGATATAGCTCCTCATTAAGGGGGTCATGCCAATACTGTGCCTGCACCAAACTGTGAAGACGACAAGGAGAAAGGACAACATTATTTACCTACGTCACCTCTCTTCTGGGCTGCATGCTGCACTACAGAGGAAATACTCACTGCTCTTGAACAGCTTTGGAGTAAGCTCCAGTGTTTAAAACCTTCCGAATCCAGTCACAGATATGAGAACTTTCCCCAGGACATTGTGGAATCCCAAAAACACCTGCAGTGATAAAAACGTAAATTACAAATACTGTCCTACTACAGAACTTTTTTTCAGAGGATGTACAGCGTTAGAGTATCTGTTTTCAGAGCCTTAAGGAACACTCCAAAACTAGAATGATTCGATGGACCACTTCCAATTCACTTAGCTTTTCCTGGGCAGTGGCTTGCTTTCACAAGCTGCATGAAGTTTGCTAGACAGGTAAGTTTGATCACAAATAGATTGTAGCGGACCAGTTCCCAGCAGCACTGGTGTCTTGTGGAAGATCTGAGCTTAATTTCTAGGTTGTGGCAAGCTTAGAGAGAATACTATAGCTTTTGCCTTATCTGCACAGAGAGTTTGGTATTCGTCATAGCTGTATGTCATCCTACTTTCTAAGGACTGGATTAAGATGGTAAGTGGCACTATTGAACAATGTTGTGCAAGTAAGACTGATTTTAATTTATTCCAATGAGTCTCGGAAGTATTAAAGGTTTAGGCTTTGAGAATCAGGTTAAAGTTAGCTCAAACGTTATTTTATAAACTAAGAAAGCTGACCAATTCATTCAAAATAGAGCAGGAAAAAAAATTATTTACAATGTCCAATGTGACAAGGACAAGAGGACATGGACTGAAGCTAAGGGGGGACAAGTTCAGGACAAATATCAGGAAGTTCTGCTTCACGCAATGAGTGGTGGACACCTGGAATGCCCTCCCAGAGGAGGTTATTGCGGAATCCACTGTTCTAGGATTTAAAAGCAAACTAGATGCATCTCCTTACGAGAGGCATAGAGGGATATGGGTGACAATTTACGCCAGGTGTACACCTGTAAGGGCCTCCGCATGTGCGGATCGCCGGACTTGATGGACCATAAGTCTGATCTGGTGATGGCAGTTCTTATGTATGTTATGTTGTCTCAAGTAGATTACCATAATTCCCTTTATTCTGGAATTTCAGTGAAATTTATGAAGCACATTTGCTTAGTGCAGAATTTATGCTCAAGCATGATGTATAGGAATTCTAGCTATGACCATGTTACACCTTTAGTGGCAAATCATCACAGGCTCCCAGTCAAGTTATGTTGTTTGGTCTTTAAAACTCTGCATGGGGAGGTACCAGAACGTTTTCCTTACTTATTTCATCCAACATGGCATCTCCCTCCTATGGTAACACTTTAGAATCCAACGACCACTCCAGGCTTGCCTCAGCTACTATGAAAAGGAAGCTGCATGGGCTGCTACACTGGGTGGAGCAAAACCTCCACTCCATGCCAGAAGCAGCTCTCCTGACTGGCATAGATGTGCCCATAAGGATAAGGGCTCAACCCAGACCAAGCCATTACATGCTGGGTCACAAGTCATAGGCCTCCACCATCTCTAAATCCTCAAGTTATTCTAAGAGTAGCATCAAGTACCTAGATGTCATTTTATATCCTCAACTCTGTGTTTCCCAATAAATATCAGATGTATTAAAACCTGGATGTTTTGCACTAAGAAGATTAAAATCAGTCAGAAACTATTTGGATAAAAAAAGGACTATCCACATTATTCTATGCTTTCATGAGCTCTCGATTAGACCAGTGTTCTTCAACCTTTTTACACCTATGGACCGGCGGAAATAAAAGAATTATTTTGTGGACCGGCAAACTACTAAGACTGAAATTTTTAAAAAAACATTTTCCCCCTGTCTCCATGAGCTCGGTCCCTGCAAACCATCTGATCCCATCCACACAAGCCTCAGTTATGATTTTATATTGAACGTATTTTATTAAAGAAACAATATTCTGTATAATTATCATTTTATAAATACAAATAATACAGAGCAAGGATCAACAAAACCCGTCTCCCCTCCCCTTCACATATATCCCCTTTACTATCAAGAAAACTGAACAAGCCAAATTATTACAGAACGCTACACAGAAATATCATTCTAACAGAATACCGCAGTCACACATGACAGGAATAGTGTTAGGGGAGGGCAACTGCCCCCTGGTCAGAGAGAGTCCTAAGCCAGCTAGAAACTAAAGAAGCACTACCTGGGTTTTGCAGTCCCCAGTTATGTCTCTAGCAGAATATATATTTCAAATCTGATATATTCTAATGACAAAATAGAAATAAAATTATTTTTTCTACCTTTTGTTGTCTCTGGTTTCTGCTTTTATCTTCTTTTTCACTCTCTTCCTTCCAGCATCTGCTCTGTCTCTTCAATCAAGCATCTGCCCCTTCCATCGACTGTCTTCCCCCTCCCCCTTCCATATGGTATCTTCCTTCTTTCTATGCCCCTCTCCCCTTTCCAGCCAGCCTGTGTCCCCTCTCGCCTTTTTATATGATTCATTCCAGCTTCACTACTCTCTTCATTTTTATCTCTCCTACACCATGCTGACAAGGATCGGTTAACATCTGGAGAAGTTTCACAGCCAAAGCAGTGAAGTCATTTCAAGCTGGACTTCAGTCTTGACTGTTTGTTTTTATTTTTTCACTTTCTTTTTAGTTTATGATATTTTATTTTTAAATCTCATTCATTGTTTTGCCACTTGGTTTTTGTTTCCTATTTTATTATTTAAATTTCATTTAAATTTCCCAAGTATTCTATAGTTTCAAGGGTTCTCCCTTCTGCTTCTATTTCCTATCTCCCCTCTTTTTTCAACCTTTCAAAGTCCTTTAGACCATTGTAGTCTTATTAGAATGTTTATTTTCTTATTTTTTCTCTTCTATCTCTATTGTCATTTTTCTAGGTACTTTAGTTAGAATGTGAGCCTTCGGGACAGTAAGGGAATATCTAAGTACCTATTTTACTTATAATTTTAATGTACCCTATTGTCTATTTTTCTGTAAACCGCTTAGAATCCTAACGGAGTTTAGTGGTATATAAGAAATAAATTACATTACATTACATTACAAATCTAGCATCTTTGTCTCTCTCTCTCATTTCTCTGCTGACCCCCTTTCAGCATCAATCTCTCTCCATTCTACCCTGACCCCTTCCTCTCCTCTAATCTCCTTGCCAGCTGTTTCCTTCCTTTTTTCCTTCTCCCTTCCCTCCTCCCCTCCCAGCAGCATCTCTCCTTCTACCTCCCTCCAGGTCCATTAGCAGCTCTCCCTTTATCCAGCAGCTTTCCAGCATCCAACAGTGGCTTCCTCCCCTTCCCTCCCTCCAGCTCTCAGTACATGCCTGTAGCAGTGATTCACTTAGGCAGCCTTGGGTCCTTTGCCACCTCCGAAGAAAGAGGAAGTTGCCAAAGTGAATCACTGCACTGGCAAGTATGAGAGCTGCTGGGAGGGGAAACAACCACTGTTGAAGGCTCCCCATGATCTTGTTCACCCCTGCTCCCAAACTCCCGAGCGCTCTGCACATTTCCCCCCCCCCCCCAGCTGGCACAAACAGCGTTGCAACGCAGGCCCTGCCACCGAGTTACTACGAGTGAGTGGCCCGCCGACAGGAAAGCTCAGGGCCAGCGCCGCATCACTCGCTCACATGTGGATGCTGTCAACAACCCAGCAGCAGCCAGCGAACACGGCACGACCCTGTAGCCACATGGGCTCAACCCGCTACACCCATACACACCCTCTCAACCGCTGGGTGCCTGCATGCATCCCACACGTGGGTGAACTCTCGCCGCACAAGCGAGCCATTGGGGGAGAAGGCCCAGATGCTGCCGATGGCCCCAATCCACACGCCAGCCCCGCGCACCGGCTGGAGTCCGAGGTTGGGTGGAACAGCAGCCTGCCACCAATACCACCACAGTCGGGGAGCCCAAGACTGGTGCTGCACTGCTATACACCCAGCAGGAAATTTAAGCGGACCGGCAGTTGAAGAACACTGGATTAGAAAACTGCAATGTCATTTACACAGGCATTTCAAAGACCAATATTAAATCCTTACAAGCCCTTCAACACACTGTCGTCTTCAGTCCTATGTAAAGTAAAATGTAAAGACCATAATACAGGGGTGTCCAAAACGTTGACTGTGATCTATCAGTATATCGCAAAGGCAACGCGAATCGATCTCGACGCCCAGGATTTCTCCCTGCTTCCCCGACACCGACGCAGCAACAAGGTAGACACACAAGCGCCAGGCCCACAAGCCTCCCCTCCCCCCCCAATGTCAATTCTGACATAGGAGAGAAAGTTCCAGGCCAGCCAGGCAGCGATTGGTTGGCCCAGAATTGAGGTCGAGGGGGGGGCTTGTGGACCCGACTCTTGTGCAGTCACTGCACACACCTGGCCTGTTGCTGTGTCAGCAAAGCAGGGAGAAATCAATGGCGGTGGCTTAGGGGGGGGTTAGGGTTAAGAGAAAAAAAAGGGGGGGCATAGAGAAAGAAAGCGGAGGGGGGCAGGGAGAGAGGAAGAAAAAGTTGGACTCATGGAGGGACAGAGAGAGATGTTGGTTGGGGAATGGAATGAGGTCTGGAGGAGAGGAATCAAAAAGAAGGGAAGGTATTGGATGCACAGTCAGAAGGAAGTGCAACCAGAGATTCATGAAATCACCAGACAACAAAGGTAAGAAAAATGATTTTATTTTCAATTTATTGATCTAAAAGTGTCCGTTTTGAGAATTTACATCTGCTGTCTATATTTTGCACTATGGCCCCCTTTTACTAAACCACGATAGCAGTTTTTAGCGCAGGGAGCCTATGAGCGTCAGGAGCAGCATGGGGCATTCAGCGCAGCTCCCTGCACTAAAAACCGCTATCATTGTTTAATAAAGGGGGGTTATATTTGTCTATTTTTGTATAGTTATTATTGAGGTGACATTGCATATTTTAAAGTCATCTGCCTTAGCCTCTTTGAAAACACCCGAATATAAATGATAATTAACATTTTCTCTGCGTACAGTGTGCTTTGTGTTTTTTGGTCATTTTAAAAGTAGCTCGCAAGCCAAAAAAGTGCCATAGTGCATCTTTGCTGATTTATCTCAATGGGTTACCAGTAGAATACCTGCTTAAATTTAAGAGTGATACTTTCCCACAAAGCCCTTCAATCTAATAAACCAAATTATTTGTCATTTTTAATTATCCTCATGTTCCCACAAAAATGTTGCATTCATTTAATGAACACAGGCTCTTTCTCCCAAGCACAGACTGAGCCAACTGGGAGTCCACACAGAAGCCAGCCTTTTGCTTTCTTATTCCACATTGTAGAACAATCACCCTCTTTAATTATACTCAAAACATCTTTTAAGCAATTTTGTTCATCACTGAAAACCTACTTATTAAAAATGGTGTTTCAAAAAAAGCCAAGGGGACTACTTTTTCTGCATTTCCCATTTGATGAGGTGGAAAAAGGCAAATGTAGGGTGAGGAACATTAAAACAAGACATTACATTGAGATTTCTAGATGTGTATTGTACATCTTGAAGAATTCTCTTTCCTATCATCAGATGGAGTTTCCTTTCTGAACTCTTTTCTTTTGTTAACCACCTGGACTTCCATGACAAATAAGGTAGTATATTCATCAATGATCTACATATAGCAATAACTAGTGAGATAATTAAATTTGCTGATGACGCAAAGTTGTTCAAAGCTGTAGGACATGAGTGGCATCCTAGTGGTAGAGCTGCTGCCTCAGCCCCCTGAGGTTGTGGGATCAAATCCCAGCATGGCTACTTGTGATCCTGGGCAAGTCATAAGACCAATGGTCCATCCAGCCCAGTATCCCATCTTCAAGGAGGCCAGTCCAAGTCACAAGTACCTGGCAAAACCCCCAAAAATAGCAGCATTTCATTGCCCCAGATACAAAATAAGTACTTGTATATACATAAACCTCTTTCAATGTGTATCCTCAACAAAGCAGCATACAAGTTCCATTAAATTACAAGAGGATTGTGAAAAATTGCAAGAAGACCTGGAGAGACTGAGCATTAAAATGGCAGATAATGTTTAATGTGAGCAAAGGCAAAGTGATGCAGGTGGGAAAGAGGAACACGAACTACGTAATACTATAGCTACTTAATATAGCATTCCACATTAAGAGTCACTACCCAGGAAAAGGATCTAGGTGTCATTGTTGAGGATACATTGAAACCCTCAGTTCAATGTGCAGCGGCAGCTAAGAAAGCAAATAGAAAGTTAGGAATTATCAGGAAAGGAATGGAAAACAAAGATGAAAATGTTATAAAGCCCTTGTATCACTCTATGGTACAGCAATTTTGGTCGCTGCATCTCAAAAAAGATATAGTGGAATAAGAAATGGTAAAGAGAAGGGTGACAAAAATGATAAAAGGGATGGAGCTAAAGCAGCTAGGGCTCCTCAGCTTGGAGAAGAGATGGCTCAGGGGTCTATAAAATACCGAGTTGAGTGGAAAGGGTAGATGTGAAACGCTTGTTTACTCTTTCCAAAAATACTAGGACTAGGGGCATGCGATAAAGCTACTTAAGTAGTAGATTTAAAACAAACCAGAGAAAATATCAAGTTTATTTAAATCTTGATATACCACTTTTATAGTCAAAGTGGTTTCCAATTAATACAAAGTTTTAAAAAGATTTTTAAAAAATAAAGGGAACAAATTCACAATTACCATACAGATACAACATGATACAGATGGGCAAATGGGGAAGATACATTGCATAAAATAAAAAAGGGGAGGTAAAAAAAGCACAAAAGGAATCATTAATGTAAGGCCTGATGTCTGAGATTTTTAATTAAAAAATTAAGTATGTAGTGATATCAGTTAGCTTAGCAGGGTTTTAAAAAGGGGGAAAGGGATTGTATATTACCTTTTTGTAGTTATACAACCAAACTCAAAGCGGTTTACATACAGGTATTTCAAGCATTTGGAAATTTGGATAATTTCCTAAAAGAAAAGTCTATAAGGGAAAATCCACTGCTCGTTTCTAGGGCAGCATGAAATCTGTTTGACTCTTGGGATCTTGCCAGGTACTTGAGACCTGGATTGGCCACCGTTGGAAACAGGATACTGGGCTTGATGGATAATTGTTGAACTCTGCAGCTGGCATGCCAACAAATTGGTCTGTCCCAGTATGGCGATTCTTATGTTCTTAAAATTTTAATAAATGATAAACTAAAGTTTAGAGAGAATCCCCCATGGTCTACCCTTGTTTTTGCGCTCATATCAAAAAAGAAAAGTGACAAAGCAAAAGGCAAATTCAGCAGCCACCAAAGAATAGTCTCAAGTCAACTCTCAGCAGCCCCCCTCAGGGTATATCTTAAGCTTTCAAGTTAGTTTTTGGCTTTCTACCCTCTGGACAAATGAGCACAATGCAGGCTTCCCACTCTCTCCCTCCTACATCTATGAAAATAAAGGACAAGATTCTGAGCACTATGATTACACATTTCTTCATTTCAGCAGGCAAGTTTCAAGTCTCATGGAAACACACATTTCAGTAATAATGAACTCATGAAAATTTGATGTCTACGATGTTCAGATAATAATTACTATACCTTGATGTTGTCCCCCGAAGGAAATCAAGTTTAACATTGGTGGATAAGGGCATCTCTGAGCCACAGCTCTCCTGTGGGACCAAAGAGGTATGGAAAGAGAGTGTGTATTGCATCTGTCCTCTGCTACCCTTCCAACACTGACTCTGAAAGTCTACACCTGTGGCTAAATTATCCAGTGCTCTCCATCTACTGGACCTTCACAGTCATTTATTATACAACTTTGGCTTACTTTGTACAGCATTGGTTCTCAAACCTGTTCTGCCAGTCAAGTTCTCAGGATATCCCTAATTAATATACATCAATCACCTAAGAATGGAGTTAATTATAATATATAAATAGCATCTCTATATATACCATATACTCATTTAATACTCGCTATTACTAAGACTCCAATAAATTAATTTTTTTAAACATTAAGTTAATTTAATAGATACTTTTTTAATAATAATATTAACACAATACAAATACATTCTACCAATCACCCAACTTATATCAATGAAACCCTTCCCTTTCAATGAACAAGAAGGTGGAAAGGGAGCATGTCAGTTGATTAGCTGGTTTGGAGATACACCCGATCTCAGGCTGTAAAGATAGTTTTTTGGGGTTTTTGTTTGTTTTTTTAAAGTGGTTTATAAGATTGTTAATGATAATGTATTTAAAAAGAATGTTGAGATAAAATGAAAAAGGTTGTTAGAATTGGGGGTGGAAGGGTAATAATACTGTTTGTTATATAGGAGGAGAGACTCTCCTGACTTCAGCTCCTGACGCAGTGATTGCGAAACATAGCACTATGCCGGGCTGAAAGCTGGATTACTGGTGGTTACTTTTGAAGAGGAATATGAACAGAACACTGATTTTAGAAAAGTATTTATGAACTACAATTAAGATTAGAAGACTGTGGTTTAACAACAAGGCAAATTTTGTACAAGAAGGGTTTTGAACAACGAATGAATGAACTTTTCCTGAGAGGATTGAAAGGGAAGAGAGAGTTTCATTGATATATGTGAGTGACTGATAGCATGTATTTGTATTGTGTTAATATTATTATTTTTAAAAGTATATATTAAATTAACTTAATAAATGTTTGAAAAATTAATTTATTGGAGTCGTAGTAATAGCAGGTATTAAATGAGTAATGAATACACATGAGAAAGATCTGCATATAATGGAGGTAAGAGGCATGCAAATCTGTTCTGGGGATATCCTGAAAAACCAACTGGTG
Source organism: Geotrypetes seraphini (assembly GCF_902459505.1). Classification (NCBI taxonomy): domain Eukaryota; kingdom Metazoa; phylum Chordata; class Amphibia; order Gymnophiona; family Dermophiidae; genus Geotrypetes; species Geotrypetes seraphini. The sequence goes on from NC_047091.1 coordinate 27,541,666, forward strand.
ATCCTCCAGGACAAGTAGTCAGAGAACCACTGCTGTAGTGCCTTGTAAATGAAGTCTTCTGGAGACTTTGGGATAATTGTTGAACTCTGCAACTGGCATGCCAACAAATTTTCAAGGGGATGGGTATTTGGGAGGGACAGAGAAGGTGGGGAGGGAGGGTAAGCTTGTATTTTGGTTTAAGGGAAAAGGAAAAGTTTATAATATATGTTTGAGAAGGATATATTTGTATATTATATTTTATTTATATAATGGGTTTTAAAAATTTTTCTTTGAACGTAAATGGCCTCAATCATCCAATAAATAGGAAAAAGGTATTGTCATATATTAAGCAACAAAATATAGATATTTGTTTTCTGCAGGAGACACATTTGTCTGGAATAGAGTCTATGAAGCTGTCAGATAATTGGGTAAAGCAATGTTTATATGCACCAGCGATAAAAAAGAAAGCAGGAGTAGCAATATTAATTAATAAAAAATGTCCAGCAACATTTAATATGGTTAAAGCAGATCCTCAAGGAAGGTGGTTACTTGTTGACATGAGCATGGGCAATAATACAATGGCGTTACTAAATGTGTATGCCCCTAATTCAAATCAAAGTGAATTCTTTAAATCTCTACAACAATTAATTTTGCCACTGGCTACTACTAATTTAGTGGTGGCAGGGGATTTCAATGCTGTTATAGATCCAATAATGGATAAAAAGCCTAGAAGACTTATGAAATCAATGGGATTAGATAATTTGATACAATCATGTAATTTAAAAGATATATGGCATATTCTTCATTTTAATGATCGGGAATTTACATTTTGTTCACATGTTCATCAATCGTTTTCAAGAATTGATTATATTTTTGTTTCAGATCAGATGGTACAGCAAGTTGTAAAAGCTGACATAGAACCAATAGTAATATCTGATCATGGTGGTGTGTGGATAGAAGTTAACTTAGTAGATCAAGATAATTCCAAACCTGTATGGAGGTTTGATAATACATTGATTGCTGATTCTAAATTTTGCACAGAATTTCAGAACAAAATTAGTGAATATTTTTTGTTTAATGATTTAGAGGAAATGTCGATTGAAATTTTATGGGATGCTTTCAAAGCAACGATGAGAGGACAAATTATATCATATTCTGCATATAAAAAGAAACAACTAAGGAAGCAATTTGTAAGTTTGGAAAAAGAAATTAAAAATTTAGAATTAAAATTGATTAACAAATGGGAACAAGCTACATTTCAAATATTGTTAAAAAAAATGTGAATATAATGAGATTTCCTCTGGATTAGTAAAGAAAGATATTTTTACTCAGCAAACGTTGTATTATGGTAGTGCAAATAAGGCTGGAAGACTATTGGCAAATTATTTAAAAAAAAAAAAAAAGGAAGGAGAAAATAGGTATAATTAAAGATGAGTTAGGGAATTCTCATTCTCAAATTGGAAGTATATTAAAACAATTTTTGAAGTATTATAAGTCGCTGTATTCTTCTGAGTCTTATTTAAATAAAGAGAAAGATGGGTTAGATTTTTTGAGTTCAGTTGAAGGTCCTAAGGTTCCTGATCATATAAAAAGAAGTTTAGATGAACCTATATCACTAAAAGAATTACAAACGGCATTGAAATCCCTTAGAGCTGGGACCGCTCCAGGTGGAGATGGATTTACGGTAGAGTTTTATAGAGAATTTCAAATTTCCCTTTTACCTTATTTATTAAAATTATATCAGGATCAACTGAATAAAGGTTGTATATCAGGCACTATGGCAGAATCTTTAACTTTTGTTTTGCCAAAGCCAAATAAAGATCCAACATTGGTTTCAAACTACAGGCCTATATCTTTAATAAATGTAGATGGTAAATTATTAGCTAAGATTTTAGCATTAAGATTGGCTAAAGCTCTTCCGCATATAAAAGGAATGAATCAAACTGGATTTGTTGCTCAAAGACACTCTTCTAATAATACTAGACTGGCATTTCAGATGTATTATTTAACAAAACAAATTAATGATCCGGCTTTTTCGGTATCACTAGATGCTGAGAAGGCTTTTGATCGTGTAGAATGGAATTTCATGTATCAAGCTATGGAGTGGTTTGGTATTGGATCTGGATTTATACAAATGATTCAAGCTCCCCAACTGCTCGTTTATACATAAATAATAATTTTTCAGATGCTTTTAAATTGCAGAGGGGAGTTAGACAGGGTTGTCCATTATCTCCTTTGCTCTTTGATATAGTTCTTGAACCCTTGTTGTTAGCTATTTGACAGGCAAAGGACATACAGGGTATTCCATGTGCTGGAGTGGAATATAAAGTATCCGCTTATGCAGATGATATCTTGCTTCATTTGAGGAATCCGGAAACAACAATTCCATGTCTACTGGAGGTAATAGATACATTTGGAAAATTCTCAGGATACAAAATAAATTGGACTAAATCAGAGATTTTACCTTTAAATGTGCATTGTACAAAAGGTATACTTGATTCTTTCCCTTTTATTTGGAAAGAGGATGGAATAAAGTACTTAGGTATTTGGTTGAATAAAACACTCGAAGAGACAATGAGAATAAATGAAAAATTTTTATTACAAAAAGTAACAGAGTTGTGTGAGCAATGGAATCCTTTACATTTGTCATGGTGGGGAAGAGTTCAAACTGTTAAAATGATGATTTTGCCTGTAGTTTGCTATCAATTGGGAATGATACCAGTGTTTTTTCAGGGGTCTTTCTATAAAAAATTAAATAGTATTCTGGTTAAATTTATTTGGCTGGGTAAAATTGCAAGAGTGGCTCTAGTGTCTTTGCAAAGACCAATTGAGGAGGGTGGGGTAAATTTTCCCAATTTTTATAGGTATCATCAGGCCTATATCATGCGCCAAGGTATGTATTGGGTCCTCCCAGAGCTTTTGGAACAACTATCAGAGTGGTTACGGGTGGAGAGATCACTTATCTTTCCACTTAGGCTTGATCTTCTGCTTGGTATAAAAGTGCCTAGAATACGTAAAGACAATAGAGTATTAATGGATACTTGGAAAACATTAAGATTTGTAGACAAATTAACTACTGATTCTATTTTAAAATCGAAACAACAGACTATTTGGGTAAACTCCAAGATACAAATAGGCGGGTTTAAGGTTGTCTGGAAGGATTGGATTAAAGCAGGTATAAGATCCTTAACGGAAGTAATTGATAATGGTAAGCTGCTTGATTTTTCACAATTGCAACATAAATATGGTCTGAATAAAAAACAAAGTTATAAGTGGTTGCAATTGAAGCAGGCTATTCAGGTGGGGTTCCCTGAATGGAAATCTTTAAATGATCATTACAGCTTAGAGTTCTTATGTTTTCAGGCAGATTTTCTGGGACACCAGGCCGCCAAGTGGTATAAAATTATATCTAATTATTTGAATAAGAAACCAAAAAATGGATTAAGAGATATTTGGAGCATTGAGATTAAGCATCAGATTAATGCATCTCAATGGCCACGTATTGGTCTTGGAGAATTAAAGGTACGATGTCAGCATCTATTAGGCAAACATGGTTCTTTTTGTTGCATAGAGCATTCTGGACCCCTACTAGATTACAAAAATTAGATTGCTCTAAGTCTAATAGATGCTGGCATTGTAAAATTGAAGTTGGAACTTTAGACCATCTTTTATTTTATTGTCCATGTATTCAGGCATTTTGGATATCAATCTGGGATCAAGTTAACCTAATGATGGAGAGTCATGTGGCATTGTCCTATGACACAGTGGTTTTTGGAATGTGCATGAGGGCTAAATGCCAAATATCTGCAGCAAACAATAAATTACTGATGATTCTTACTGGTGTGGGAATTCAGCAAATAACGACTAATTGGAAAGACTGAATTGTAGTTTTTGGTGGAACTCAGTATGCCATATGTATAAGATGGAAAGATTTCTTGCAGTACAGAGGGGGCATTTTAAAAGGTTTCAGGAGGTGTGGAGGCCATTAATTGAATATTATAATGATTAAGGTTTATTCTTTTTCCTTAGGGGATAATTTGTAGAAATGGGGGTGGGTGGGGGGGATAGGATAATCCAATTAAATAGCGGTATATTTCAACTGATTAATGGAGGAGTGTGTGGCGCAGTGGTTGGATCTACAGCCTTAGCACCCTGGGGTTGTGGGTTCAAACCCCGTGCTGCTCCTTGTGACCCTGGGCAAGTCACTTAATCCTCCATAGCCCTAGGTATGTTAGATAGATTGTGAGTCCACCGGGACAGAGAGGGAAAAATGCTTGAGTACCTGTTTGTAAAAACCGCTTAGATAACCTTGATAGGCGGTATATAAAAACCTAATAAACTTGGAAACTTGGATATAAGAAACATGGTATATATGTATGAATAGAAAAGGAAAGGGGGTAAAATTATTGGAAATATGTTGTTATGAAATATTAGGGGATATATGTACTATGATGAGATATATTTGTTGTGCATTAATGTATATAATAAAATGAAAAAAGAGTTTGAGGAAGAAAGGGTGGGGGGAGGGATAGGTTAAAGTATGATTAATTGTATTAAGGAAGAGGGATGTCTAAGTATGTATATGTTTGGATAGATTATTTTATTGATATGGGAAGGGATGGGAGGTGGGTGGGGGGATTAAAACATGTATAATAATATTGTGTAAGAATGTCAAGTGAGTTATGTGAATTAATTGTAATAATATTGTACACTTGTTGAGAGAAATAAAAAGGAATAAAGGTTAAAAAAAAAAAAGGGGAAATGCTTTGCAAAGTTTCCCTTTGGAAATTCAGAAGCAGTAGGTGCAGCGAATACATCAATCCCCTTGCAGCTTACATATGCTTTACTGCAGGAACAGAATGGGACAAAGTGCATTTTGAGATGTTTATGCATTGTTCATTTTGCAAAAGCACCAGAGACTGAACTACTTGTATGCAAATCAATTTTTTTTGTTAAATTATTTTTATTGACAAGAACTGTACAATATCAAAATCAGCTTACACACTATAATTTTATTTTATGCATTTAAGTATTTAAATACCACTTATAGCCTAAGTGGTTTACATTCAAGTACTTGGGCATTTTTCACTATCTGTCTCTTCATTCAGATTATTGCTGTATCCTTATTACCCTTTTGTGAACCGCATAGAACTATTTGGTTAGGCGGTCTAGAAATGGATTTATTGTATTGTGACTTGCCCAGGGTCACAAGGAGCAGTGTGGGTTTGAACCCTCAATCTCAGGGTGCTGAGACTGTAGCTTTAACCACTGCACCACTCTAGAAATCAAAATGTAGTGAAAGTGAGCCAAGTAAAGGGCAATCAGGCCATTGAGACATCACTGATGAGGTTAGCTTTTGCCATTGGTGGAATGAGGCATTATGATGTCACAATGCCAGCTCTGGTTATCAAAGGCTGAACCCTTTCACACTATTTATTTATTCAATTTTCTATACCGTTCTCCCAAGGGAGCTTAGAATGGTTTACATGAATTTATTCAGGTACTCAAGCATTTTCCCCGACTATCTAATCTAATCTTCTATTTGAGCGTCGCTCATACCTATAGAGGCTCAAGGCGACTGTAAAGAGAGGCAAGAGGGGAGAGGATGGGGTGGGAGGGGGGGAGAGGAGGGAGAGAGGGGAGATGGGTAGGTAGGAGAGAGGAAAGGGTAAAGGAGATTACCGTATTTTCACGTAGATAACACGCACCCGTGTAAAACACGCACACGGGTATAGCGCGCGGAAAGCACAAATTTATGTACAGAAATTTTTGTATACCGCGCATGCTGCCCAACTCTCCCGTCGCCGCCCGACTCTCCTTTCGCCCGCCCCGACTCTCCTCTGGCCACTCCGACTCTCCTTTCGCCCGCCCCGACTCTCCTCTCCCCCTTGAAGTCCTGTCCCCACCCTGAAAGCCTGATGCCCCCCCCGACGTCCGATTCACCCCCCCCCCCCGCAGGACCGATCGCATGCACCCGCACCCCCACCCCGAAGGATCACTCGCACGTACTCCCACCCGCACCCCCACCCTGAAGGACCGCTCGCACCCCCACAGCCTCCCGACCCCCCCCCCCCATCATGTAGAAGCTCCTACCGGTGTCCTGCTGCTTCCTCTTGGCGGTCCCGACTCCCCGACACGATCGGAGTAAGAGGGAGCTCAAGCCCTCTTGCCCCAGCCAACCGCGGCACCCCCGACACGATCGGGGCAAGAGGGAGCTCAAGCCCTCTTGCCCCAGCCAACCGCGGCACCCCCGACACGATCGGTGCAAGAAGGAGCTCAAGCCCTCTTGCCCCTCCAACTCTCCGACACGATCGGGGCAAAAGGGAGCCCAAGCCCTCTTGCCCCGCCAACTCCCCAACTCCCCGACAATATCGGGCCAGGAGGGAGGCCAAGTCCTCCTGGCCCTGGCGACCCCCCCCCCCCCCGCTAGTTGTTCGGGCCAGGAGGGAGCCCAAACCCTCCTGGCCACTGCGACCCCCTACCCCCACCCCGCACTACATTACGGGCAGGAGGGATCCCAGGCCCTCCTGCCCTCGACGCTAACCCCCCTCCCCCCAACGACCGCCCCCCCAAGAACCTCCAACTGCCCCCCCAGCCGACCCGCGACCCCCCTGGCCGACCCCCACGACACTCCCACCCCCCTTCCCCGTACCTTTGTGTAGTTGGCCAGACAGACGGGAGCCAAACCCGCCTGTCCGGCAGGCAGCCAACGACGGAATGAGGCCGGATTGGCCCATCCGTCCCAAAGCTCTGCCTACTGGTGGGGCCTAAGGCGCCTAGGCCAATCAGAATAGGCCCGGGAGCCTTAGGTCCCTCGGCACATGGTCGGGTTGGGCCCATGTGCCTCAGGCCCCGCCCCCAGGTGGGACTTAAGGCTCCCGGGCATATTCTGATAGGCCCAAGCGCCTTAGGCCCCACCAGTAGGCGGAGCTTTGGGACGGATGGGCCAATCCGGCCTCATTCCGTTGTTGGCTGCCTGCCGGACAGGCGAGTTTGACTCCCGTCTGTCCGGCCAACTACACAAAGGTACGGAGAAGGGGGGTGGGGGGGTCGTGGGGGTCGGCCAGGGGGGTCGCGGGTCGGCTGGGGGGGCGGTCGTAGGTTCTTGGGGAGGGCGGTCGTTGGGGGGAGGGGGGTTTGCGTCGAGGGCAGGAGGGCCTAGGATCCCTCCTGCCCGTAATGTAGTGCGGGGTGGGGGTAGGGGGTCGCCGTGGCCAGGAGGGTTTGGGCTCCCTCCTGGCTCGAACAACTAATGGGGGGGGGTCGCCAGGGCCAGGAGGACTTGGCCTCCCTCCTGGCCCGATATTGTCGGGGAGTTGGGGAGTCGGCGGGGCAAGAGGGCTTGGGCTCCCTTTTGCCCCGATCGTGTCGGGGAGTCAGGGGGGAAAGAGGGCTTGAGCTCCCTCTTGCCCCGATTGTGTCGGGGGTGCCGCGGTTGGCTGGGGCAAGAGGGCTTGAGCTCCCTCTTGCCCCAATCGTGTCGGGTGTTGGGACCGCCAAGAGGAAGCAGCAGGACACTGGTAGGAGCTTTTACATGATGGGGGGGTCGGGAGGCTGTGGGGGTGCGGGTGCGTGCGAGCGGTCCTTCGGGGAGGGGGTGCGTGCGAACGGTCCTTCGTGGTGGTGGTGCGAGCGGACCTGCGGGGAGGGTGAATCGGACGTCGGGGGGGAGGAACTATGTAAAAAAAATTTTGTACAACACGCTCACGCGTATACCGCGCAAGGTTATGCACGGTTTGTAAAAACACGTATAACGCGCGCGTTATATGCGTGAAAATACGGTAGGTGTTGAACAGATGGATTTTCAGTTCTGGTCCTTTCTGTAAGGCCATTCCAAGTTTTTACTCCTATATATTTAAAATGGAACGAGCAATAGCAGTACAAAGAGAGACATATACTAATTTTATAAAAATATAGGGGCCATTGGCAAAATATTGTAGTGACTAGTCATCACTTCTTCTCTACTCCTTTTCTTTTTTAGCACACTAAAGGGGGGAGGGAGGTGGAAATAATTTTACATAATATGTTATACTATGATATGTAATATGTGTATATTTTTATTGAAAATATGATGAAGATGGGTGGTAGGGGGTTATTGATTTACTAGATTTTTATATGGTAGATATCAAAGTGCTATTGTGGAATAATTTGTTGTAATATATTCTTTTGTGCACTTGTTTAATTTGAAAACAAATAAAGAATTATTTAAAAAAAAAGATTCACAAGATCCAACTTGAATTTTCAACCATGTCACCTCCCCCCCACCCCTTCCTGCTGTCCACTCTGCAAATCTCCCTTCAACATCCCCTACCACCCTTTCCTCTTTTTCTGAAGTCACAGAAGAGGAAACTGCTCATCTTCTTTCCTCCCCTGATCCGATTCCTACCCGCCTACTCAGAGCCATCACTCCCACTGTAATTCCTCCCATCTGTCACATCTTCAACCTTTCGCTCTCCACTGCTACAGTTCCTGATATCTTCAAACATGTCTTAGTTACACCCCTCCTCAAAAAACCCTCACTAGACTCCACATCCCCCTCTAACTACTGCCCCATCTCCCTCCTCCCCTTCCTATCCAAACTACTTGAACGTGCCTTTCTTCTCATAATATTCTTGACCTGCTTCAATCGGGCTTTCACCCTTTCCATTCTACAGAAACTGCCCTTGATAAAGACTCTAATGACCTGTTCCTGGCCAAATCCAATGGCCTTCACTCTTATCCCCATCCTTCTCAATCTATCTGCTGTCTTCGATACTGTTGATCACCGCCTCCTTCTTGACATGCTGTCCTCACTGGGATTCCAGGGTTCTGTTCTCTCCTGGTTTTCTTCCTATCCCATCATACTTTCAGTGTACGTAATGGTAGATCCTCCTCCACTGCTATCCCACTGTCTATCGGTTTACCTCAAAGCTCTGTCCTGGGCCCTTCTCCTCTTTTCCTTATATACCCGCTCTCTCGGTACACTGATCTCCTCCCATGGTTTTCAATATCACCTCTATGCTGATGACTCCCAGATCTACCTCTCCACACCAAATATCTCTAAAAAGAACTCAGGCCCAAATCTCAGCCTGCCTGTCCGACATTGCCGCTTGGATGTCTCATAAGAACATAAGAAGTTGCCTCCGCTGGGGCAGACCAGATTTGCCCCAGATTTGCCCTGCCCAGCGGTCCGCTCCCGTGGCTCCCCTGAACAGTGGTCTCTGACTAATTTTGTAATTTACCTCTAATCCTGTCCCTATAACCTTACCTCTACTCCTATCTGTACCCCTCAATCCCTTTGTCCTCCAGGTACCTGTCCAGACCTTCTTTGAAGCCCTGTAGCATACTTCTGCCTATCACATCCTCCGGCAGCGCGTTCCATGTATCCACCACCCTCTGGGTGAAAAAGAACTTCCTGGCTTTTGTTCTAAACCTTTCCCCTTTCAATTTCTCCGAGTGCCCCCTTGTACCTGTGGTTCCCCTTAGTTTGAAAAATCTATCCCTATCCACTTTTTCTATGCCCTTCATTATCTTGAAGGTTTCTATCATGTCTCCCCTGAGTCGTCGCTTTTCCAGGGAGAAAAGCCCCAGCTTTTTCAGTCTGTCAGTATATGAGAGGTCCCCCATACCTTTTATTAGCTTAGTTGCTCTTCTCTGGACTCTCTCAAGTACAGCCATGTCTTTCTTGAGGTACGGCGACCAGTACTGGACACAGTACTCCAGGTGCGGGCGCACCATTGCACGATACAGTGGCAGGATGACTTCCTTCGTCCTGATTGTGATACCTTTCTTAATGATACCCAACATTTTGTTCGTTTTCCTTGAGGCTGCAGCGCACTGCGCCGACGCCTTCAATGTTGCGTCCACCATCACTCCCAGGTCTCTTTCAAGGTTGCTCACCCCTAGCGGTGATCCCCCCATCTTGTAAGTGAACATCGGGTTCTTTTTCCCAATATGCACGACCTTGCATTTCCCTATGTTGAAGCTCATTTGCCACTTTTTGGCCCATTCTTCCAGTGTTGTCAGATCTTTTTGGAGGTCTTCGCAGTCCTCCATGGTTATGACCCTGCTGTATAATTTAGTGTCATCTGCAAATTTAATAACCTCACATTTTGTTCCCGCCTCCAGGTCGTTAATAAATATATTGAACAGGAGCGGTCCCAGCACCGACCCCTGTGGAACTCCGCTCGTGACCCTTTGCCAATCTGAGTAATGGCCCTTTACTCCAACCCTCTGTTTCCTGTCCGCCAGCCAGTTTTTGATCCATCGGTGGACCTCCCCTTGCACCCCGTGGTTCCATAGCTTCCTTAGCAGTCTTTCGTGTAATACCTTGTCAAAGGCTTTTTGGAAGTCAAGGTAAATGATGTCTATGGGTTCCCCTCTATCCACCTGGCTGTTCACCCCCTCAAAGAAGTATAGTAAGTTCGTGAGGCATGATTTGCCCTTGCAGAAGCCATGTTGGCTCGACTTTAGTTGCCCATTGTTTTTGATGTGTTCCCAAATGCTGTCTTTAATCAGCGCTTCCATCATCTTTCCAGGGACCGAGGTCAAGCTCACCGGCCTGTAGTTTCCAGGGTCTCCCCTTGAGCCCTTCTTGAAGATGGGCGTGACATTTGCTATTTTCCAGTCCTCTGGGATCTCTCCAGTTTTTAGGGATAGGTTGCATATTTGTCGAAGTGGCTCAGCTATTTCGTTCCTTAGTTCCTTGAGTACCCTTGGGTGAATGCCGTCCGGACCTGGCGATTTGTCGCACTTTAGCCTGTCTCACGGCCATCTCAAATTAAATATGGCTAAAACTGAACTCCTCATCTTTCCACCTAAACTCACCTCCTCCCTCTTGCCATTCTCTATTTCTGTGGATAACACTCTCTTCCTACCTATCTTGTCAGCTCACAACCTCGGGGTGATCTTTGACTCCCCTCTCTCCTTCTAAGCTCAGATCCAACAAACCGCCAAAACCTGTCACTTCCTCCTCTATAATATTACCAAAATTCGACCTCTCCTCTCTGAAAACACTACCAAAACCCTTATCTACACTCATCACCTCACGCTTAGACCACTGCAACGTACTTCTTTCAGGCTGCCCGCGCATCCATCTCTCATCCTTTTAAAATGCTGCTGCACAACTCATATTTCATAAGAGCCGCTATTCTCATATTACCCTCTCAAGTCACTTCCCCATCCATTTCTGAATACAGTTCAAACTCCTCTTATTGACTTACAAATGCTTTCACTCTATAGCCCCTCAATATCTCACTTCACTCCACCTCTGTGAACTCTGTTCATTGGGTAAGTCCCTCTTTTCTGTACCCTTCTCCTCCACTGCCAAATCCAGACTCCATCCCTTCTTTCTTGCAGCTCTGTATGTCTGGAACAGTCTGTCTGAATCAATACGTCATGCTGTGTCTCTAGCAGTCTTCAAATCCAAGCTAAAAGCTCACTTTTTTGAAAACTGCTTTCATCTCTTAACTCACACTCACTCCCATTTTATCATTTCCTCTACCAGAACCTCCTCAACCCTGAGATGTCATGTCTGTCTGTCCAAATTAGATTGTAATCTCTTCTGAGCAGGGAATGTCTATTGTATGTTAAATGTACAGCGCTGTTTACGCCTTTCAGTGCTATAGGAATGATAAACAGTAGTAAAAGAATAGACTTATCACTATATGACTGGCCCGTTCTCTCTCACCTCTGCTGTTATCTGGTCCACATTGTTCAAATATCCAAAGTGGGAGCCTTCAAACTTCACCAATAGCACACAAGAGTCAGTTTAGCCACTAAACACAACATAAAACCTAAACACTGTTGTACCTCCAGGTTTATCTCTCCCGACCCGAACCCAATCCTAATAAGAACCACTTTGGGACATCCTATGACTCATCTCAGTCCTCTGATGCTCAAAGAGAGTCTGAAGGACCCTGTGAAGTGAAAAGAGGCATGGAGGTAGAAGCAGGAAAGACTATTGCCAAGTGAGAGGGGGGTAATCCCATGGTGGTTCAGCCCTTATGGGAGGATTTCCTGAAGGCTTATCTTTAGAGTGGGTCATTTTTAACTTTTCCCATTTATCCACAGCAGAGGAGGCTGGTGCTTCAGTGCCTTGGGGTCCTGTTTTTGGTGGTACTGGGGGGGAGAAATGCTCAAGGAAGTCCGAGGAGGAGAGGTGGAACAAGATCTATGGGATGCATGTTATGTTGCCTGCTAGATGCTAGCTGTGGCTGCTGATAGGGTGGGAAAAGTCTCTGCAGGAGTGAAACGCAGAGAGCTAGGGTGACAATGCTGAACCCTGGGGATAGAAGGGTCCGTGAAGCAAAGGAGCATCAGGTCACCTCCCCCAGCACTGCCTGCATTTTGCTCTGGGAGGAGGCAGAATATCACCAGGTCATCTACCCTGGGGTCCCAGTGACTTGGGGGCTGTCAGTTTTTTGCACAGGGATGTCCTGCTGAAGAGGTAAAAGAATGTCTGGAGGTGGCAGGCTTCGGGACTAGATGTTAGTAAATGGTGTACTGAGACATTTATGATCTTTTCTTTTGAACATGCCAGAGCAGGAGGGCACAGCTACTTCAGCTATCAAAAGCTACTAAGGTATCAGCAATGAAAAGATGATAGTAGTGCATCTATATAGGAGAGCCTTCAAATTTTATAAACAATTCCTATATGCAAAAACCCTTTTCAGCAGCAAACTTACAAGAACTGGCCTCCTTGGGAAAAACCCATAGCATTATAACCATCCTGCAGGTTGATATCTTTCGAGAGCTGTTCACACACCTGCTCCACTTGATGATTTGCATTCAGGAAGAAACTGTTTTTCAAGTCCTAAAAAAATATTAGAAATTGTTTTCTCCAAGTTCAAATCTGACTTACTGGAATGTTCTTAAAACTGTTCTAATCTTATAGTATGTGCTTTGAGGACCCAGTGATATAGTAGAAAATCAAGTTTAAATAAACAAAAATTCTCATTAGGTCATACACATACATATAACTTCACAGAGGATTTAATCAGAAGATGAAATTAAAACTTCTAATCATTATGAATTAAAACAACTATTGCTTTGTGGTTTGGTCACTGTAAGGGTTAACATAGTTTCCATACTAAATGATGGCTGATAAAGACCTGTATGGCCCATCCAGTCTGTGGCCAGCACCCTCTTTCTCTTTCCACCCCTTTGGCCAGAACCTTTCCACCACCTTCTTGGCCAGCATAGGGCTTTAAACTAGGTAAGTCGGGGGAGGGTACCCATTCACATATTAGTGCAGAAAGGAATTATCCTGATGAGGTGAGTCGAAACTCCGCTTCCATGTCCAAGGTAAGTACCCACATTGCAAACAGTTCTTTGGGAGTCACACCGACTCGGGTAGGATACGCCTCACAGGGACTTAGCAAACACAAGATATGGAGGGCCATGTATGTCAATGCACACAGTTTAGGTAACAAAATTCTAGAATTGGAGGCTGAAATAAGGAATGCCGACCTAGATGTGGTGGCAATATCTGAAACTTGGTTCACGGACTCACATGGGTGGGATATGGCTATACCGGGCTACAATCTACTTCATCAGGACAGAGAGGGCAGGTTAGGAGGGGGGGGTAGCTCTATACATTAAAGAGGACATCAAAACCACCAGGATCACAGATGTCAAGTACACCGGGGAGTCCCTCTGGGTAAACCTGGCAAGAGGCAGAGAAAAATGCCTGTATCTAGGTGTGGTATACAGACCCCCAAGACAACTGGAAGACATGGACGCAGAATTAATTGAAGACATAGAGAATATCACTCTAGGAGGAGAAGCTGTACTGCTAGGGGACTTCAATATGCCTGATGCAGACTGGAACTCATTTTCAGCAACAACCAGTGGTAGCAGGAGGCTCTTAACCTCCATAAAGGGAGCACGTCTCAAACAAATGGTAACTGAGCCCACTAGGGCCCAGGCGATCCTCGACCTGGTACTCACCAACGGGGAAAGCGTTTCAGAGGTCTCAGTAGGAGATACGCTAGCTTCCAGCGACCACAACATAGTATGGTTCAACCTTAGGAAAGTCTTCCCTAGATCAAACACGAAAACAAAGGTACTCAATTTCCGGGGCACAGACTTCGCACGCATGGGAGATTTCGTCCATCAGACGCTGCAGGACCAAGCGGAGACCGATGATGTAGAAGCTAAGTGGTTAACACTGAAATCAACCATACATGAAGCAACTAGCCGCTTCATAAAATCAGTAAATAAACGACAAAGAAACAATAAACCCCAATGGTTCACCACGGAGATCTCGCACCTCATTAAGGAGAAGAAAAAAGCGTTTCTCTCCTACAAGCGCACAGAGAAAAGAGAGGCAAAAGTAGAATATAGGACCAGGTCTACAGCGGTCAAAATGGCAGTTAGGGAGGCAAAACTTCGAGTGGAAGAAATTCTGGCAAAAAACATTAAAAAGGGGGACAAATCCTTCTTCAGGTATATTAGTGACAGAAAAAGGAACACAGGCGGGATAGTACGCCTTAGAAGACCGGACGGAAGTTACGTGGAAGCAGATTCCGATAAAGCCGAACTACTGAATGAATACTTCTGCTCAGTCTTCACCTGTGAGGCACCGGGACACGGTCCGCAGTTGAAGGCAACACAAAGCACAGAAGACCCGTTTCAGAATTTTGAGTTCACACCAGGTGAAGTTTACAGTGAACTGGCAAGACTCAAGGTGAACAAAGCCATGGGACCAGACAATTTGCACCCAAGAGTGCTCAGAGAATTGAGCGATGTCCTGGCGAAACCGTTGGCTGAGCTATTCAATCTCTCCCTAAGTAAGGGGAAAGTTCCCCTGGACTAGAAATTAGCTAATGTCGTTCCTCTGCATAAAAAGGGTTGCAGGGCAGAGGCTGCGAATTATAGACCGGTGAGTCTCACATCAATAGTGTGCAAACTCATGGAAACACTAATTAAAAGCAAATTGGACACGATCTTGAATGAAGGGAATCTTCGGGATCCCAGTCAGCATGGATTCACCAAGGGTAGGTCCTGCCAATCCAATCTCATCAGCTTCTTTGACTGGGTAACAAGAAAGTTGGACTTGGGAGAGTCTTTGGACGTCGTGTACCTGGACTTCAGTAAAGCTTTTGACAGTGTCCCACACCGCAGGCTGCTAAGCAAGATGGAATCGATGGGGTTAGGAGAGACACTAACTGCATGGGTCAATGATTGGCTGAGTGGCTGACTTCAGAGGGTGGTGGTTAATGGTATCCTCTCTAAAACATCGGAGGTGACCAGTGGAGTGCCGCAGGGCTCGGTCCTGGGTCCACTCCTTTTCAACATATTCATAGGGGATCTGACTCAAGGGCTTCAAGGTAAAATAACACTATTCGCCGATGACGCCAAACTATGTAATATAGTAAGTGAATACAGTTTACAGAATTATATGGCGCAGGACCTGCTTACATTGGAAAGTTGGTCCTCAACCTGGCAGCTAGGCTTCAATGCTAAGAAATGTAAGGTCATGCACCTCGGAAGCGGAAATCCATGCAGGACGTACTTCTTGAACGGAGAAACTTTAACTAGGACTTCAGCAGAACGAGATTTAGGAGTAATCATCAGTGCAGACATGAAAACTGCCAATCAAGTGGAGAAGGCTACATCTAAGGCAAGGCAGATATTGGGTTGTATCAATAGAAGTTTCGTCAGCCGAAAGCCTGAAGTCATAATGCCGTTGTACAGGGCCATGGTGAGACCTCATCTGGAGTACTGTGTACAATTCTGGAGGCCACATTACAGTAAAGATGTGCGCAGAATTGAATCGGTTCAATGGACGGCCACCAGGATGATCTCGGGGCTCAAGGGTCTCTCGTACGAAGAGAGACTGAACAAATTGCAGCTCTACACTCTTGAGGAACGTAGGGAGAGGGGAGACATGATCGAAACATTTAAGTACCTCACGGGACGTGTTGAAGTGGAAGATGATATTTTATTTCTCAAGGGACCCTTGGCCACAAGAGGGCACCCGCTCAAACTCAGGGGCGGAAAATTTCATGGCGACACCAGAAAGTATTTCTTCACAGAGAGAGTGGTTGATCATTGGAACAAGCTTCCAGTGCAGGTGATCGAGGGTCAAGATAAGGAAATTGGGTCATTAGGGCATAGACAGGGGGTGGGTAAGCAGAGTGGGTAGACTTGATGGGCTGAAGCCCTTTTCTGCCATCATCTTCTATGTTTCTATGTTTCTCTCTCTCTTCCCTTCCTCAGCCAGTCAAATTGCCTCCACCGTGGATCTAGCATCTTCTCTCTTCCCTCCAACTTCCAAAAACCCCACTGGGTCCATCAGCGGCAAAGGTGGACTACCCCCACCCCGCATGGGTCCAATAACAGCAGCAGCTGTGGCAGTGCTCCCACCCATGGGTCCGATGGTGGTGGCAGAGACAGCAGTGCAGCACAGCACCCCACTACTTTCTCAACCTTTGCCGCTGATCCTCACAGGCCTGCTCTTTGGCTTTCCCTCTGCTAGAGTCCTTCCTTCTGTTCAAGCCAGGCTGGAAGACTTGAACATTGAGGCCAAAAGAATTGCCAGAATGGATTCTCTCTCCCACACGACTGGGCTAGAGACTCCTTTCTGTGAATTCAAACAACAGACATGAGGAAAAGCCATGTAATAACCAATCAGAATTTATTAACAGTACTCCTATTGTCTGAGAAGAGCAAGCCATCACAATTTCAGTGTTCTTCAAAGGGAGAAAGCAATGACAAACAGATTTATACCCTACATCATTTGTAATAATTATCATACAATGGCATAGTTGATCACATGACTTCCTTTCCACAAATGCCTTACCTCAATGTTACATTTAAATCCTTAATTTTAATGTCAAGTCCATTCTGTTACATTTTTTAAACCCAGCAGGTGACAGTGTTTCACTTTTTTTTCTAAATCGCTTTTGATCTCTGACTTTTTCAGACATGTGTCATGTCAGTAAAAACCCTACGTCTTGACATCTACACCCTGGCATCTGTATGACCTCCCAATTAGCATTGAGACAGATTCTCTCTGTAAAAACCCCAAGTTTCCTGTTCCTCTGAGAACCTTATGAACAATGATATATAAATTTGACTGTATTAAGAGTCACAAAATCAACCTTCTAAACTTCCGTAGCATAGCTAAAATGCAGAAACAGCAATTTAGTCAAGAAATGCCAATCTGTGAGCTTAATCTTAATTACAAGGTCTCAAGGCTTTGTCACTAAACCTCATCTGAGTTTCTAAATTTCAATGTACTGTGTTTTAATTTATTCACAAATCCAGTTTTCACATCTATGACACCTTCTCACACCTGTAATTTTGATTTTAATGCTGACTGATCCTGTGAATGAAACACTATATGGACATTGTGATAGAACGGCAGTAAACCCTGCTGTGGAGTTTTTTTGAGCCCATGAAGCCTTAACTGAGGCTTTTTTCTCCACATATTTATATGCTGTCTTTAGCTTAGTGCAAAATACTGTGTTTCTCTCTCACCCTATATTGCACTACATAGTGGTCAGTGGAATGATCATTACTGTGTCAAGCATAATTTTTGCTTTTTCTTTGATAATTGAATTATGCTCTATTGAATTATATAGTATGATTTCAATTACTCCAACATTGACTGGTTAAATGTTACATTGGGGAGTGCTAGGGAGGTAAAATTCCTAGATGTCATAAATGACTGCTTTTTGGCAACTGGTCCGGGAACCGACAAGAGGGGGTGCTATTTTAGATTTGGTCCTTAGTGGAATGCAAGACATAGAATGGGAGTTAACTGTGTTGGGCCCACTGGGAAACAGTGATCATAATGTGATCGAATTTGAGCTGATACCGGGAGTAACGTTGCAAAAAAATAAAATAAAATAAACTTAAGGGAGTTTAATTTTGGAAAAGGCAAATATGATAAAATGAGGAAAATGGTTAAAAAGAAGCTAAAAGGATCGGTTGCAAAGGTTAGGACTATAAACCAGGCATGGATGTTATTTAAAAATACCATCGTGGAAGCCCAGACCAGATGTATTCCACGTATCAGCAAAGGTGGAAAAAAGAGGGAATGAGAGCCGGCGTAGTTAAAAGATGAAGTGCAAGAGGCTATTAGAGCCAAAAAAACAACCTTTAAAGAATGGAAAAAGGGTCCAAATGAAGAAAATAAGAAGAAACACAAGCACTGGCAAGTTAGATGCAAAGCATCGATAAAGACAGCTAGGAAAGAATATGAAGAGAAACTTGCAAGCGATGCAAAAATTCATAGCAATTTTTTTAGGTACATCAGAAGCAGAAAACCTGTGAGGGAATCTGTGGGACCATTGAATTAGAGAATGACACGGTGACAAAATTCATCACCGTTCCCGTCCCCGCGGATAACCGCGGGAAATGATCCCATTTCATTTTTTAGTGTCTATTTCAGCCTCAGTCCTTCTACACCAGCATTCTTCAAAGCAAAGCTTGAGGGTCAGTAGTTGTGGCCATTCATACTCTGATTCTTCCCTCTCTCCTTAAAGAATGACATGAAGATTGTTTACCTCGGTTATCCGTGGGGACGGGAACGGTGATGAATTTTGTCACCGTGTCATTCTCTACGTTGGATGACCAAGGACGAAAGAGGTGCACAGGGAGGAAAAGGCCATAATAGAAAGACTGAATGAATTCTTTGCTTTGGTCTTTACAGAAGAAGATGCAAGAAATCTACCTGAACCAGAAATGGTTTACAAGGGTGATGATGCGGAGGAACTGAAAGAAATCTCGGTGAATCTGGAAGATGTACTGAGCCAAATCGCCAAGTTAAAAAGTGATAAATCGCCAGGACCGGATGGTATACAACCTAGGGTACTAAAAGAACTCAAACATAAAATTTCTTTTTTTTTAGTTCAATAATTTTTATTGAGTATGTTGAAAAATACAGGGAGCATTTCAAATACATAAAAACAAAATAAAGCTTTGTGTATAAAGAATCTGCAAATATATATTTAACTGTAGAGGACCATAGCAGTAAGAAAAGCTCCAAGTATTGGAACTGCTTGTGTAGACTATATGAGAAAAAGATGAAGGAGAACAGAAATAGAAATTAAAAGAGAAAGGAAAGAAAGAAGAAAAGAGAAGAAAAGGAAGGGAAGACAGGAGTGTCTACGAAGCAGAGCGTACATAGGAATCCAGGAATGACCAGGGTGATTTTTTGCTCTTCAAATTCATGGAGGTTCGGAGTGTAATTTTATTCTCATATGCATAGGATTCAAATCTATGATACATACACAGAGAGTTCCACCAAAAAGTATAGTCTAGTAGCGAAGATGATTTCCAATTTTTCAGAATGTGCATGAGAGCAGTCACAAACATGGTATTGATGAGCTTAGGAGGACAGTTTGATTGTGCAAAACAGGGATGTTGAGAGCGAAGGATTATAATGTCCATGGAGATCTCTTCCGAGCAGTTAGTGATAGATTGTATGGTGTTCCAAATTTGAGTCCAAAAGGAGCGGACCAAAGTACAATGAAAAAACATATGATCAAGAGTTCCCTCCTCTTTCAAACAGTTCCAGCAAACAGAGTCTTGCTTTAAGTTGGCTTTCCACATGCGAAATGGGGTCCATACTGCATTCCACATAATAAAGAACATTGATTGTGAAACTCTAGAAGATAAAAGCGGGCGGTTTGTTGAAGACCAAAAGAGTTCCCAATCAATGTCAGAAAGCGGAGTGGTGAGTATAATATCCCAGTGTTTCATAGATTGAGGTGAAAAAGTGAAGGAATGATCTCTCAAAATATTATAGAAAAAAGATATAGCCTTGCCTTTTAATAGAGTCAATAAAGACCAATGGCGGATAGTATTTTTGGAAGTCATGAAGTCAAAACGTATATGCACAGAAGACAGCACTTCAATGAGTGAGAGCCACTGTGAATAAACAAAAGAAGGCAGCAGGTATGTGGAGCAAAGTATATCAAAAGGAACTGACGCAGTAAGAGTAGACAATTGATGGGCAAACCATATACCTGCCCGCTGCCACCGTTTCCATGAGAGGGATTTGCCATGGTTTTGGATTTTGGGATTATTCCAAAGAGACATGAGTGGGCTAACATTAACTGAGATCTCAGCTAATGTATCTAAAAGATGAAGAGCATGCTGCGTTGAACCCAACAAAGAGTACCTTCTCAAATGTCTGGGTACTGACACCGTTAGTAAGCAGGAGATGTGTAAAGGCGTGCATAAAAAGCACTCCATTTCAAACCAAGCAGGAGGATCTTGGGGATAGGAGTCAGTAACCCAGTAAGCTCCATATTTAGCTAGTGAAGCAATATAATAATGATAGAAATCCGGGAAGTTAAGACCACCGTTAATCTTAGAGGCTTTCAGCTTGGCGAGAGCAATTCGAGGTTTTTTCTTGTTCCAAATGAATTCAGATAGCTTCCTATTTAGCCAGTGAAAAAACGACTTCCGGCATAGAAGAGGAAGCATAGAGAGAGTGTAATTAATTTGAGGTGCTAGGGTCATTTTGATGGATGCTATTCTACCCCACCAAGACAAAAAAAGTGGAGACCATCGAGATGTAGTATTTAGAACTAGATTTTTGACTTTAGATATATTAAGATCTTGAGCAAGAACCGGATCCTTATGTATTAAAATCCCCAAGTATTTCACAGCTTCATGTGACCATGAGAAGGGAAAATGAGCCAGATCTGATTGAAGAATGTTATCATTCAGAGGGAAGATCTCTGATTTCTCCCAATTGACAGAGTATCCGGATAGGAGGGAATATTGTTTGACAATATGTATAAGATGAGGAAGAGAGGATAGAGTGTTCCTAAGAAAAATTAAAACATCATCAGCATAGGCTGCTAATTTGAAGTCTCGATCAGAGGAGGGAATACCGTTAATTAAGGGGCTTTGTCTTATAGCAGAAAGAAGAGGCTCCAACACTAAATTAAATAGCAATGGTGAGAGAGGACAGCCCTGTCGAGTGCCTCTTTGAAGGGAAAATTTATTGGATAAAGAGTTGTTAATCAGAATACGAGCTGTGGGTTGGTGGTATAACGCTTCTATCCAATTCGTGAAGAATGAGCCAAAATTATACCATTTCAGGACACGGAAAAGAAAAGGCCACTCCACCCGGTCAAAGGCTTTTTCAGCATCAATAGCTAGGCCTATTATAGGGTCTGACATTGTTTTAGCATGAGCGTTAATATGGTGAAAGAGGCGCAGGTTATCTCCTATATATCTTTGTTTAATGAACCCTGTTTGATCTTTATGTATAAGAGATGGAATCACTTTGGTAAGTCTTAATGCAAGTAATTTTGCCATTATCTTGTAATCTAAGTTAAGGAGAGAGATAGGGCGGAAGTTTTTAACCAAGGTGGTGTCTCTGTCAGGTTTAGGAATTACTACAATGGTGGCTTCAGTGAAATTGAATTGTTTGTCCGGAGTGGAATGGAGGAAATCATAATATGTAAGGAGATGAGGGGCTAAGATGGTGCGAAATTGTTTAAAGAATTCGTTAGTAAAGCCGTCCGGGCCGGGGGCTTTCCCAGCAGGTAGGGAAGATATGGCAGCTTCTATTTCTGATATAGTTATCGGGGAATCTAGTTCCAATTTAACAGAATCCGATATGGTCGGATGAGTTAAGGAGGAATGAAAGGAGTCTATATCTGATTCAGGAGCAGCAAATTCGGATTGGTATAATGAAGCATAAAAATTTTCGAATTGAGAGGAGATTAAAGATCTGGTTTTGACTAATTGACCTGATGGATCTTGAATAGCCGAGATATGTAGTCTTTTGGATTTAATTTTAAGGTATCTGGCCAAAGGGCGACTCATAAGATTATCTCCCATATAATGACCAGAATTGGAAATGAAGATATCACGCCTGGCTGTACATGAAACTAAAGTATTATATTCATATTTAAGTTTTTGGATACTTAACATAAAATTTCTAACCTGCTGTTGGTGATCTGTAACCTGTTGCTAAAATCGCCTGTAGTACCTGAAGATTGGGGGGGTGGCCAATATTACGCCGATTTTTAAAAAGGGCTCCAGGGGAGATCTGGGAAATTACAGACCGGTAAGCCTCACTTCGGTGCTGGGCAAAATGGTAGAAACGATTATAAAAAATAAAATTGTGGAACATGTAGACACACATGATTTAATGAGACGGAGTCAGCATGGGTTCAGCCGAGAGAGATCTTGCCTCACAAATTTGTTTCACTTCTTTGAAGGTGTGAATAAAGGTTAGCCAGTTGATATAGTGTATCTAGAATTTCAGAAAGCTTTTGATAAAGTTCCTCAAGAGAGGCCCCTGAGAAAATTGAAGTGTCATGGGATAGGTGGCAAAGTTCAGTTGTGGATTAGGAATTGGTGATCAGATAGAAAACAAAAAGTAAGGTTAAACAGTCATTTTTCTCAATGGAGGAGAGTATACAGTGGAATGCCGCAGGGGTCTGTACTGGGACCGGTGCTATTTAACTTATTTATAAATGATCTGGAAATTGGAACGACGAGTAAGGTGATTCCGTATCTGGCAAAGGACATAAGAAGACCTGAAGCAGTCTAGAGGGTGACAAAAATGATAGGAGGTTTGCGCCAGAAGACGTATGAGGAGAGACTGGAAGCCCTGAATATGTATACCCTAGAGCAGGGGTGCCCAAAAGGTCGATCGTGATCGACCGGTAGATCGCGAAGGCAACGCAAGTCGATCACATTGCCTTTGCGTTCTACTTGCTTCCCGACTCAGAAGCGCCGAGCCGACCAATTTCCCCCACGTTGGAGAGGAAGTTCTGGGCCAGCCAATCGTTGCCTGGCTGGCCCGGAACTTCCTTTCTGACTTCAGAAATTACGTCAGCCTGATGCTTCTGTGTAGGGAAGCAGGGAGAACTTGGGGCGGCGGTGGTTTGGAGGCCTGTTCCCGATGGCGGTGGTGGTGGTTTGGAGGCCTGTTCCCCAATGGCGGCAGCAGTGGCTTGGGAGCAGGCAGGGAGACAGAAAGAAGAAGGAGCAGGGAGACAAAGAAAGAAGGGAGAAAGAAAGAAAGAAATGGGGGACAGGAAGACAGATAGAAAGGGCGCATGGAGAGAGAAAGATAGAAAGAAAGAAAGAGGGGCAGGGAGACAGAAAGAAAGAAAGGGGAGGGATGCAGGGAAAGAGGAAGAAAAAGTTGGCGGAGGGAATGATGTCTGGAAGCATACAGCGGGCTGAAAGGGAATAAATATTGGATGCACAGTCAGAAGAATAAAGTGCAACCAGAAGCTCATGAAATCACCAGACAACAAAGGTAGGAAAAATGATTTTATTTTCAATTTAACGATCAAAATGTGTCCGTTTTGAGAATTTATATCTGCTGTCTATATTTTGCACTATGGGCCCCTTTTACTAAACCGCAATAGCAGTTTTTAGCACAGGGAGCCTATGAGCATTGAGAGCAGCGCAGGGCATTCAGAGCAGCTCCCTGCACTAAAAAACACTATCACGGTTAAGTAAAAAGGGAGGGGGTATATTTGTCTATTTTTGTATAGTTGTTCCTGAGGTGACATTGCATAAAGTCATCTGCCTTGACCTCTTTGAAAACCCGCGGAATATAAATGATAATTAACATTTTCTCTGCTTTGTGTTTTTTTAAATTTTATTGTTGGTAGATCATTTTGACTTGGTCATTTTAAAAGTAGCTCGCAAGCCCAAAAAGTGTGGGCACCCCTGCCCTAAAGGAAAGGAGGGACAGAGAGATATGATTCAGACTTGAAGGGTATTAACGTAGAACAAAATCTTTTACAGAGAAAGGAAAATGGTAAAACCAGAGGACATAATTTGAGGTTGAGGAGTGGTAGATTCAAGAGCAATGTTAGGAAATTCTACTTTACGGAAAGAGTGGTCAAGAGGAAAACGGTGACGAGTTCAAAGAAGCATGGGATGAACACAGAAGATCTAGAATCAGAAAATAATAGTAAATATTGAACTAAGGCCAGTACTGGGCAGACTTGCATGGTATGTATCTGTATATGGCCTTTTGGTTGAGGATGGGCTGGGAAGGGCTTCAGTGGCTGGGAGGGTATAGAAGGGCTGGAGTGAGATTTGGCGGAGACTTCAACAGTTAGAACCCAAGCACAGTACCGGGAAGAGCTTTGGATTCTTACCCAGAAATAGCTAAGATGAAAAAATTTAAATTGAATCAGGTTGGGCAGACTGGATGGACCATTCGGGTCTTTATCTACTGTCATCTACTATGTTACTATGATTAAATATGCAGATGACACTAAATTGTTCTAAATTGTCAAAACGCATGCAGATTGTGAAAAATTGCAGACGGACCTGAGAAAATTGGAAGACTGGGCATCCAAGTGGCAGATGAAATTTAATGTGGACAAATGCAAAGTGATGCACATTGGGAAGAATAACCTGAATCACAGTTACTGGGTAATAGGGTCTACCTTGTGGGGTTAGCACCCAAGAAAAGGATCTGGGTGTCATTGTAGACAATACGATGAAACCTTCCACCAATGTACAGTGGGGGCCAAAAAAGCAAACAGGATGCTAGGAATTATTAAAAAAGGGATGGTTAACAAGACTAAGAATGTCATAATGCCCCTGTATCACTCCATGGTACGACCTCATTTGGAGTATTGCATTCAATTCTGGTCTTCTTATCTCAAGAAAGATATAGTGCCGCTAGAAAAGGTTCAAAGAAGAGCAACCAAGATCGAAAATGGGATGGAACTCCTCTCATATGAGGAAAGACTAAAATGTTTAGGGCTCTTCAGCTTGGAAAAGAGAAGGCTGAGGAGAGATATGATTGAAGTCTACAAAATCCTGAGTGGAGTAGAATGGGTACAAGTGGATCGATTTTTCACTCCGTCAAAAATTACAAAGACTAGGGGACACTCGATGAAATTACATGGAAATATTTTTAAAACCAATAGGAGGAAATTTTTTTTCACTCAGAGAATAGTTAAGCTCTGGAACGTGTTGCCAGAGGATGTGGTAAGAGCAGATATCGTAGCTGGTTTTAAGAAAGGTTTGGACAAGTTCCTGGAGGAAAATTCCATAGTCTGTTATTGAGAAAGACAAGGGGAAAGCCACTGTTTGCCCTGTATTGGTAGCATGGAATATTGCTACACCTTGGGTTTTGGTCAGGTACTAGTGACCTGGATTGGTCACCATGAGAACGGGCTACTGGCCTTGATGGACCATTGGTCTGACCCACTAAGGCTAGTCTTATATCCTTAAAAGACTCTCTCAAGTGTAGATAACCATTCCCTATTACTTATTGCACAGGACCTCTGTACTCAAACTATATTCTTCAGCCCCAATAACCCAACACATAAGCAATCTAGATATGAGCATCCTTTACGGCACAGAGGCATTTTTCATCTTGTCTACTGACATTAGTATTGGCTTGTATACCACCATGACAGCACTGCTTTTGGGGAGATATCAACGAGAAACAAACAAACTTGATAGTGAATAGAGAAAAGCTGGAACCAGATATGCAAAATAAGAAACAATGTAAAGAAGACAGGTTTACTTACCTCTGCCATGCTATTTCCAATCATCAGTGATAAAACATAGATTCCTGGTATCTTTCTTTCAACCATTTTTTTAATAGCTCCCATGCTGAATGGATTACAACAAGTGTCACCTGCAAAAGAAGCAGCAGTTTACAACAAAGAGATGGACCCATCCCATCTTTAAAGCTCTCTTGTTTAGCTTGAAGACCCACAAATGTTTCATACCCATATTGCTTTAAGTCGATTTTTAAAAGGGTTGCTCCCATGTCCCTTTTCCTTAAAAGCTCATTGGTATTGAGTTTTCCCTTGCATACTGTTGGCAGCTGCCATACCTTTCCCTACAGAGGGCAAAGAGTAATTTTAAGGAGGTTAATTTTCAAAAGGTTTTTACACAAGTGAATAAATCAAATTCATTATGAACACAGCTATGTCATTATTATTATTATCCTTTATTTAGAGATTTGTCACATTAAAAACAAACACATTAGTCTGTAAAAGATTAGGCACTACAATAAAAATGTTGTATATTATACATTTTCATTTATCTACATCAGAGATTCTCAACCAGTGCATCACAAAAAAATGGATGTAGACAGCAAGCACGTGTTTCCTTTGCAACCATCAATGCCTCAAAGCTGGGAAGACCAGTACTCTTGAAAGTCAGGTTATTGGAATTGCTGGTCGCTATTTCTTCCCACTACCCCCAATAATAACTGTTGCCACCAGACCAAACTGAAAATGTTGCAGGTCTGCTGTCCATAGTTTCTGGGTAGCATATTTGAAGATGTTTGTGTTGCAGGAGATGTTATACTGCTATTACAGAGGCGACACCAGAATTTGAAGATATTTATTTTGTGGGATGGCAAGTGAGAAATCTGGGACTGGTGTGCTACTTACAGCTTTTTGATCTGGGAGAGGCAAATTCATACTAAACTTACAGTTAAATGTTAAATCTTCAAAGGAGACCAAGCAGAAAAATTAACATCCATGGAAGTAAGCCTCGAAGACGTACACAGGCAGATAGAAAAATTAAAAACTGACAAATCACTGGGCCCGGACGGAATCCACTCTAGGGTACTGAAAGAACTAAAGGAGGAAATAGCGGAACTACTACAGCAAGTCTGTAATCTATCTCTGAAAACAGGCGTGATCCCGGAGGATTGGAAGATAGCCAATGTTACGCCCATCTTTAAAAAGGGATCGAGAGGTGACCTGGGAGAACTACAGACCGGTAAGTCTGACCTCGGTTCCCGGGGAAAATAGCGGAAGCACTGATAAAAGATAGTATCAAGGAGCATCTAAAAAGGAATAAACTTATCATAACAAGCCAACATGGCTTCTGCAAGGGAAGATCGTGCCTAACGAACTTATTGCACTGCTTCGAAGGAATTAACAAACAGATAGACAAAGGGGACCCCATAGACATTGTATACTTAGACTTCCAAAAAGCCTTTAACAAGATACCCCATGAACGCCTACTTCGAAAACTGAAGAACCATGGGGTGGAAGGAGACGTACACAGATGGATCAAGAATTGGTTGCAGGTAAGAAGCAGAGGGTAGCAGTGAAGGGCCACTACTCGGACTGGAGGAGGGTCATGAGTGGTGTTCCGCAGGAGTCAGTGCTTAGACCGCTGCTATTCAATGTATTTAGAAATGATCTAGAAACAGGGACGAAGTGCAAATTAACAAAATTTTCAGATGACACCAAACTATTTAATGAGGCTAGGACTAAAGAAGACTACGAAGATTTACAAAGGGACTTGAACAAACTAGGGGAGTGGGCGACGAGATGGCAGATGAAGTTTAATGTAGAGAAATGTAAAGTCTTGCACGTAGGAAACAGAAACCCGAGGTACAGCTACACGATGGGAGGGCTGTCATTGAGTGAGAGTACCAAGAAAGGGACTTGGGGTAATAGTGGACAAGACAATGAAGCCGTCAGCACAGTGCGCAGCAGCCTCTAAGAAGGCAAACAGGATGCTAGGTATTATCAAGAAAGGTATTACAACCAGAATGAAAGAAGTTATCCTGCCGTTGTATCGGGCGATGGTGCACCCGCACCTGGAGTACTGCGTCCAATATTGGTCGCCGTACCTTAAGAAGGATATGGCAATACTCGAGAAGGTTCCGAAGAGAGCGACACGTTTGATAAAAAGTATGGAAAACCTGTCATACGCTGAAAGATTGGAGGAACTGGGGCTCTTTTCCCTGGAGAAGTGGAGACTAAGAGGGGACATGATAGAGACTTACAAGATCATGAAGGGCATCGAGAAAGTGGAGAGGGACAGATTCTACAAACTTTCGAAATCTGAAAGAACCAGAGGGCATTTGGCAAAATTAAAAGGGGACAGCTTCAGAACCAATGCTAGGAAGTTCTTCTTCACCCAGAGGGTGGTGGACACCTGGAATGCGCTTCCACAGGACAGAGTACGGTATTGGGTTTCAAGAAAGGATTAGATGTTTTCCTGAAGGAAAAGGGGATTAATATTCAGGTCCAGGACCTGATGAACTGCCGGGCATGATGGACCTCTGGTCTGACCCAGCAGAGGAACTGCTTATGTTCTTATGGACGCTCCTCTGCCAGCAGGTAGACTGCAACATTGACTTTTGGCTACAGTACAAGTGGGCTTTGCTTAGGGCTCCTTTTACGAAGATGCGCTAGCAGTTTTAGCGCACGCTAGCCGAAGATCTACCGCCTGCTCAAAAGGAGGCAGCAGCGGCAAGCACTATTCCGCACGATAAGGCCCTAGCGTGCCTTTGTAAAAGGAGCCCTTAGTTTTAACGAACAGCCAAGCAGAAAACCACTAGGCTGAAAACAATAACATCCCAACTCCACATGTACATGAAGAAGACAAAGGAAAAACACTGTTGGATGCTGATTAGAACAGGAACCTTTCAGAAACCTTTCAGGAACCTTTCAGAAACCTTTCAGGAACCTTTCAAGGGTCCCACGACAACAAGAAAGCATCCGTTGAAAATCAGGGGCGGGAAACTACAAGGTGACACCAGGAAATTCTTTTTCACTGAAAGAGTGGTTGATCGCTGGAATAGTCTTCCACTACAGGTGATTGAGGCCAGCAGCGTGCCTGATTTTAAGGCCAAATGGGATCGGCACATGGGATCTATTCACAGGGCAAAGGTAGGGGAGGGACATTAAGGTGGGCAGACTAGATGGGCCGTGGGCCCTTATCTGCCGTCTATTTCTATGTTTCTATGTTTCTAAATTATAGCTATACTCGCTCGAGGAGCGCAGAGAGAGGGGGGACATGATCGAGACGTTCAAGTATCTTACGGGCCGCATCGAGGCGGAGGAAGATATCTTCTTTTTCTTTTTTTTTCAATTGAAAAGCTTTTATTGAAAAACACTCCAAACAGTACAGAACAATTGCACATGAAAGGCAAAAACAAAAATACATAGAGCTGCATACCACACTCCAAAATAGCACATAGAATTAAAATCAACAGCATAGACATGTGCAAGTCCTTCAGTCTAATAAAACAATCTAGAATACCCACCAAAGCACAACCAATACCCCCCCTCCCACCCCCCAGGGACAAAGCACAATACCTACAGCTCTCAATATGGTTGAGAGATAGTCAATTTCAAACAGATACCAAAGATTGTAAAGGAATATGGTTATGAGATCCCCCCAAGCATCGCCCATCTATTCCAACCCCCAGACCAACTCAAAGCCCCTGACCACCCCTACCACAGATCCCCACAGAAGCCCGAAAATTGCGCCACACATGAGCATAACCATGTAGTTTACCATGCCGCAAGGCCGTTAAATGATAAAGATTCTGCCAATTAAGCAAACGTTGCTCCACCAGGGCCCACGTGGGAGAGAGCGCCTGATTCCACAAAGAGGCAATGGCCAATCGAGCAGCAGTGAATGTCAACTTACAAAACAAAGAGTCACCCCCAGCCAGATCCAATTGATGCCAAAACAACAAGGCGTGTCGCCAATCGGCCGGTATCTGGACATCTAAGATCTGGGACACCCGATCAAAGACCTCAGTCCAGAAGCCACACACCTGCCCACACTGCCACCACATATGAAAATAGGTACCCACTTCCCCACAGCCCCTCCAACATAGAATACTCGCACCTCCCCGCCAACGAGCCACAACTTGAGGGGTATAGTACCACCAAAAGAGAACCTTGTAACCATTCTCAATCAGCAAAGCAGAAATCCCCGCTGAGGAGATCTCCGACCATATGTTACCCCAAGTATCCCAGGGAATAACCGAACCACAATCATCTTCCCAGGCCCTCATGTAGGGAAGGGAGGCCCCCCTACCGTTAAGGCACCTATATATTGCAGAGAGAGCTCCCCTCCGAAGCACCGGGCCCAATAGCAGCTCAAAGGGCATCTTACCACCCCTCAAGTCGCCTAAGAGTCCTGAGGTCCTAATATAATGTAAAACCTGTAGGTAGGGGAACAGATCTCTTATCCCAAACCCAAACTTACCCCTGAGTTCAGTAAAGGGTCTAACACCTCCCTGGACCGGGTCCCACAACTGTCCCACACACACCAAACCCCGTGACTCCCAGTCTGCAAACACTCCCCCATCCCTTCCCGGTGGGAAGTCGGGGTTGTGTCTCAACGGAGTATACCAGGAATGTCTCCTACTCCCCAATAAACAAGCTCGGGTCTGATTCCATACCCTCAAGGAAGTCACTACTGAGGATACCCCCCCTACCAGTCGCGCCCTACCAGGTACCCACGGCCTATGTAATAAAGGCACCCCATCACTTAAATTTTGCTCAATTTCCACCCACAGTTTCGGCGTCTGCGTCTGCCATTCTAAGAGGGCACGCAGCTGAGCAGCCTGATAATATTTCACCACATCTGGGACCCCCAGCCCACCATCCCCTCTCCCCATATATAGGACCTTCCTACTCACCCTTGGCCGCCTACCAGCCCAAATAAAATTAAAGATTTGCCTTTGAACCCCCTCCAGCGTTTTTCTACCCACCCAAAGAGGCAATACTTGGAATAAAAACAACAAACGAGGCAAAATCATCATCTTCACGACGGCCACCCGGCCCAACCAAGAGAAATACAGATCTTTCCAATTAAGCAAATCTTGGCGAATACGACGAAAGAGCGGGGGAAGTTAAGGTCATATAAATCCACTCCCGGCGGTCCAAAATAGACACCGAGATATCGCAAAGAGCGCTGAACCCACCGAAACGGGTATCGATCTCGGAAATGGGACACCCGGCCCTCAGGCAAGTTAATGTTGAGGAGCTCTGATTTACCAACATTGACCCGAAAACCCGACACCCCACCATAAATGTCCAACTCCCTCAATATAGCCGGCAGGGAGGTCGCAGGTTCTTCCACCGTGAACAGAACTTCTTTGAGGGAATAAGCAGTCGGGTGGACAATGGGGAGCCCATAGACATCATTTACCTCGATTTTCAAAAGGCTTTCGACAAGGTGCCACATGAAAGGCTACTTAAGAAGCTGTGGAGCCACGGGGTGGGAGGGGATGTGCACAGATGGATCAAGCACTGGTTGTCAGGTAGACTGCAGAGGGTCGGAGTAAAGAGTCAATATTCTGACTGGCGGGGAGTCACGAGCGGTGTGCCACAGGGATCGGTGCTGGGGCCGATACTCTTTAATATATTCATCAATGACCTGGAAAGGGAGGTAAAGTGTGAGGTTATAAAATTCGCAGACGATACCAAACTGTGCGGCAGAGTTAGGACCAGGGAGGAGTGTGAGGACCTGCAAAGGGACCTGGACAAGCTGGAAGACTGGGCAAACAAATGGCAAATGCGCTTCAACGTGGACAAATGCAAGGTCATGCATATAGGGAAAAAGAACCCGCTGTTCAGCTATAAATTGGGGGGGGTATTGTTGGGAGACAGCAGACTCGAGAGAGACTTGGGTGTGCTGGTGGATGCATCACTGAAGCTATCTGCACAGTGCGCGGCAGCCTCGAAAAAAGCCAACAGGATGCTGGGCATCATAAAGAAGGGCATAACAACCAGAACACAGGAAGTCATCATGCCACTGTATCGAGCGATGGTGCGCCCACATCTGGAATACTGCGTACAGTATTGGTCGCCGCACCTCAAGAAGGACATGGCGGTACTTGAAAGAGTCCAAAGGAGAGCAACGAGAATGGTAAGAGGGCTGGAACACTGCCCATACGCCGAGAGGCTGGATAGGCTGGGGCTCTTCTCTCTGGAGAAAAGGAGGCTCAGGGGAGATATGATAGAAACCTTCAAGATCATGAGGGGCATAGAGAGGGTGGATAGGGACAGATTCTTCAGACTGAAGGGGACAGCTAATACGAGGGGGCATTCTGAGAAACTGAAGGGAGATAGGTTCAAAACAAACGCAAGGAAGTTTTTTTTCACCCAGAGGGTCGTGGACACTTGGAATGCATTACCGGAGGAAGTGATCAGGCAGAGTACGGTCCAGGGATTCAAACAGGGATTGGACGGATTCCTGAGGGATAAAGGGATCATGGGATACTGAAGGAGGAGCTGGGATGTAACACAAGTATAGAAAGTTAACCAGGTAATGAGTAAAAACCAACCAGGTCGTGCATGTGAAAGACCGGAGGGCTAGGGCTTCGATAGGAAGGCAGGACTTAAATGGGAAGCCAAGGTGGCAATGGAGCCCCTTCTGATGATTCTGACAGGTCGTGACCTGTTTGGGCCGCCGCGGGAGCGGACTGCTGGGCAGGATGGACCTGTGGTCTGACCCGGCGGAGGCACTGCTTATGTTCTTATGTTCTTATCATCCGCAAACAAGGCCAACTTAAAATCCCCTCCCGGTACCATAACCCCCTTAATATCCTGATTCATCCTCACTCTCTGCGCCAGGGGTTCTACCGTCAAAGCAAAAAGGAGCGGAGAAAGCGGGCACCCCTGACGTGTGCCCCTTGCCAGAGAGAAAGTCTCTGAATAACCACCATTCACCTTAATGCAGCTCAAAGGGCCACTATACAGGACCCGAATCCAGTCCCGCATGCGTGGGCCCAAACCCACCGATTCTAGCACCTGAAATAAAAAGGGCCAAGCTACCCTATCGAATGCCTTCTCAGCATCAATAGATAAAAACACCGTTTCTCTCCCCCCCCCCTCGCCCTATCATATAAGTTATAGACCCTACGAGTATTATCACCAACCTGTCTGCCTACCACAAAGCCCGACTGATCTGGATGGATCAGCCGAGGAATCCAACTCATCAATCGATCCGCCAAAATTCGCGTGAAGATCTTAGTATCAACCCCCAGCAAGGATATCGGCCTGTAGGAAGCACATTGGAGGGGATCCTTCCCCTCCTTAGCTAACACCGTCACTCCCGCCAAGCGCATAAAGTAAGGAAGGGTACTATTCCCTTGTAAAGAGTTAAGAAAACGCAATAAAGGAGGTAGTAGCAGATCTTGAAAACGTTTGTAGTACCGGACAGTAAATCCGTCTAACCCAGGCGATTTACCAAGCTTCATAGAACGCAACGCGCTACGAGCCTCAAGCAATGTAAGAGGGCGGTCCAACCGCACCCCATCAACCTGTGTAATCTGGGGCAATTCTGCTGAATTTAAGTAAGCGTCCTGGTCCCGCGAGGGCCCTGGATCTTCCGGGGTATAAATCTGGGAATAATATTCCACAAACCGGGCACGGATAGCATCCTCAGTCTGCAACACCTCCCCAGAAGCCGCTCGGAGTGACAAAATCTGGTTGCGCGTCTGTCGCACCCTAAGACGGTGCGCAACCAGTCGACTAGCTTTATTAGAGAACTCAAAATATCTCTGTTGGAGGAGCTGTAAGTTATGATGTAATCTGTCCAAGTCTAAAGCCTGGAGATCCCTACGGGCCTGAAACAAGCGCTCCCGCAATGTCACATTCCAAGGAGAACGCTTATGCAAACTCTTCAACCTACCAATCTCGGTTAACAGGCCCGCTACCTCCTCCCGCCGCTTACGCTGTCGGGCCGATGCCAGAGCTATTAATCTGCCCCTAAGTGTGGCCTTTAACCCCTCCCAAACCGCTTCCAATGAAGCTCCACACTCCACATTTACATCGAGATAGTCTTGTATCCACCCTTCGATCTGTGTTCCCACCTCTGGGTCATCTAAAAGACTATCATTAAAACTCCAAAATTTCCGTCCCGAGCCTCCACCCACCCCCTGGAATCGTAACCACACCGGGGCATGGTCCGACCACGTTAGTGACTCAATCCCCGCGGACTCCACCCTCCAAAGTAGTCCCCGCTCCACAAAAACATAATCAATTCTAGAATATGAGGAGTGTATTCCCGAAAAGTAAGTATAGTCCCTAACCGAAGGATGTAGCCACCTCCAGCAGTCCACCACATTCAGATTGGCCAATGCCTCCCGCAACAGTTTACGATCCCTTCTCCCATATTGATCCGCCCTCCCTGAGTTATCCAAATGAGGGGTCACTGTAAGATTAAAATCCCCACCAAAAACCAGAGCTCCCCCCTTAAACTTGAGGATCCGAGGGACTAACTCACGAAAGAAGGTCCCCTGACCCTCATTAGGGGCATATACATTTACCAGGGAGTACAAGACCCCCTCAATCAGAGCCTCCAACATAATGTATCTGCCCTGTGGATCCCGCACCACCCTACGTACCTCACAACGGATCCCCTTACGAATAAGAATTCCCACCCCACCCCTCTTAGAAGTGCCCACCCGGGAAGCCCAGAAGGCCTGCGGAAACCTGTGATCTCCAGCCAAGGATTCATGGGACTGCAGTAAGTGTGTTTCCTGGACAAAGCAAACATCAGCCCTCAAACGGAGCAATTCCCTATAGAAGGCCCTTCTCTTGTTGGGAGAACTGAGACCCCTAATATTATAAGAAACCAGTTTAAACGCCCCCATATTCCAAATAAAATAATGACAATGCAAACCCAACCCCAACAAGTATGTCCCCCCGTCCCCCCCTCTCCCCCCACCACCACCCCTCCCCCACAGTGAGAGTCCTCAGATCTCCCACCAACATATAAAGAAGTGAACCATCTCCATGGCCCCTTACACACATCCCTCACACAAACAACAACTATCAAAAACGATGTGTACAAGAGTCCCCCATACACCAACCCACCAGTCCCTCAAGTTCCCATGACACCCATTACACTCCCCCCCTCCCCCACTCCACACTACCCCCCATTTAACACCCACCTGAAACCTTCAACGTCCCCCTCCCCCCCATCCCAAACCAGGTAATGTATAACCCCCACACAACACTCTCCCAAGGAGAAAGATTCAACTGTCCAGTCCTCCGGAGGGGAGTCCAAGGACCCCCCGCCGAGGCCCGAAACTGGCATTGGAAACAGGAAATAGACAAGTACATTCAGTCAGCTCTCAGGGAGGAGCACTTGAGAACGAAGCAGTGGCCCGATGAGGGGGTCCACCCCCTCTGCACCCCTCCCGCTTCGGGATCCATTTTCCACTCGTTGCCAGCGGGAGGTAGAAGGACGCACACCCTGGCCAGGTACTACACCTCCCGCCGGGGCAGCCTCCTCAGGGATCTCAATACCCGCTTGTTGTAGCAGCCCACAAGCCTCTCGAACAGTGGTAACTCTGGTGTGAACTCCGTTGATGGTAATAACAACACCAAAAGGGTAAGTCCAGCGATAGCGCAAATTGCTACGCTGCAAAGCCTTGGTCACGTCCCTGAACGCCCGCCGTTTCTGGAGTGTGCCAGCAGCTAAATCCTGATAAAACTCCAGCCGGTGGCC
The DNA here is from genome assembly GCF_902459505.1 of Geotrypetes seraphini. NCBI lineage: Eukaryota > Metazoa > Chordata > Amphibia > Gymnophiona > Dermophiidae > Geotrypetes > Geotrypetes seraphini. Next base: position 27,576,835 of record NC_047091.1, read on the forward strand.
CTCCCAGGTGACTGTGCCCATCTCCCGGGCTCTGCGGAAAATCCGCTCTTTAAGGACAAAGCTCTGAAGACACAACACTATATCCTTCGGTTGATCCAGTGTCCTGGGTCCAAGCGCACGATGAGCCCGCTCCAGTCCCGGCTCTAATGTGTCGTCTTGCAGGAGCCACCTGATCAGCTTGATTGTAGTAGCCCGAACATCTTTAAACTCAGGCAGGTCTGGCAGGCCCCGCACCCTCAAATTGTTACGCCGGGTGCGGTTCTCCAGGTCCTCGACCTTATCCTGTAGAAGTTGGTAATCCGCAGACACCGTCTCCAGTGATCTCTGCAGTCCGGTTATACTGTCCTCACAGCTATCCATGCGCATCTCCACCACCTCGACCCTCGTGCCCACCTCCACCAGGTCGGTGCGCAACTCCTGCACCGCCTCCCGAACCTGCACCGCTACCGCAGAAATTTCAGATTTTACCTCTGCGATCCATCGCTGCATATCCGCTTTAGTAAGCGGGTCCATCGGTGAACTCTCCGGTACCGGGTCCGCCACCATGTCAGCCACAGCCGCCAGGGCCCCGCTCGATTTCGCCACCTCCCCGCTGCATATTTCAGGGCCCATGCTGCCATGTGTTGCCCGGCTCAGCGCTTGTTCCATTGTGCGCTGGCCGGGTTTGTCACCGGGCAACTTTTTTCGCGTTGCCATAGTGATCGCTGCGACTTCACACGCCTCACCAGCCCCCGGGAACAAAAATTTGCGCCGTTTTCACACCAAAATGATAGTTATTTCACCGGCCCGAACAGGAGCTCTCAGTTCAAGCTCCCATCCATGGCGATGACGTCACTTCCTCCTCCCATTAGAGATTTCCAAGGACGGGAAGGAAAGCTGTACGTCCAGTTGTACGGCCTAAAAAGTTGGCAGCAGATATCTTCTTTTTCAAGGGTCCCACGACAACAAGAGGGCATCCGTTGAAAATCAGGGGCGGGAAACTACAAGGTAACACCAGGAAATTATTTTTCACTGAAAGAGTGGTTGATCGCTGGAATAGTCTTCCACTACAGGTGATTGAGGCCAGCAACGTGCCTGATTTTAAGGCCAAATGGGATCGGCACATGGGATCTATTCACAGGGCAAAGATAGGGGAGGGACATTAAGGTGGGCAGACTAGATGGGCCGTGGGCCCTTATCTGCCATCTATTTCTATGTTTCTATGTTTCTATGTTAAATGCCCTGCAGTTCGCTAGCCAAATCAAATACCGCTGCTCTTTAAACTCCCCCAAAAACAACCAACAACAAAAAAGCCACAGAAAATCCTGTACTTCTTCATGAAAAACACCGAACAGAATGACAAGAACTAAAAGAAAAAAAAATTAGCAGGTAAGGACCTAAGGGAAGATTCTATAAGAAGCGCCCAAAAGTTAGACGCCTAATTAGGCCCTGTTCAGTGCGATTCAAGTAAAATTGGGTGCTGTTTAATGAATCACACTGAGCGGAACCTATTTTGGAGGCGCCCAAGAAATAGGCCAGCTCTAGACACAACTAAAAGTTAGGCACCTAGCTGAGCGCTTAAGCATGCTTAAGAGCAGTGATTCTGCAACAAGGCGCCTAACATGTAGCCACGCCCACGCCTAACATGCATAGAGCCTATTTTTTTGAAGGCCGCCTAAATTTTTAGAGGCGCCTTGTTATAAAATCGTGATTTCTTGATAGGCGCCTTTGTTTCAATCAGCGCTGATTAAAAAGCTTAATTGCGCTTGTTCTTCAATTTAGATAGGCGCCGATCTAGTTGGACACCTCTGAAATAGGTGCCTAACTTTAGGTGCTGGTTACAGAATTTGGGCCCTAATTTCTCCTTTTTTAAGAGTCCCTCCGGACCGGCACAGAAATGGATGGGACATACCAAAACAGTACCCATCACGAATGGGACCCCCGAAGGGCTGCCATAAGCACACACTCACCGAACACCGCATCCCGACACGCCTGAACGTCCTCGTGATAATGTCAAAGGACTGGAGAGAAGACCAAACCGCAGCCTTACAGATATCCACCGGAGGCACAAGAGAAGATTCAGCCCAAGAAGCTGAGTGGAATGAGCTTTGAGAAATTCAAGAACCAGCTTCTTTTGAAGAATGTACGCTGAAGTGATAGCCTCCTTGAACCAGTGCGCAATGGTAGCCTTGGAAGCACCGTCCCCATCGCGAGAACCCACATGTCAAACACAAGGCCTGGGAACCGAATCCAGCCCATCTGGCCGTTTAACTGGTCCACAGTGACTGTACCACATCTTAAGTGCCTGACTGTGCAGCCCCAGTCCCAGTGGTGCTCCAAGTGCCTGAACGCGCTGCCCCACTCACAGCAGTGCTCCAAGCTCCTCACCATGCTGCCTCAGTATCCATTTGCAGGCATTCCCATTCCCAGTGTAAAAGCTAGGTTGGATCAGGGCACTTCACACAAGTGCCTGACTATGCCAGGGTGAGGAAGGATCTATACTTCTACTAAAACTAAGTATCTTAATAAAAAAATTTGGCCCACAACTTAGCCTGTGTTTTAGATTTCGGCCCCTTATGTGATTGAGTTTGACACCCCTGTACTAGGCAGACAAAAAGACAATCCAACTAATGGAACTGCTGGGTCCACTGAACATAAGAGCGAAGGACCCTAGGAAAACAACTTATACAACTGCCTCTGTTCCAAAGAGTCCTCCGACTACCCAAGACCGGGAGAACAATGGACTGGTTGACATGAAACAGCAAAACCACAGTCAACAGAAAGGAGGGAACCAGCCGCAGCATGGCCCACTCCCTAGAAAACTCCAGGAAGGAAGGCCTACACGAAAAGGCCTGCAGTTCTGAAATGAATTGCGCGGAAGTAATGGCCACCAATAAAACCACCTCAAGAGTAATGTCCTTCAACTTACAGGTGCCAAGAGGCACAAACGGAAAACAAACCAGCCCAGTGAGAATTAAATTGAGATCCCAGACAGGAACCGACGGCTGCACTGGAGGCCATAGTAATTTCGTAGCTCTCAAAAACCGAATCACATCCGGAGAAGAGGTCAAATCAGTGGCCTCAAACTCGCGGCCCAGGGGCCACCCACCAGATACTATTTTGAGGCCCTCGGTATGTTTATCATAATCACAAAAGTAAAATAAAAGTTTCTTGATCATATGTCTCTTTAGCTATAAATGACAATATTATTATGAAGACTTAGCCAAAAAGATTTATAAACTATAAAGAGTTTTACCTCATGCAAAATTGTCATTTCTTTAATAAGACATTAACTATTTTTTTTTTTCTGAGGCCCTCCAAGTACCTACAAATCCAAAATGTGGCCCTGCAAAGGGTTTGAGTTTGAGACCACTGGGCCAGATGCTTACCACACAAGAGACCGCAAAAGGAAGACAAAGCAGTAATCTGCACCCCAAAGGGAAGACCAGGCCTCCTGCATAAACTCCAGAATGTGAGGCAAAGCCGCTCGTAGAGGAAGCAAGCCCCACAAGGAACAACAGACCTCAAAAAGACGCCAAACACAGACATAAGCCCGAGAAGTGGAAATTCTCCGATACCCTAAGAGAGAGGAAATTACCTTAACTTAACTTAAATTACCCTTCTTCCGCAGGCGAGCCCTTTCAAGAGCCAAGCTATAAGACAAAAAGGACCCGGACTGAAAACTGGAATGGGACCCCGAGACAGAAGATCGGGCGAGAGGGGCAGCAGGAGAGGATCTGCCACTAACCAACCAACCAGATCAGCATACCACGGGTGCCTGGGCCAATCCAGAGCCATCAGCACCTCATCCCCTGTCCAGCAGTACCTCTTTTCTGTTCCCCCTATCCAGCAGTAGGCCTCCCTTCCTTTTTTTGCCCCCCCTTCCATCAGCACCTCTTCCCCTGTCCAGCAGTACCTCTTTTCTGTTCCCCCTATCCAGCAGTAGGCCTCCCTTCCTTTTTTTGCCCTCCCGTCCCTCCCCCATCCATCAGCATCTCTTCCCCTGTCCAGCAGTACCTCTTTTCTGTTCCCCCTGTCCAGCAGTAGGCTTCCCTTCCTTTCCCCCCCGTCCATCAGCACCTCTTCCCCTGTCCAGCAGCAACCCTTACCTCCACCAACATCTGCCTAAAGCCGCCGCGGCCTGAAGACACCGACAGCCTCTGCAGCCTGCTCCCACTCCTTCCTCACTGTCCATTCCCCCCCCCCCCTGGGAAGCTTCGTTTCCGGCTTCGGCAGCTTCCTGTCTGCGGGCCGGCCGCCCGTGCCACAGCTCCTCTCTCGATCCTCGCCTGGTGCGGTTCGAGAGAGGAGCCACAGCGGGTGGGTGAGGAGGGTGAGAAGATCCTGGCAGGTGCGCCTGTGCCCCCCCTCCCCTCCGAATCAGCGGCAGACTGCAAACCGCCAAATGCTCCACAGTCGCGTGCCTTCAGCCACCGCGCGCCTCCAGCCCCCGCATGCGCCCTGAGGTTTATAATGTTGCCACAGAAGCACACCTCAGGGCGCCAGCGCTCACGAATTTTCAAGAGCGCATGCGCCTCTAACATTTTATTATTATTGATGGGGGAAGCCTCTGCTTGCCCTGTATTGGTAGCGTGGAATGTTGCTACTTTGGGTTTTGGCCAAGTACTAATGACCTGGATTGGCCACATTGAGCACGGGCTACTGGGCTTGATGGACCATTGGTCTGACCCAGGAAGGCTATTCTTATAGCAGCAGGGGAGAGCCGACGGAGGAGGGCTGCAGTCTGGCCATCGGACCAACGGTTGGCTCGGGGGCCCATTCCAGCGGGGCACCCGACACTGTCTTCGCTCCTCCCCCATTCCAGCAGGGGAGAGCCGACGGAGAAGGGCTGCAGTCTGGCCATCGGACCAACGGTTGGCTCGGGGGCCCGTTTCAAGCTGGACTTCAGTTTTGACTGTTTTCATTTTATTTTCACTTCTTTTTAGTTTATGATATATTTTTTTAATCTCACTTATTGTTTTACCACTTGTTTTGTTTTGTTTTATTTTATCATTCAAATTTCATTTAAATTTCCCCAGAATTCTATTGCTTCAATGGTTCTCCCTCTGCATCTATTCTTATCTCCCCTCTTTTTAACCTTTCAAATTCCTTTAGATCATTGTAATCTTATTAGTATGTTTATTTTCTTCCTTTAGATCATTGTAATCTTATTAGTATGTTTATTTTCTTATTTTTCTCCTCTATCTCTATTTTCTTTCTTTATTACTCTTCTAATTGTCATTTTTCCTGGTACTTTAGTTAGATTGTGAGCCTTCGGGACAGTAAGGGAATTTCTAAGTACCTATCTTACTTACAATTTTAATGCACCAATATATTCTTTGTAACCCGTTCTGGGCTCTTTTGGGAGGACGGGCTAAAAAATCGAATAAATAAATAAACCCTTATGGCCGCTTCCAATCCATCCTCCTTTTTCTGTTGCCCTACTCACATGCAACCTATTACTTTCACTGTCTATCAACTGTTTGCATTTTAATGGAGCATAATAACTATGTAATCTGCTCTAATTCTTGTTGCACAGCCCTAAATCCTAGCACATAGATATTTTTGACTGGAGTCTAGGCCGTGAACAGCTCCTCCCTTCTCGCTCCTCCCCCTCGGGTCCAGGGTGTCAGTCCCTCACCCATTCCGTGCCAGATAACGAGTGGCGGCGGGAGCGCCGACTTCCCCGAGCTCAGCGCAACGAAAGCCACGACCAGGCAGAGTCCGAACGCCAGCGCCGCCATCTTGTCCGCTCACGTGACCCCCCCCCCCCCCTCTTGTCCGCTCACGTGATCCCCCCCTAGCCATCACGCGCCCGGGGAAGCTGTTGCGCAGCCGCGGCTATTCCTGGTCGAGGGGCGAGAGCGCCCGCGCGCCGTCCCAACGGAGCGACGCACGATGACGTCCCGGCGAAGGAAGGCTCCACAGTGGGTGGGGACCGTCTCAAATATTAAGAATCGCCTTCCTGGGTCAGACCAATGGTCCATCAAGCCCAGTGGCCAGTACAAAAGATTCTAGAACCCCAAATTGTAGCAATGTTCCAGTCAAAAGATCAATGGGAAAAGAAATTAATCACTGGTTGAATAGCAAGAATAAAGGAGTAACAAAGGCTGAATAGAGGCAAAGGGTGTCAGGTCAAAAAGCGTGCCGGGACAAAGGCGCAAGCAGACAACTGAACGCAGCGCGGAGGCGCGCGCTGAAAAAAAAGACTTTTTAGGGGCTACGACGGAGGGTGTGGGGGGAACCCCCCACTTTATACAGATCGCGCCGCGTTGGGGGGGTTTGGGGGGTTGTAACCCCCCACATTTTACTGAAAACTTAACTTTTTCCCTGTTTTTAGCGAAAAAGTTACGTTTTCACTAAAATGGGGGGGTTACAACCCCCCACAACGCCGCCGTGATCTGTATTAAGTAAAGTGGGGGGGCTCCCCGACAAAACCCCCCGTCGCAGCTCCTAAAAACAGTCTTTTAATCGGCGCACGCCTCCGTCTTGCGCTCAGTTGTCGGCGCGCGCCTTTGTCTTCCACGTTACTGTCTATGAACCGAGACAAAGACAAGGGGTATTTGCCCCAAGAATATGGCCTTACCACCCAATCATCACATATGCTTAAAGTGCCTTCAAACACCTTTGAGTGCTGTATATCAGTCTAATCATGTTCAAAAAAATGTTCAATTAGAATTACAAGACACCGACCCCCTCTTCCAGCAAGCCGCACAGTAACGGCCCCAAAGCCCATAGAGATTTAAAGGGGTTAGCTTTGTCAAAGGTTCCGACAGGCTAAACCTGTTTTGCTCCTGCGTCAGGGAACCAGAAAGAGATGGTATCAGTCTCTGCTAGAAATGCACCTTTCTTAAAACTAGCTTTGTAATCCGCTCTTACCACAATCACTGCCAATATGTTTGATGGGAAGATAGGTTAGGACTTCGATGGGAAGATAGGACTTCAATGAGAAACCAAGGTGGCAAGGGAGCCCCTTCTGGTGATTCAGACAGGTCGTGACCTGTTTGGGCCGCCGCGGGAGCGGACTGCCGGGCAGGATGGACCTATGGTCTGACCCGGCGGAGGCACTGCTTATGTTCTTATGTTCCAGAGCTTAACTATTCTCTGAGTGAAAAAAATATTTTCTCCTATTGGTTTTAAAAGTATTTCCCTGCAACTTTATCCAATTGATGTTAGCATGCCCTTAAATATCTGCTCATCTCGAGGGTGAGCAGCATCCGTAATGTCTGTGGGAGTTAAAACGAGGATTTCTGTGGACTCCACGTTATGGCTGCTTTCTTTTTAAGGCATAACACTTTAGCTCCATGGGATCTATAGGGCTTCGAAGTAGAATGCATTGGGACACTAGCGTGCATAAAAGCTGAGCACAACAAAAGAGAGAACTAGGGTGAGACTCCAGGATTCACTATCAGCAATCCCAACCACCAACAGCAAGGAAGCCAGCAAAAGTAGAAGTTAAAAAGAGGATCTCAAAGACACCACAAAACTAAAAGCAGCCGTGGCGTAGGAGCCAAAGGGATTCTTTTTTTTTTTTTTTAAATTTCTGCAGACCTCACGGATTGATCCTAGTGTAAACTCCCGTGAACCTCACAGATCCTGCTTACCTCACATATCCTCATTTTACACACACACACGAGATCCATGAGATCCACAGGAGTTTAAAACAACAAACAAACAAGGATCCCTGCGGACCTCACACCATGGCTACTTTTAGTTCTGCGGAGTCCGTAAAATCCTCTTTTTGACTTCTGTATTTGCTGGCTTCTTTCCTGTTGGTGGTTTTCTTTAAGTTAGCCCCCTTCTTTTCTATGAGTGCTCTACCTCCACATACACCTTATGCTATTAAGATGTCTGATTGTGCATTTTATTTATGTAAATAGCATGGCTATATACCATACTATACACTATCATTTTAACATTTTTTTTTCTGCTGAAATTGTCTACTGACTGTGTCCAGATTGTTCTTGTTGTACACCACCTTGGGTACATTTCTTAAAAAAAAGGCAATAAATACATCAATAAAATGTGCAGAGGTTTACCAATTCTATTTTTCACTCAGATATGCACAGCACTAGCAGAACCTGGTGAACATGCTTCTGCTGTGTTCTCCCTGATATCCCCTGGGCTGTTAGTTTTCAGAATATTCACAATGAATTTGCATGGAAGAGATTTGGACATTGCTTGTATTTCATGTAAATCTAGCTCATGCATATTCATGAAGGATATTCTGAAAACCAAATTTACTCAGGGTTATCCCATAGAAAACTTGAGAAACACTGCCCTACCAAACTAACATTAACACCCAGAACCAACCGCCCTGTATATGAAAAATGGCTTTCCAAACATTACGCAAATCTATCTCGTGTGGACATCCTGAAAACTTCTGGTTAGATGTGTCCTAAGGGCTGGGTTGAGCCATGTCAAAAATCAATTTATTCTACCAGCCAACTCTTTCCTGGCATAATCCACAGAGGCCACTTTCTCTAAAGTTACAAGTCAGGTTAGAGAAGCTGTAGCAGTCTTAGAATGAACATCAGTAATAACATCAACAATATACACTACTATACAATATAAGTGCTTATATTACACAGCTAAACATTAAAGGATTCCATGTTGATTATAAACAAATCAGCAGCAACATTTTGGTATCAATCCTGAGCACTATGAGATAATGTCTTGACTCATTGTTATCCACATGAATGGCCACACAAAAGGGACCTTTTGACATAGCCCTTTGGCAGGGCCTGTCCTTTTATAGCGGTGGCATCACGTCCCCTAGTAAGAGCGTGAGGCCTCTAGAAGTCACCATAGCAATTCTAAACCATACAGATGGCAGATGAGTGAGAAGCAAGCCAGTCTCTTCTTGTCCCAGTAATAATGTTAGCACCCCTCCAGTCACCTACAGTCTGAACCTTTGTTTTTACAGCACTTTTGTCTGTAATACGTGTTTAGGTCCATGTTTTCCATGCACTTACAACGTGCAATGTGCTCCTGATCCAGAGATCTTATAGTCTGAGTACATGAGGCAATAGGAGATAAAGTGACTACACCAAGGTCACATGGAGTGTGAGTGGCGAGAGCGGAATTTTAATACATTTTCTCTATCTCTCTGCCCTCAAAATTCTGGTGCTGCATTGCAAGACCTCCATCCCAAGTTAATTCTCATGATTCTCAAGCTTCAAATCCTGGTTGTCATTGCTCATCTCTTTCCAACATAATCCACAGAGTTTCCTTTTTACCATATATATGTAATGTAATGTAATTTATTTCTTATATACCGCTACATCCGTTAGCCATTTAAACTTTAGAATCTAATCAACAAAACTTCTGGTTCTTCCATCATTCTGGAAAATGCTTTTTGACTCAATTTGCTCATGTATCTTTAAGCCAAATCAACAAGCAAATCATCTGGACCAGATGGTATATGCCCCGAGGTACTGAAAGAGCTCAAAAATTAATTTGCAGGTCTTCTTTTGGTAATCTGTAACCTGACATTAAAATCATCCACAGTACCTGAAGATTGTAAAGTGTCCAACATAACATAATTTTTTTAGGGTTCTGGGGTGATCTCAGAAACCACAGATTGGTAAGCCTGGCATCACTGCTGGGCGAAATGGTGGAAACTATCATAAATCACCAAATGCAAACATGGTTTAATGGATCAGAGTCAACGTGGATTCAGTCAAGAGAAGTCTTGCTTCACCAATTTGCTACATTTTTAAGGCATAAACAAACATGGATAAAGGAGAGCTAGTTGGCAATGTAATTAATCTAGATTTTCAGAAATCTTTTGACAGTCTCTCATGAGAGACTCCTGAAAAAATTAACAAGTCATGGGATAGGAGGAAATGTTCTGTGGTAGACTGGGAACTGGTTAGTTGACAGAAAACAGAGAGTACGGATCAATGGCCGTTTCTCTCAATTCTGAATAGTGGAGTGCCTCAGGGATCTATATTGGGACCAGTGCTATTTAATATATTTTTAAATGATCTAGAAATAGAAATGAAAAGGAGGTGATTGCATTTGCAGATGACACATAACTATTCAAAGTTATTAAAATGCATGCAGATGAGCTTAGGAAATTGGAAGACTGGGTATCCAGATAGATTAAATTTAATATGGACAAGTACAAAATGATGCATAGTGGAAAGAGTAATCCAAATAAGAGCATAAGAATCGCTTTACTGGGTCAAACCAATGGTCCATCAAGCCCAGTAGCCTGTTCTCACGGTGGCCAATCCAGGTCACTAGTACCTGGCCAAAACCCAAGGTGTAGCAAATGCTGCATGAAAAAGTCAGAGATCTAAATTAAATCACAGGAGCAAAGAAATACTGTGTTTCACATAGTATATCAGTTTGCAGTAGCTTGACTTGAGGCTGTCTGGTCTTTATAAGTGCAGCGATGACATTTGAAGTTGCCTGTTCATTAATTTGAATGGTGGTACTTGATTTTGAGTACCTAATATTCAAAAATGATAATTTGGTAGATGCATAAGTTAAAATTAATGCTTGACATGATTTTGATTTTTGGGATAATCATATTTATGCTACCGACATCATCGATAGATTTCTATGGTACTTTCCCTCCCTTTTACAAAACTGCAATAGCGGTTTTTAGCACAGGCCGTCATGCTGAAAGCTTTGCACTGTTACCGACACTCATAGAGTTAGTGTCGGGAGCAGTGTAGAGCATTCAAAGCACCAGACTGCACTAAAACCCGCTAGTGTGGTTTAAAAATAAAAAAAGGGGGGAGGGTTTGTGTGTCTAAGTACTTTGAAAATGAGCCCCATAGTAGAATTAGAAAAGGTTCAAACAAGATTAAGCAAAATGATAAAGGGGATGAGGAAAAGAAAGAGGTAGGGAAGACTCTTCAGTTTGGAAAATAGAAAGCTGAGGTGTAGAATGGGTCAAAGTGAATTGATATTTTACTAGGGGGACACTCAATTACATTACATAGAAACTTGGCTTTGTCCTTCTTGAATGCAACTTTCTCTGGATCAAAGATTATCAGAGATGGGAGGGTGGGTGGGTTAAGGACTAAGGGAAACAAAGATGAGTTTTTTTGTTGACCTCCATTGTTTTTGTATTGTTCTTGCTTCTTTCTAATAAAAATAATTTTATTTAAAACATTACATGGAAATACTTGTAAAACAAATAGGAAGAAATGCTTTTTTCACTCCAAGAATACTTACGCTCTGGAACTCATAAGAACTACCACTGCTGGGTCAGACCACTGGCCCATCATGCCCAGAAGTCTGCTCAAAGACCAGCACCCTAACTGAGACTAGCCCTACCCGCGCACGTTCTGGTTCAGCAGAAACTTGTCTAACTTTGTGTTTTTCTTTAGAACAGCCTCTGGTAGCAACAGTTAGCATAACTGAGTTAAAAAATGGCTTGGACAAGTTCCTGGAGGAAAATCCATAGGGCCAAGGTAACGGATTATTCCACAACAAATGCACTGAAGCTCACAGGAATTGCATTTGTCAGGGGCTTTGTAATATTGAGACAGACCTGGGGGAAGCCACTGCATGGAGTGTTGCTACTATTTGGGTTACTGGGCTTGATGGACCATTGGACTGACCCACTTCAAAGCAGCAGCTACAAGGCCTGAAGAGAGAGAGAGCGGAAAAAAAGATGGATTTTCCTTCTGAAATTAGGTCTCATAGATGAACATAAGGATGTTAGAAGAGATACTAGATTTTTCCAAGAAGGACTCAAACCTGGAATTTTCCTTAGCACTCAATGAATAGTAGGAGACTGTAACAGCAGTGAGGTTGATTTATCGCTAAATAACTCCCAAGTACAGATCTTAAATAGCGAATCCCGTCCTCATGTATTATTTTCTAACCATCAAACTCAAATTGTAACTCAATCCTTCTCTCACCGCCGTTGTAGTTAGCATTGTGGGACTATACAATGGGGACGAAATTGCGGTCACAGGTTTTTCTTGGGTGCGGAAATCACAAGCCCCGCCCCCGCGGGCCCTTTAAATTCTTCGAGTGGGTTAAGGGCTTCATCTCTACAGCTGGACTTCCTTTCAGGTAATAGCGCTGTGTAGAAGAGTCCTGACTTTGATTTGGTGCTTGGGTTTTCCCCTTCTGCAACGGGTAAAACCAGGGAAGGCTGGTGACGGGGCTTTTTCGGGGGGGGGGGGGCGGACGGACGGACGGACGGACGGACAACTCTAGTTCTTGCTGTTTGACTCTTTCCGTTCACTTACTGCTTCTTCTCTCGCAGAAATCCTTTGATTTGTTGGCACCTGCACGATGGGGAAAGAAAAGATTCACATCAATATAGTGGTCATTGGCCACGTCGATTCTGGCAAATCCACCACTACAGGCCATCTGATCTACAAATGTGGCGGCATCGACAAGAGAACCATTGAAAAATTCGAGAAAGAGGCAGCTGAGGTTTGTGTTGGAGGGCTTGATCAGCTGACTCTCTCTCTCTCTCTCTCTCGGCATGCAGCGCCTACAAAATCCAGCCCTAAGAGCTGAAAGCCCAGCTGTTGCCCTTCTAAAGCCTCCACTATTGCGCACTTGCTGCCTTCCTGCTTCTAGAGTGGCCATTTGCTACCATAGTCCCTAAAACGAGATGGATATACCGCCTTCCAGCAAAACAAGTTTCCCCTCTCCCCCCCCCCCCCCTTGTTGCCTGAATAGCATTTGCCACCCCTGTGCCCTGCCTTTATTATACCCTTCATTCTCTGGAAAAAAAAAAGCAAGGGAGGGAAGCTGCATTAATTTCCTGATTCGAAATCCATCTGCTCATGACCTTTTTGGGTCTGTCTTCCTCTTCAATCATATTGTACTGAAGTCTTCAGATAAACTATTGCTCTTTTCCATGTAATCTTTTCTTATTGGCTTTTATTCTTATCTTGGGATTAGCCCCAACCTATGCACTTAATAGATGGGATCTTGGTGAGCTATATGAGTGAGTTTTGGGGGTTTTTACTAAAACGCCAAGCTATGCAACAGTTTCTCTAGTTCATTTCCTGTTTTGGGTTATATGGCTTTAGTCAGAGCACTAACTTTGCAGATGTCTTAATGTCTCCAGATGCACAATAGGATCTTGGCCTTCTGATAACTGCTCTAGGGTGTAAGCTTGTTTGCTCCATTCTTACCATTAATTACCATATTTTATTCTTGTGTTTTAGCATATACTGTTAGAAATGTAAATCTGCATCAGTCTTCTCCTCTATGAACAGTTGTAACTTCAGGGTGTTTTTGTGGGGTGTGGTTGGTTGTTTTTTTTTGTTGTTTTTTTTGCATTCTTGGGTTGGTTCTACTTCTGAAGCTGGTGTTTTATCCCCATAGATGGGGAAAGGCTCTTTCAAATATGCCTGGGTACTGGATAAACTGAAAGCTGAACGGGAGCGTGGTATCACGATTGATATCTCCCTCTGGAAATTTGAGACCAGCAAATATTATATTACAATCATTGATGCTCCAGGGCACAGAGACTTTATAAAGAATATGATTACAGGCACTTCACAGGTATGGAATAGGTTGTCTCTCTGGGTTACACATCTCATTACTGATCCCACTTGCTGACTCTGCTTTGACTTTGTTTAGGCGGACTGTGCCGTACTGATCGTTGCTGGTGGTGTTGGTGAGTTTGAGGCTGGTATCTCTAAGAGCGGACAGACCCGTGAGCATGCCCTGCTAGCATATACTTTGGGGGTGAAGCAGCTGATTGTTGGAGTGAATAAGATGGACTCGACAGAGCCCCCCTACAGTCCAAAACGCTACCAAGAGATCACAAAGGAAGTTGGTGCATATATCAAGAAGATTGGCTACAACCCAGCAAGTGTGGCTTTTGTTCCAGTTTCTGGCTGGCATGGTGACAACATGCTGGAGCCCAGTGCCAATGTGAGTTGCACTTTTCCAGACACAGTGGTCATGGTGGGGGTGGGGGACTGCCTAGGGTAATACTTCCAACTGGCAATAACTACTGCATTGACAGACATATGATCAACTAGAAAGTATTAACACAACAGGTGTCGATTGTCTCTGTCATGAAGTATCAAATGCTGATAGCATTGTGGCAAGTGTGTACAGTAGTTCTATGGTAGGAAGACACTTACACTAACTCGGTAAGTGTCCTGTAGACTGCTTTAGAGCAGTAGATAGTGGATACTTGGGATGCAATGCATTAAGAGTTGTAACTTTAAAAATAATTAGTGTCAAACTTACAACCAACTTTTTTTTTTTTTAATGTTTTATCTTCCATAGCTGGCCAACATAATGCCAGTTTTTAAAGATTGCAGAGGTGGTCTGGGAAATTAGATAGCAAGTCTGACCAGGCAAAATGGTAGTCTGAACAAAAATTACAGACCATAATACATAATCATGGATTTAGTTAGGGAAATCTTGCCTCGCCCTTCTTTATTTGAAGGGGTAAGTGGAACAGTTGTGTATTTGGATTTTCAAAAGGTATTTGACAAGATCTCGTGAGACTTTGAGGAAATGAGAAAGTCATGGCATGTCCTTTTATGGATTAAAAACTAGTGAAAAGAGGGTAAGATTAAATGGTCAATTTTCCCAATGGAGAAGGGTAAATAGTGGGGTTGGGACTGCTGCATAACATATGCCCATCTCTAGGTCATTAATAAAAATATAATGGTGAATTAAATTGCTGCTGACTAAAGTTTTTAATAGAGTATTTCTGAGTTGTGCTATGCCTAAACAGGTTCCAGGTGACTTAACAATATAAGGAATAATAAAACACATATGCTAATTTTTAGCAGTTTTGAGGATGGTTTTGAACAGAGTAAGGGGAGGGGGGAAATTGAGGCTTGTGAATTTTGCAATACTGGACATTAAAATGACAGATACATTTAATAGGAGTAAGTGCAGTGATGCATATGGGAAAGAGGAACCCAAACTATAGCTACATCAGGAGTTAGTGCCCAGGAAAAATCTAGGCATCATTGACAACATTCACATTCAGCTCAGTGTGCAGCCAAGAAAGCAAATAGAATGGAAAAGGAAAGACATGTTATAATGCCCTTGTGTTACTCCATGGTGCAGCTGCATCTTGAATACTGTGTGCAGTTCTGGTAATATCTGAAAGATATAGTTGAATTAGTAAAGTACAGAGGAGGAGGATTATAAAAAGGGATGGCATGACCTCTGAGGAAAGGCTAAAGTGGCTAAGACTGCTTGGAGGAAATGAATTTTGTTATTTCTATAACATAAATGTATGTTTATATATCGCATAAGCCTTGTGGTTCAAAACTGACCAGTGTTGGTGAGCTACAATAAGACTCGAAGGAGATAGCAGTGGAGTTACAAAGGTGGTGACGGTATATATTTTAGGAAGTTGCTCTACAAAGTGGTAGAAATATTAGTGACAAGGGGCTGTCATTTAACTTGGCAGCAGCGGTAAACTGTAAGATTTAGAGGAAAGCAGTTGTAGGTTACAAACTAAAACTAAATCTTAAGTTCATAGACCGCATCCTCTCCATAAAGGTAGAGCTCGGCACGGTTTACAGGACCTTTAAAATAAGGAAAGGAAAACATAATAAGAGTTAGTGATTATAAAGAGGGTAGCAATTTTCTCATTTTTGAGAATAACCAAGTTTTTGGATGCTTGCAAAAGGAGGCCTAGTGGACTAGTGTCGGTGAGCTAAGTCATAAGTATTGAGTAGCTGAACAGCTGAATTTCAGGGGAAGGTATGTGTTGGGGTTGGGGTTTGTTTTTGTTTTGTTTTTTAAAGGAACTTCCTGACGTGCATGTAGGAGGGCTACTTTGACCAGTTGACTCAGTTCTGGATATTTGGTGGCAGCTTGGTAAGATGGTAGTCTGATCAGCCTTTGAGGGGAAGAAGATGTGTGGACTGATCAGGTCTGGCAAATATGAATTGATTGAAGTAGTTGGGGGCAGTAGACCATATGAGGCATCTGAATTTGAAGAGCACCTGACCTTCAATTGTCTTGATGGCACGGAGTTGTGGTTGGGTTTTTTTTTAAGTTGAAAAGATTAGCCTGACAGCAGTGTCTTGGAGTACACTTAGTTTCTGGAAGTGTTTGCATAGTCCTGCTAGGTATACAATGTTGCAATAGTCAAGGATGCTTAAGACTAGTGCCTGGACGATGAGTTGAACATTTGCCAGTTCAGTGTTTCCTTAATGTGTTGAAGCTTTACTTATGACATTATCCACTTGGACTGACATGGATAGTTTGACTAAGGTGGACACCCAGGACTTTAATTATAGGGGAGATTGGAAAGTTTGTTCCCCTCAAAGTGAGGAAGTCTTAAGTTGGTAGATGAGGCTATATTTTTTTTTTTTTTGTATACCGCCAAAGCCATAATAGTTCGAGGCGGTTTACAATGAGAAGTACTGGACAATCAGTTTGGCATGGACCATTTATTCTTCTATAGTAGACAAGTCAATGCTCTGTTTCTGTGTCAGGCACGTAAGACAGAACGATGGTGATGTCGTCGGCATAACTGTAGTGGGTGTAGCTAGGTTTAAGGGGCTTATTATAAAGCTACTAAGCATATATAAAACTGGATTAAATATTTCTTCACTCCAAACTTTGGAGTTTGTTGAAAGACAAAGTAGTGAAAGCAGTTAGTTTAACAGGCTTTGAAAAAAGAGTTGAGTAACTTCCTAAAGTCTATAAGCCATTAAGATGACTAGAAGAAAATACTGTTCCTTCTAGGATAAGCAGTATAATCTGTTTTTTACTTTCTGGGATCTTGCCAGGTACGTAGGACCTGGATTGGCCACTGTTAGAAACAGGATACTGGGCTTGATAGATGCTTGGTCTGTCCCAGTATGGTAACAAGTCTCAAATACAGTAGCCAACTTAAAAAAAAAATAAAATAAAAATTGACATCTGTGTACTGGGATCTTTTGAGTCGTGCTGTGTTGTGAATACTCTTGAGGAGAATGAAGTTGTCCTTGACTGTCAGAACTTCTAGGTACAAAACCCCTATTGCCTCAGCCAAACGGTATCTCCTCAACTTGCCTATAAGTATATCCAGATAATCTATTAGGGCTATAATGGATGTTTTAGAGGATGGGTTGCCTCTTTACTGGCTGGTAAGGGACTCTTCCTAGAACTCTTAATCTCATTATACAACTTTGGTACTTGATTCTTATCTACAGGCATTTATAGATTAAATGGCTCAGAAGAAGCATTGGAGTAGACAAGTGAAGCCAAAGACTTGCATAACTCCATAAGATCAGCAGAATATATTCTTCCTGGTAAATGAGCTGATTTGTTGTTTCAGATGCCCTGGTTTAAAGGCTGGAAGATTGATAGGAAGGAGGGTAATGTTACTGGAGTTACTTTACTGGAAGCTCTGGACTCCATCATCCCCCCAACACGTCCTACGGATAAACCCCTTCGTCTGCCCCTGCAGGATGTCTATAAAATTGGAGGTGAGTAACCACCTTGTCCTGGTGTATATAGGAGGAGTTCATGTCTGGTCTGATCAATTTCTCTCTTCAGGTATTGGTACTGTGCCAGTGGGCCGTGTTGAAACTGGTGTTATGAAGCCAGGAATGGTGGTGACCTTTGCACCCTGTAACCTCACAACAGAAGTAAAATCGGTAGAAATGCACCATGAAGCCCTACAGGTAGCATTTCCAGGCGACAACATAGGATTCAATGTGAAAAATGTGTCTGTGAAAGATATTAGACGAGGGAATGTAGCAGGAGACAGCAAGAACGATCCTCCCATGGAGGCCGGCAGCTTCACCTCTCAGGTGAGGGGCGTGGGGATTCTCTGACTATCTGGCCTTGGGGGCCCCACTTTTTAAGTCGTATGTCTAGCATATTGGTACTTGGTGCTGTTATCCTGACCCTGTCTTCCTATGACCACACAGTGGGTGAAGGGGTTGGCCCTCTGCAGTGTTTAGGGGAAGGTATGCAGAGGACACAATTTCCAGCCCCTGTCCAGTGCACACTGGATACCCACTTTGCTTGTATGTGCACCTCTGGGCTTTGAAGAGAGGAGGGGAGGACTGTCTCTTGAAAGGTGCAATCTCACTTGCTATAGGAGATGAAATGGGATTCGTAAACCACTCAAAAAAAAAAAAACGGTCTACATTAATTGTGTACTTGGGGCAATGAAATGTTAAGTGACTTGCCCAGAGTCACGAGGAGCTGCCGTGGGCATCTAACTCGTTAGTTTTGAGAATCTTCTAAAAGAAAATCTCTTCCCCTCCACCCCTCAAAGTTCATGTGTTAGGGGATGTTCTAGTTCAGCAAGTCTTTGTCTAGAGCTAGAATAACCTTCTGGTGTTCTGCTCCATTTGACTGGATCCTATACAGTTAGTTACACTTATGGGCATAGGGAGGGAGGATCTTAGCAGCTATTCCGCTTTATACCCAAGAGTGGGCAACTACACAGATCAGGCCCGAAGCAGCAGATGTCCAGGTCTCCTTCCAGCATCTTTTCTTCCCTTGATCTAACTTCTAGAGCAGTGGTTCTCAAACCTGTCCTGGAGGACCACCAGCCAATTGGGTTTTCAGGCTATCCCTAATATACATAGTGGGAGGTAACGGTTCATAGACAACAGCGCGAAAGACAAAGGCGTGCCCAGACAATTGAGCGCAGCGCGGAGGTGCGCGCCGCTCAAAATTACTGTTTTTAGGGGCTCCGACGGGGGGTTTTGTTGGGGAACCCCCCCACTTTACTTAATAGACATCGTGCCGGCGTTATGGGGGGTTTTGGGGGTTGTAACCCTCCACATTTTACTGTAAACTTAACTTTTTCCCTAAAAACAGGGGAAAAGTGAAGTTTTCAGTAAAATGTGGAGGGTTACAACCCCCCACAATGCGGCACGATGTCTTAAGTAAAGTGGGGGGGGGGGGGGTTCCCCCATGCCTCCCCGTCGGAGCCCTGAAAACATTAATTTTGAGCGGTGCGCGCCTCTGCGCTGCGCTCAATTGTTTGGGCATGCCTTTGTCCCGGCGCGCTTTTGACCTGACACCGGAGGTAACAAGTATGCTGATCTTTTGGGGAGTTACATCATACAAATGCAGACATAGGGATCTAAAGTCATAACCTTCACCAAGACTGTCCTCCTTCCTTCGCTGCTTTCACTTGGTCATATTGTATGCTTGGCATAGGCCTTCCTTCATGTAAATATTTACATATATACAAAACACTTTAAGATCAGATTAGAACTAGTGCAGCAAACTTCCACGTCTGTCCCCTTCTTTCATATGCATGCTTAAGTCGCAAACTACTGTTTGACTTTTGCATTTTCTCCTTGTGTGGCTCATCTTGCACAGGTTATTATACTAAACCATCCAGGTCAGATCAGTGCTGGATATTCTCCTGTATTGGATTGTCACACTGCACACATATCCTGCAAGTTTGCTGAACTGAAGGAGAAGATTGATCGCCGTTCAGGAAAGAAACTGGAGGATAATCCCAAAGCTCTGAAGTCTGGAGATGCTGCTATCGTGGTCATGGTTCCTGGAAAGCCCATGTGTGTGGAGAGCTTTTCACGCTACCCACCTCTTGGTAAGCATTTAGCTAGCTAATGCTTTTATCCAGTATAGAAGCAACTCCCCAGCCCACTAGGTGGTGGTCAAATGATGAAACATGCACTTTTCTATTGCTGGCAAATGCAGTTTCTAAAAGCCACTCCAGGGGGCACACATGGGCTTCCACTATAGCCTGCAACATAGGATTTATCAACCATGCATGGTCAATGGAAAACTTGTGAAACCTGTTCAGTTTTGATGGCACTTAACACTGTGGTCCATTAAGGGCTTGTACCATTTTTGCTCTTAACAGAGCAATAACTAAAATAATGCTGTTGCCTTGAAGAAATTACACTCGCAAGGCCAGTTCTCCTCAAATAGTCATGTCTATCAAGCTACCTAGGTATTAACATACCATAAACACATTAGTGCCATTGTTCAGACATCACATGATACATTCGTTCTCTAAGCTTCTTGATACTAATTCAGTAAACATTCTTATACATTCACTTGTCATTTCAAAACTTGATTACAGAAAAGGAAATCAGATGTTTGCAAATACAGAACACAGCAATAAAAATAGCAAAAAGCAAAGAAGCTTGACCATGTGACCTCCCCCCCCCCCCCTTTATTGATTAAGGCACACTGGCTTCCCATAACTCATCAAATTGCATAAAATATTCCTTTTTCAAACCTCCCTGAATTACCAGTAAGATCACTTGAAATGTAATTCTCAGCATTTATTTTCAATTCCTTCCTTAAGATAACACATTCAACTACTCCCCAAACTTGGGAATGCTACTCTTTAAGGGAAGAGGCATCCCTAGACTGCTTTTAAATCTAAATTAAAATCATTCCTAGTCAAGGATGCTTATGACTTATAACCATCCTATTAAGGATGCATAGCATACTTTTCTCCTAATCTGACAGGTTTCCCCTCTATGTACCTCCCTTTTCTGTTTTTCTTTAACAAATGTAGCTCTCCCCCTTTTTTCCTATCGTTCCAGCATGTCTGTCTTGTTAATATATATTTTACATATAGGATAAGACTAGTTAATGTATTGCCCTTGTTTTTATTGTGCTCAGATTAGAAGCTTGAATAAGCAGAATAACAAATTTTTAATAAACTTGGAAACTCCAGAGATTTGGTAGATCATCTTTGCTCTAGAACTGTAAAAATTGGCATCCATAGCTCCTTAACTGGGGTGTCAATTTACCTCTAACAATTCACTTTCTTTGTCATAGGTGCCAAACATTTTGCTATATAACGTAATTTACCCAGAATGGTAACTGCTTCCTATCTAACTCGCAACTAAATTAATCAAAAGGTCTTTAGGTGTCCGGGTGGGGGGATTGGCTCGGCTCCATTTTGTCATATTGATTCGTTTAAATGATGTAGGATGAATTCTAACTTCTGCCTAATCCAAAATAAGGAGTTTTTTATATTGTCCATTAAGTTAAGGACTAACTTCTCCCCCTCATTATTTGGCTGTTGGCATGTTAACAGTTAATATCCTAGGTAGAAGTAATATGTAACTGCACCATCTAAAACTGTTTCTGTTCAGAAGCCTTAACAGTATACACAGGGGGAGATCTAAATGGCAATGTGCCTTCCCCCCCACCTTGCAGGACGCTTCGCAGTTCGTGATATGAGACAGACGGTGGCTGTAGGAGTTATAAAGGCTGTGGATAAGAAAGCTGCAACTGCTGCAAAAGTGACCAAATCTGCCATCAAGGCCAGCAAGAAATGAGGAGGCTGGTGCACATGCTGACCTAGTTTCAGAAGATCAATGATGTGAATATGAGAATTGTGTTTGTAACTTTGGGCTCAGATTTGAAATAAAAGGCAAGTGGACACTGGTGACCTTGTGTATTGTCTGAAGGGAAGGAATGACTAGCACTAAACGACCTGAAATGCTTTCCAGGAGTAGCTTCGACCACTAAGTTGCATAGCTCATCTCTGCACTAGAAAACCAAGCATGGTTAGACATTCCCTATTGCATGGATGTGTCCTAGATGCTGGTAGCAACTATGTTGGGTTTGCAAGATGCGTCTGGTACAGTTGGACATGGCTGTGAGTCTGAAACAACTCGGTTCAGAAGACTTGTACATGGTTTGTTGCTAGCTCGGTGGCTCCATCCTGGTGCTGGGAGCTCCCCAGGCACTTAGGTTTCAAGATCTCTAGAACAAATATTCATGAGACTTGTATATAGTGAAGATGGTGCATGCAAATCTCATGAATTAATATGGATGTTCTGATAATTTGGGAACCACTGTTCTAGCTTTAAAAAAAAAAAATTACCCGATTTAGAAAAATAAAACCCAAACAATTTAATACTGTGCATTTTTTAAGCTAAAGCTATGGACTATCCTGATCCAGTCTCCAGTGATGGGTATTCGAAATATTGTGACTAGCTTAGGTAACCAAGACATTCTACACCAGTATGTTGCTGATTAATGAAAATGGTTGTGTGTGAGGGGGAGGGATTTTTAACTCCAGTCCTTGGGATAGCTCATCAGATTTAAGGCACAATGTATATGGAAATCTGAACTTGACTGGGTAATAAGACGGATCAAAGGCTAGCTTAACTTCACTTTTTGGGACCAGATAAGTGACAAGTGTCTACTTTGTCTCCCATGGAGCTGTTCGCTTGGTCTGCTCTCAGGCACATAATCTTATGCTCATGTAAACTGGACTCGCCAAGATGGTATTGTTGGCATATGAAATAGTAAGGATTCTTTTAATTTATCCTTTAATTGAGTAATTGGGTCATGTGGTGTATTGGTACCATGCAGGGACTTGTGCTATTTTCTCTTGGAAACCAGCCATGGCATAACAGGACTTATTTTTCAGGAACTCATCCTCCAAGAGTAGTGGCTGTAGCTCTTTATTTTTCTGATGGTTTTTCCCGCCCCGGCTCAATCTGAATCTGCCATTTTAACAGGTAAAGTATGCTATGCTATGCTCTGGCTTTTCTTTGTACTGCAGTAGGCTTGGCTTAAAGTGTCTTAAATGAAGTAGTTTTGCTTGGAGATTTTAGAAATTGTTGGATTTTGATATTTTATTTCTGTCTTTAGGCAAGAGCCTATTTGGTAGAAGTAAAAACAAACAAACAAAAAATGGAAGGCTCTTTTTTATTTATTCCATGTTATCTAAAGTTAAGGAACTCATTAAGTATTGCCATTTCTTGTGTCGGCTCAGATTCACCTAAGGTATAACATCAACAATATTATCTTTCACTCATAACTATTTTTGAATAGTTATTTTAAAGCACAGACTTAGATGTAGTTTTGTAAACAGTCTGATTTGAGATGGATTCTCTAAATCTACCAATTTAGGAACTTGTATGGTTGGAGCTTGGACAGCAACTTCAGCATTTGGAACCTAGGACAATAGCAGACTTTACAGTCTATAGCCCAGAAATATCAAAGAAGAGACAAGTTAATCTATGTGTAGGTTTTTTGTTTTTTTTTAATGAGTACAACTTATGGGCAGACTAGATGGACTGTTCAGGTATTTATGTTACTAAAATGCCTTACTGATCATTCATATTGTGATTCACTCTTGGGGACCTTTTTAATTGATATGCTGTTGGTAATGGATAATTTTAAGAAACAAATGATGTGCTAAGGCCATGGATAGTTGAGACTGAAAGCTGCTCACAGTTGCAGGCTGATTTTAATCCCAGATATTCAAGGCTGGGGCATGTCTCGCATATAAAATCAAATATCTGGGTTAGTGCAGCAACCTGGAAGCTAGCAATGGACCAAATTAGTGTAGGATTTTCCTATACTTAACTGGTTATTGGTTATATTCAGTCTGGTTAAGTAGCAGCTCTGCCCAAATTCTACCCTTGCATTGCCCCTATACTAGCTAGATAAATGACTGCTTAGACAATATTCTAAGTCTTAGATTTATAAGACAGTATCATCTCCTGAAGTAGGGGCTTGACTCGGCATAAGTTAACCTGATTTCTCTGTTTAGTAATTCAATTAACACGCCTTAGTTCCATTTCCCTAAAACTGTTGAAATAGCATTGGGTTTTGTGGTGTTTTTTTACAAAAAATCTGGAGAGGAGTTCTAATGGAACTAAACATTTCATTCTAAATTGTTATAAACCGTTATGAAAAGGAGCAAGATATTGCCAACAACCTTTATCCATTTCATTGAAGGAAACTTAGTTTGTACTTCTGAGAATTCATTAAAACAAAAGACCAAATAGAATTCCATGTTACAGGGATTATACACAAAAATAGACAATGGATAATTTTGAATATCATACAACTGCATTTAAAACAAATTCTAAGATCAGGGAGCCAGTGATACTTCTCAATAATGGATATACAGTACATGATCAAATTTGGCAGCTGCATTCTGAATAGAGTGTAACTGGTTGCTATTTCCTTTACTCAAGCAAATGTAAATAGAATTGCAATAATCTAACTGAGCCAAAATGAGAATAGCTGACTCAGCCTCTGTAATAAGACTATAAAATCCTTTTTTTTTTATTTTTAAAGATGATTCACCTGATGTTGGAAAGGAGTTCAACAAAATCCCCTAGATCAGAGTATCTCAAACTTTTTTTAAGCTACAGCATACAAAATAGAACAAATGTTTTCCAAGGCACATTATAATTGAAATTATAAAACTGCAAAAGCTGTCCAATTATAGATGAGTTACTTAGTTCTTTAAGCTATGGATGGGTAATTGTAACAATGGTAAAACTAAAGTAGAGAAGAATCACTAGTCAATGCAATGGATGAATTTGTTTTTGAGTGCAAATTAACTCAAAATGCAGATTGAGAGTTGATCAGTCAACACACATTTCATTATCCACCAGCTGCAGTTGTGTTTCTCTCCCCCCCCCCCCCCCCCATATTTATATCGGAGTTGACAATCCAAATGTGCAAAGATCAGGAGATCAAATGGTAAAGCCTTGATTGCTTTGTTGCTCAAGTAAAGACAATTTTCAAGGACCACTCATGTCAAATAATGATGCTTTTTTGGGCAATTATATCCTTGAGCTTATAACCTTAACAGACTCTTGCATATGCAATGTACATGTGATCTGTTCTAATGTATACGGATGAAGAGAATGGAAAAAAAAAAATGGAATCTCTGCTATAGCACAGTGTGAGAGACACTGCCCTAGGTCAGGGGTAGGCAATTCCAGGCCTCAAGAGCCAAGTCAGGTTTTTAGGATCTCCACAATGAATATGTATGAAATGGATTTGCATGCACTGCCTCCTTGAGATGCAAATCTATCTTGTGCAGATTTATTGTGGATATCCTGAAACCTGACCTGGCACCAGCAATCGAGGATTGGAATTGCCTACCCCTGCCCTAGATGGGAAAAAAAATCTACCTTCAAAAGATCACCAGAACTCAAATGTGTTTTTTTTTTTTTTTAAGGTAAAAGATCAATTTTCAGGCTAAACCACAATTTAATTTTTGCCACATTGAGCTTCATTTGAACAGATGTAGCCCATGCTTATAATCTGGAAATACAAGTTAATATTTAGTTCAAAGTTGATCAGCATTAGGTCTACTTCTACTAAGATAAAGATGTCATTAGCATATGTCACTATTGTCTCAAAAGTACTTGACTTATATATTTCTTTAAGGTGGTAATATAGATGTTAAAATGGAGAGCTCTGTGGACCACACAGAAGGCTTCTATGTGGTTGAGGTTTTACCTTCAATATTCACTTCATATGAACACAGTTAGAAATCCTACAAATCAGCTCAGTACTCTTTGATTTAAACCTATATCTAAAAGAAGTTGGATTAATGTTTCATGATTAATGTCAAAAGCTGCAGAAAGAGCAAATTGCTAAAGAATAGCAAAGTGATAGTAAACTTTGGCTCTTGGAAAATTAGAGCTAAAGCCATAGTGAAAGGGCAAAAGTATTGAATTTATCTAAATAACCAGAAAGTTGTCTAGAACTAATGGTCTCTTATCTTAGTTAACAGAGCGATGTTACCCATTAACCCCCCATCCCAAAAAAGAATAACTAAATTGATGTTTACTGGGTGTATACACTTGCGCAACAGTTGCAGCATCTTCAGGCTGTGTTATAAAATTAAATTATAAACCATTCATACATGACATCTGCTTTATTGTATTTACAATGCTGCCTTTTAGGATGAGTAAGTAAAGGTACTTTACAACCTCTGAGAAGAGAAATGAAAGAACTCCACTAACTTGGGACAGGATACATTAAGGGAGAGAAAACATTAAACAGCCCAGGAAAGACAAGATCATGCCACAGACATGCATCTAATCCCACCCCTACCGCAGCAGGGGTGCACTATACCAGTGTTTCAACTTTGTCAAGCCCTGCTCCTAACAAATGTCAGCCAAGTACCCCTGCCCCATACTAATTGTAATGGGATTTCTTCCATTAATTTTTAATATAAACATAATATAATCTTATTAATACAAAATTAAACTACACAAAGCACTTTGTATGCAGAGAAAATGTTATCATTTATATATTTCAAGTTCAAGTTTCAAGTTTAATTACATTTGATGAATCGCTTATTACAATATCTAAGCGATGTACAGTTTAAAAACCAACAGATTGTGGTAATACATATAATTTCAATGGGCTAGACAATAGACAGACAATTTGGACAGACATGAATGAGTAGGAAAGAGGGGAAAAGTTACAATTATGATATTTGTTAAATTTACATAAAAAGGAAAACACATTAGGTAAAAAATGGGGTAAGGTAGAAATTTGATTAGTTATTAGAAGAATATGAGAATTTAGAATAGATCTGTCATAAGTCAAATGCATCTTGTAATAAATAAGTTTTTAAAATTTTTTTAAAAAAAGTAATATCTTTTTTGTTTTTAATAAAATTTGAAAGGGCGTTCCACAATGCAGGGGCCACTACGGAGAACATATCATTTCGTCTTGTACCGATAATTCTCAATGAGGGGATTGAAAGCAAGTTCGATGAGGATGATCTTAGAGAGCGAGAGGAGTTGTATGGGACAATCATTTTTGATATAAATTGGGGTTCGTTAAAGATTAATGTTTTATAAACCAGAAATATATTTCCCCTCCCCCCTCCCCCAAAGAGGTCAAGGCAGATGACTTAGCATATTTTAAATTCACTTCAGTAATGGCTACAGAAAAATAGACAAATTTAGTGCAAAATATACCCTCTCCTTTACTAACGTGTAGTGTGGGTTTTAGTGGTGGTAACTGCTCCGACGCTCATGGAATTCCTATATCGGAGCAGTTGCTGATGCTAAAACCCCAGCTACATGATAGTAAAGGAGGGAGATAGACAGCAGAGATAAATTCCCAAAACTGACATGATTTCCCACCCTGGGCCTACTGCGGTACCTGGTGGTCCAGCAGGAGTCTGGTCCTCTTGCTAATGTCTCCTCCCAGCTGCCTTCTAGAATAGCTGCCATGACCTCTTGCGGCTGCTTGTAGTATTACAGAAAATGCTATGAGCAGCTGCGAGAGGTCATGGCAGCTATTTTTTTTTTTTTTAGAAGGAAGCCACATAGAGGTAGGAAAGGGCTGTACTCTTGCCACAACAATCACCATTGGACCACCAGGTACCTCGGTGGGTTGGGAGATTGTGGGGATGGGAGGGAGATTAAAGGGTCGGGGTCTGGAGAGTGATTCCATCAGGTAATGGTGGGGCCTTTGCTAGAGAACAATCTCAACTAAATGTACGTTGTAAATAGTTGAAGTAGGGGTTCATTCACACAAAAAATCACAAAAACAGGACAGTTGACAAAATCATAAATAAACGGAGAAAAATAAACCTCAATTGTGGGTCGCCAGGACTACACAAGTACCTAAGCTCACCACCTCATCACGGGTTTATAAAAAAACTCCGTACAGTTATAGATTACTTTCATACTTCAGCATCTCTTTAGAAGAATAGTTTTCAGAAAATTCTCAAAGGATTTGAAATTCAACGTCCTATAATTTTCTATAAGTAAGTGAGACAGCCCCAAACTAACTATATATATGGCAATCAGCTACAGCTGTAGATAAATTCTAAACAACGTCTAGTAGCGTGGCTAAACACTTTTACATCTTAGCGTGTATAAGAGAGTCAAACACTCATCTGAAGAAACATCTTCGTCCCGATAGAAAAGATCTTCTATTTCGCCTGCAAGCAGGCTACTTCAGGGGATTCGTTAACAAAGTTGTCTCCACGCTGGCAGCTGTATAATAAACCTCAATTGTGGGTCGCCAGGACTACACAAGTACCTAAGCTCACCACCTCATCACGGGTTTATAAAAAAACTCCGTACAGTTATAGATTACTTTCATACTTCAGCATCTCTTTAGAAGAATAGTTTTCAGAAAATTCTCAAAGGATTTGAAATTCAACGTCCTATAATTTTCTATAAGTAAGTGAGACAGCCCCAAACTAACTATATATATGGCAATCAGCTACAGCTGTAGATAAATTCTAAACAACGTCTAGTAGCGTGGCTAAACACTTTTACATCTTAGCGTGTATAAGAGAGTCAAACACTCATCTGAAGAAACATCTTCGTCCCGATAGAAAAGATCTTCTATTTCGCCTGCAAGCAGGCTACTTCAGGGGATTCGTTAACAAAGTTGTCTCCACGCTGGCAGCTGTATGACGGGCGGCACGTCTCTCTCAAAATTGAGAGAGACGTGCCGCCCGTCATACAGCTGCCAGCGTGGAGACAACTTTGTTAACGAATCCCCTGAAGTAGCCTGCTTGCAGGCGAAATAGAAGATCTTTTCTATCGGGACGAAGATGTTTCTTCAGATGAGTGTTTGACTCTCTTATACACGCTAAGATGTAAAAGTGTTTAGCCACGCTACTAGACGTTGTTTAGAATTTATCTACAGCTGTAGCTGATTGCCATATATATAGTTAGTTTGGGGCTGTCTCACTTACTTATAGAAAATTATAGGACGTTGAATTTCAAATCCTTTGAGAATTTTCTGAAAACTATTCTTCTAAAGAGATGCTGAAGTATGAAAGTAATCTATAACTGTACGGAGTTTTTTTATAAACCCGTGATGAGGTGGTGAGCTTAGGTACTTGTGTAGTCCTGGCGACCCACAATTGAGGTTTATTTTTCTCCGTTTATTTATGATTTTGTCAACTGTCCTGTTTTTGTGATTTTTTGTGTGAATGAACCCCTACTTCAACTATTTACAACATACATTTAGTTGAGATTGTTCTTTACAGAATACGATTGTACCTTTATTACATTTTGGTTAATTTATTAACTGGGGCCTTTGCTAGGCCAGCTGCCTGATGGAATTGCTACAGTAATGCTAGCAGCAGCTGTGTATGGAAGTGAAAAGCACAGTGAGCTGCCGCTGCTAGTTTGGGAGGGCTGGGGAGAGAAAACAATAGTGGAGGGTGGGAGACTTACAGTGCTGTGCTGCATACTGAGAACCTCTGCACTACACCATACTCCAATGATCACAACACCAGTCCCGGGGCTGGGGCCTTAAGCATCTGAGCCAATCAAAGCCTTAGGATCCACCATTTTGAAGAGGCAGGTCTGCCGGCAGGAGGAATTGGGCATTACTCCTGCTGTCTTCAGTTTAAAGTACTGGGGGGCATCAAGGGTTCTGGGTGGCTGAGGCAGGAGCAAGTAGGCATCCCTCATGATGATCTTTTTAGGGGGGTCCAGGTGGGGTCTATGTTTGTGAGGCAGGAGGGAGTGGGCCTCCATCATGCCCATCTTTACAGGGTGGGTCAAAAGGTCTGGCCATCCATTATTAGGAAGAGGGGCGTGCAATATGGCAGACCTGTTGGTAATTTCAGGTCATTAGAAGTCAGTGCATAGATTGGAGTGCTAATTTTAATACTACTGAGGTAATTTGCAAAGCAGAGTAGGAAGCTGCAATGGACACACAGAAAAGCATGAGGTGAGCCATTGTGTACATTGATTGGTAAAATAAAGTCAACTCTAAACCAGTTCAACTAGTGATGATTCTTAGATGCACGGTGAGTTTTATGCATCTGGGCTTTAAGCAGGTAGTGCAGGGTTTAGACTGCATTGACAGTAAAACCTGCCCTAGTGCTTGATATATTTTTCTCACTACCATACTGTGCCTATTTTCTATCTCCTCTTTCTGATCTGTATTAAACATACCATTTAAATTTAGAAAGTCAATGTCATAAAACTTTCTCCAACTGGTTGAAGGTGCTGTTCAGGATGTGGTGCTGAAGTGCAGAGGCCAGTGGGTGCTGATCAAAAGTATGTGATAAGTGTATGATGCTATCGGGATTCTTGATACAGCCTTGGAGGACCCAGGAAGATGCCGGGTCCTCCGAGGTCCCAGTTTTATAGGCTCCGTCCCGACTATCAGGAGGCCACCCCATGGCGGGAAAAACTCACCCACCGCTAAGCTGCCTCCTGTCCTTTTACACCCACCCATTCATGCAGCGCACTCATCTCCATGGGAGGCAACGCGGGCCCTCCCTCCCCCAGTTACAGCCACCCATCGAGACGAGGGCTCTCCTTTAGATCAACTTCTCTTAGTGGGTACCAGAAAGAGAAGATGGTGTGGGAAACAAAACGTGACTACTGGGATTTACGAAGAGGTTCAGCACAAGCGTAAAAGCAATGGAAACAGCCATCTAGTTAAAGGGAGTTTGTCACTCGGAAGCATCAGCATTTTTCTGTTGAGCATCCATGAAAGAGCAGCTGGGGGTTCCTTTATTCCTCCATGCCTGCAGGTGGCACAGACCAAAGGCTCTCTGGACTCTGGTGTTTTCTGTAGACAGCAGGGGAATGCAGCCACACTTGTCTGCCCACCATCCCCTCATCTCAACTTGTTATACTGCTAGGGACAAAACTGACAGGATAAGGGGATAGGCTCAGTCAGAGGACTTCACCAACAAGTGTGACTGCATTCCCCTGTTGTCTATGGAGAACATCTGTTACAGGTAAGCAACTTTGTTTTCTGGTTCCTACTAAGTCAGTGCTAATTTTCAAAGCACTTAGACTTACAAAATTCTTAAGTCTATATCAGACATGTCAAATTCTGGCCAGCGGCCCAAATTTGGCCTGCCAGACAATTTCAGTTAAGCTGGCCCGCTGGCAGACAGGTACAAGCGCCGCATCAGATGCAAAAGCTGAAAGCGTGTGGGGCATTTACCAAACAGTGGCATGCCCAGGACCCACATCACAAAGTTGACACCCAGCAGTGCTTGCACAGAAGCTGAAACCATATCTACCCGAGTCGGAGAAATCACGAAGCCCATGATAACCAAGCCTGCAGCACACACTCCAGCTGGCCCAGCCCACCCCCTAAATACACACCTGCGAGGGGGGGTTGCAGGCATCTTACCCCGGGTGCTAAGTGCACATGGGGGCACCCCTTTACTCGATTTGCAATTATTCAATGCGGCTACACAAAGGATAGCGAGAGGCCGCGAGGCATACGTCACTGCTGGGATCCCCTGGAGCCACAGCTGACGTAGCCGGCCGGTGCCTGGTGGAACTGAGTTGCAACATCTTCACTGTGGGGCGAAGTCCAGGAAACATTTAGTGCCTCCCCTTTCCTCCTAAAAAAACAACAACCCTGAAAAGAGCCAAAGATAAACTTATTTAGTGACTGGTGGATTGTGTTGGTGGGTGACTGCAATGTATGGATTTTTTGAGTTAGTGGCTTGTATGTGTAATGCCCTAATGAGGTTGTGTGTGTGTGAATGAGTGATGGTTGATGAAGGCCAATTCTCTTTCCCGTCCAACCTGCTTTCTTCTATTTGCCCTCCTTCCCTCCCATTGACTCTCCCACCATCCTAGTTATCTTCCTTCTCCTGCTTTCTTCCTCCTCCAAATCTCAGGCCAAAAGGAAAGATGCCAGACCTCCGGGGGAGGGAAGGGAAGAAGAAAGGAGACCCTGGCAAGCAAGTTATGTCAGATTTGAAATGTGTATCCTGCCAGAGCTGGTGTTAGACCGCGAACTTGAGCTAGGATTTAACAGAGAGAGAAGTCTTTTTAAAAATTTATTTTGTTTACATCACAGAGCCGGGGTGGGGTTAGAGAGGTTGAAACCCTATACTTCTACTAAGACTAAGGGGTCCTTTTATTAAGGTGCGAATATAGAACACGCTAAATTGGTTACCGTACCTTAATAAAAGGACTCCTAAATATCTTATAAAAATTCAGACTGCGACTTAGCCTATGTTTTAGATTTTGGCCCCTTATGTGATTGAGTTTGACACCCCTGCTATATGCTTTGAAAATGAGCCCCTTATGTTCTGTATCTAAATTTTAGTTAATTTGGTAGCCAGAGACCCCACTATAACTGTTCACTATAATCTCAAGAAATGGAGGACATAGGGCTAGTCTGGTGGCTCAGTGACATTACTATGTGCTGTCATGCAGAGAGACCTCAGTTCAAAATTAAGACTAGGCCTCGGCTTATCTAAGACTGCCCAGGGCTGAGAAACCTCAGCTATTAAATAACAGGCCTAGTAGCCAGACATGGGCAACAAAAATGATGAGGATTTGACAACTTCCCTGTCTTCAACTTAGATAAGAGACAGCTGAGGGCAGAAAGACAGATGGCTGGTTTAAAAGACTGAGTGGAATGGACATGAATTATTTGTTTATTCTTTCTAAAAATACAAGAATTAGGAGGAGCATGTAATGAAGCTACTAAGCAGTAAATTTAAAACAAAAAAGAAAATATTTCTTTGCTGTACATGGAATTAAACTCTGCAATTCATTGCCAGAAAATGTGATAACAGCAGTTAGCTTAGCAGGGCTTCAGAAAAGTTTGGACAAGTTCCTTCAAGAATAGTCCATAAGCTATTATTAAGATAGAGCTGGTAAAATCCACTACTTATTCCTGGGATAAGCAGCATAAAGTGTTTTCACTCTTGATCACTTGGAAACAGGATAGTGGATTTGATGGACCTTTGGTCTGGCCCAGTATGACAATGCTTAGGTTCTTATGACACAAGGTCCTTGTTTCCACAATCCATATTAATGCATTTCTGCAAGCCTTCCAAAGAAGAGAAGTGAGAACCAATGTTAATATTACCTAATAGTTCCAGTAAAGCAACACCAAGCGATGATGCAGCTTGCAATAAATGCGAGAAATCATTTGAACTTGCATGCCAGAAGAGCTCTGATCTGCAGTAGAATGTTATACAAATGGTGCCAGTAGTTCTGAACCTGTTCTAGGGTAACTGCAAAAACAAAAACAGTGTGGAGACGACAATGTCCAAGATGCAGGTCTTTATTAAAAAACAACAACAGTCAATTAATCCACATGACGAAATGTCAAGGACCCAAAAGAATGGGGACTAAGGACCCAACACGGTCCATGTTTCAACGACCCTGTCTTCCTCAGGGGTCCCTGAAAGTCCTAATGCAAAAACATGAAACCTAAGGTGGTCAAGTATGGGAATGGACTGGTCCAAGTAGAAAACATCAAGAGCTGGAGAAGGGTAACTGCAGCCAGATTGCTTGCAAATTTCTCACATATGCTCGAGAATATCCTGGAAACCTGACTTGGTGAGAGTACTGACAACAGCTCTAGCAGGGAAGTTTAATGTACCTTGATAACAATACATTAGGAGTATTTACGACGTCACAGCAGCTGTTAATGCAGCATCAGTGCTTGCTACCAATCAATATGGTGCTTTTGTAGATTAATGCAGTATTTCCTGAGTTAACAGCTAACACACTATATGGTGTAAAATGGGCAAGACTGCACCTTTACAATTAACACAGCAAGAAACACAACTCAATAGAAAAACATAGGTAAGTTGTATTGCATTATCTACCATTCAGTTCATACACAGTAAAGAGCTTTTTTTCTCTGCACTAACTGAATAGAAAAATGTTAGGAGTATCCTTAATAACCCCAACAGTTACTGAATTTAGTGCATAGGCCCCTAATTTGCACAGAACTACTGAGTACAGCCTCCAGCACTGCAATTTAGTGCTCAGTCTTGTCTTTTACAATTGGTTCCTCAGTTTTTGTCCACATTTTTCAAAGACTGCATCATTATATCTTGGATCCCTGAAGAAGATGTGTTTAGCTCAAACACGACCCTTGTTGGGTCCTTTGATGATTAATGTGGATAGAGATTTTATTGTGGTTTTAGCTTTTATTGTTATCAAGACAGTTTGAATAAACTACAACTCAAGGTCCATGAACATGGTTTCCACAGTCTCGTTTGTTTGAACCAAAAATAGAAAAATAAGACAGATAGATAATCCAGTGTTTGCTTTTTATTAAGATACATATTCTCTTTTTTCATATAATTTACCTAGTTAAAATTTTCTTCATGGTAGTTAACCACAAAAAAGTAACATAGAAAAAAGTATTTACATAATTAGGGCTCAAATGAGTCCTCCATCTTCCTCCTGCCAAGATCATTATACCAAGTTTTTATTCAGACAGGAAAGATCATGGTAGGTTTTGCGCTTTTTTTCCATTAACATGTAAAGTGTTACATTGCACAGACAACCAAACACAGTAAAATAAAATACTGATGCTATTATATATTTGCTTTAAAATCTAAAACACCAGAGTTTAAATTATTCCCAAAGTAGTTAAATATTTCCAACTAGTTACAACAATGCCAAATTAGCTGCTTCCAGCACTTAGTTCAGTTTTACAGTGAGGGAAAGGGAAAGGGAGAGGGAGGGGGAGGGATGCACCTTCATCGATCAGGAGGGAGCAAAGAAAGAAGAATAGGAAAGAAAACGCAGAATATTAATAACTCCTGAGTCTTGCAACTGCTAGAATAAATATTAGAATCATTTAAAAAATTTCAAATGTCTACCAAAGAACAGAGGACATTGGTTGAAGTTCATCCAGCTTAAGCTGTGTTCCTCTGTAAGCAGTAATCAAGTGCAATAATGATTATATTACAGAAATAAAGACAATTGCTGTCTGACAAGGCCAAAAAATGAAGTGATGCCATGTACTGGAAAAGTGTAACACAGAGGGTTAAGAATCAAAGAAGAATAGGATTTCAAAGGCTTCTAATCACAGAGAATGTTTTAGGGTTGTTTTTTTGTTTTGTTTGAGGGTTTGTTTGTTGTTTTTTTTTGGGGGGGGGTGGGAGGGGGCTCTTTGGGCCGTTGATTGCTTTTAAATGATAGGTTTTGGCATAAGTGATTGTTTACTTAGATGTTTCGGGAGGCTAAAGTGGGGAGAGGTGGGGTGGGGCTAAGGTGTTGTGATGTGTTGCCCGCTTGTCCCTCTCCCCTCTTCACATCCCCAAATTGTCCTTCTCTTTCTTTCCATGAGTTCCATCCCTCACCATGATCCCATCTTATCTCCTCACCCCACCCTTTCTTTCCCTCCACCTCCCTTCACTCATTGATGCCTCCATCAGGCTGCTTCCTTCCCAACTTAATAGCAGCAAGAACAAATGGGAAGGGTGACCTTCCCTTCTGCTGTCTCTAAGACAACAGAGGCTGCAAAGAAAATCATGTGCAGGGTCAAAGCCCTGTGCATGCTGCTGCTGTGTCTGCTCATCTCCCTCCTTCTCCTCCCTCCATGAAACAGGAAAGAAAGATTAGGTTCTTACCTCGGTAATCTTTCTTGTATATGTGTCTAGGGCAGACTAGTTGGACCATTCAAGTTTTTATCTGCTGTCATTTACTATGTTATGTAGTAGTCCTGAATGTTAGGGTCTTGTATTTGAACTAGCAAGTTGCTTGCAGAAAAATGTCAATCGTGTTTTCCAACTCCACCACCTTCCCCCTCAGTTTGTACAAAAGCAATCAAGTAGAACTGAAATAAAAGACATAACAGGAAGTGGGAAAACGAGGAAAAATCCCCAACACTACAATTTTGTTCTGCTTTATAACAAACATAGGAAATAACATTATAAAATGCAAACGTGCAACTAGCACCAATTATGTATAGAGCTCAGAGCTACTCGCATGACCTGCTGACAAGCAAACTTAAACCGAGTTTCCAAGTTTATTTAAAATTTTCTATTCCACCCTAGGACGAACCTTCAAGGCAGCTTACAATCTAAAACATATTTAAAATATACAATATACAAAAAATAAACAACACAATACAAACCTAAATAATTTTTTTTTTTTTTAAATTAACATCAATGATATGCTTTTGTCTTCCAAGATCCTCACAGCACTACCTGTTATACCTGAGAATAAGCATCAGAAAAAAGATAAGTCTTTAAGTTTGCCTTAAACTTATCTACTGAGGTTATAGTTTTTAGTGCCAATGGTATCGAATTCCAATATTTAGGACCGTTTACAGCAAAAGTTGCATCTCTTACATGTCCATGTATAATATCTTTGTACAATGGAATTATAAGCAGTTGCTTATTTAAAGATCTCAAATTCCTACCAGCTACATATGGATTCAGCAAACTGTATGCATCATCTTTCTTTTTCTTTTCCTCTTAGTTCCTTTGAGAGACAAAAAATTCTTCAAATCCAGATTGATCCTAAGGCAAAAGGCAAAGCCCATATACAGGGCAGGGCTTCAGGATCACTAGACACATCTATAAGAAAGATTTCCAAGGTAAGAACCTAATCTTTCTTTCTAGTGCGATGTGTCTAGTAGTCCTGATAACTAGGGACATACCTAAGCAGTCCCCAGAGTTTAGGGTGGGCCCGCTGCACCTGCATTTAAGACAGAAGCCCTGAAAGCAGCGTTCTTCCCAGCTGCTATGTCCACACTATAGAACCTAAAGAGCAGGGCTGCCCAAGTCCAGTCCTCGAGATCTACTGGCAGGCCAGGTTTTCATGATATCCACAATGAATATGCATGAGAAAGATTTGCCTGCACTGCCTTCTTGGTATGCAAATCTCTCTCATGCATATTCATTGTGGATATCCTGAAAACCTGGCCTGCCAGTAGATCTCGAGGACTGGATTTGGGAAGCCCTGCTATAGAGGTATGGAGGGTAGACCATGTAGCCACTCTACAAATCTCCTTGGGCAAGACAGCCTTAGTCTCCGCCCATGAGGCAGAAACTCCTCTAGTGGAATGTGCTTTCAATGTAATCTTTGTTTGTTTACCACAGCCCACATATGCGGAGGAAATGGCCATTATAATCCATCTGGAAACCGGAGCTTTAGATGCTGGCTCCCTTACTTGGCATGATTTGTGAGAACAAAAAGGTGATCTGAAAGGCCAAACTTGTTGGTAACTTTGAGGTACTGAAGAATTACCTGCTTGACATCCAGCAGATGCATCGCTTTATTCTTTTTCTTAGACTGTAAGTCGAAAAGCAGGCAAACAGAATTCCTGATTGACATGGAAGGCCAAGAATACCTTCAGTAAAAAGGATGGAACCGTGCGTAAGGAAAGCCCTGCTTCCATTTACCTAAGGAACGGCTCCTTGCAGGGAAGAGCTTGCAACTCGGTAACCTGTCTTGCTGATGTAATTGCCACTGCCACCGGAACACTGTCTGGATTGTAAGATCCAAAAAGGAAAGCCTCCCTTATGGGCTTATACGGAGCAGTACTATGTCAAGGTTCCAGGAAGGGAAAGGGGAATGCACAGGAAGGTGCAACCGCAGAGCCCCTTTTAATGAACCAGAGAACATCTGGGTGAGAGGCCAAGAAGCCTCTCTCCCCTCGAGCTTGGGAACAGGAAAGGCCTGTATGATACTACTTGCACTTTCAGAGAACCTACTGAGAGCCCCTTCTGAAACACCTCCTGCAAAAATCCAGGACTACCGAAATAAGAGCTCACCAGGGTTCTACATCCTTCACCGCACACCATCTCTGAGAGGACTTTCACGCCTTAGCATAGGCTACTGCTGCGGGAGGCTTCTTAGCTCTGAGCAATGTGCCAATGATCAATGTGCTAATGAAAAATCCTTGCTTGTCAGGGCCACCCGCTTAAGAGCCATGCTGTAAGCCCAAAGTGTTCCGGATTCTCAACAGGAACCAGACCCTGAGTAAGAAGATCCACTTGGACCAGAAGTCTGAGGCTTTTGTCCCTCTGTAGACTAACTAGGTCCACATGCCATGGTCTGTGAGGCCAAACAGGTGCCACTAGGACTACCAAGCTGGGATGGATTGCAATCCTGCGAATGACTCATCTGAGCATGAGCCACAGGGGAAACACATACAAGAGCTTGTTCTCTGGCCACAGTTGTACTGTGTCCAACCCCTTGCTTCTGAGCTAGGATCTTTGATTGTATAAGCGAGGCATCTTGGTGTTCACCACTGAGGTCATCATATCCATCTGAGAAGACCCTCACCGCCAAATCATGACGACGAATGCCTCTGGAGACAGAGACCATTCCCCAAGTTTGAGAGCCTGCCAACTGAGAAAGTCAGCCTACACATTTTCCACTCCTGATAGGTGCATGGCCAAGAGAGCCTGTAAGTGAGCCTCTGCCCAACAGAAGAGAAGTTGAGCTTCCAGACACAATGGGGTGCTTCTGGTGCCTCCTTGCCTGTTGACAGATGCTATTGCTACTGCATTGCATAAGAAGAGTCCAATTGCCTTACCTTGTAGAGACTTCTCTAGTGTCTGAAGTGCTAGACAGATGGTTCAGGCAATTTATGGACCACTTCTGCTAAGCCAGACTCCAATGCACCTGGAATGGGTGTCTGTTGCAGTGAAACCCCCCCCCCCCCCCACCATAAAGGCTGGCATTGGTCGCCAGTAACTCCTAGAGAAAATATGAAGAGATAAGCCCCTGGAAAAGACAACCAGCCTCAGCCACTACCACAGGTTGCTCTTTGCTCCTGTATGTGCTCTTTCAATTAACCGCGGGCAGCAGCAGACGCTATTCACTCGAGCTGCAGTTTTCTATAAAATGTGTTGAAAATTTTGTGGATTTTGTACTATTTGATTTATAACAAGACTCCTGGCCCTTGTAGGCCAAAACACGATCGTGTCGAGTCCATCATAATAAAAGACTGAACACCAATTGGTCACCTTGGTGGTTTTGTTTGCTGTTCACTGGTGTGAAGGCAGTTTTTCCTGTTTGTTTCCAAGCAACTCATACTGAGGGGACCAGCAAGAGAAAAGAGAGTCTTGAAGAGGTCTCATGTGTGCTCTGGCCCAAGAAACCACCTTTAGGGTCGCCACCATGAACTCCAGGACCTGCAGATAATGCCACACTGTAGGAGCTCTGAAATCTGCATCTAGAGCAGTATCGCAAACTTTTTTGACCGGGGCACACTAAAACTAGTGTCCCCAGCTTGAGACATCCGGAAATGCGCTGGTGTCAGCATGCCAATGTGAGCGCATGTGCAAAGGCCCTTCAAATGGGCCTTGAACTGAGAGGACTTGCGCTGGAGAGAAGGGCCGGCAGAGAGAAGAGGTGCTGGCGTCGAGAGATTGCTTACAAGATGTGCCTCTCTTCGCGAGAGGCATGTCCTGTAGACAGTCATCCGGCGCCTCTCCTTTTCTCCAATGTACCGTGGCACACCTGAAATCTAAGGATACACACTGGTGTGCTGCGGCACACAGTTTGTGATACACTGCTCTAGAGCTTCAGTCTGCTTGGCTCCAGAAGAAACACTTAGCCAAAGGCCGTGTTGAACAGGACTCCCACGTACTCCAGGGACTGAGTCAGTTCCAGCTGACTCTTCTTGAAGTTGATTATCCAGCCTAAATCCTGGAGGAGTTGCACCACTCTCAAAACTGCCAGCTCACCTTTCTTCTTTGACAAATCTCTGATGAATCAATCATCCAAATATGGGTGCATCTGAGTGGTTGTGGAAGAGCGCTACTACCACTACCATTACCTTGGTAAAGATGCGAGGTGCCATGGCCAGGCTGAAGGGGAGAGCATAAAACTGAAAAAGCTGCTCTAGCATATGAAATCACAGTACCTCCTGTGGGCTGAGAAAATGGGAATGTGGAGATAGACCTCTGATAGATCAAGGGAGGCAAGATATTCCCACAGTACCACTGCTGCTATGATTGACCAGTATCCATGTGGAAGTGCGGTATCTTCAAAGCTGCATTGAATGACTTGAGGTCTAGAATCAATTTACAGTCATCTGTGCCTTTCTATGGCACAATGAAGTATATGGAGTATCTGCATCCGGTACTGGCACTATGGCCCGGAGAGCCAGTAGTCTGAATTTTGAGGGCTTTCTCCAGCCGACCAGAGATATTAAAAAGCGGTTGGGGGGGGGGGGGGGAGGAGGCACAGAAATCAATTTTATACCCCTCCCAGATTACATCTAGAACCTAGCAGCCTGCACCAGAGACCAGACTGACCAAAAGGCCGACAGCTTGACCCAAACTCCTGGCCATCCAGGGTCTATTGTCTGGTAAGGACTTGGGGCAATGGTCCATCACATTCATCTAGGTCCTTGCCAAAGAGCATTTGTCTGTGAAAACGAAACCTGCTTAGCATGGCTTTAGAGGTAGCATCTCTTGCCCACTGTCTGATCCACAGCACAGGCAGCATAGGCCAAGACCTTGCTTATAACTCTGATAAGATCATACAGAGCATCAGCAATATAATTTACCCCAGAGAGGAGTTTTTGAGGATATTCCCTATTTATCTGGTCAGAGGTCCGTGACAAACGTGTACCACATAAAGACGTGGCTGCCGTCTTAATCCGTAGAACCAAAGCTTCAAATTGATGCTTGAGGAGCAAGTCCACTTTGCAGTCCTGAGGATACTTTAACATCAGCCCTCCTTCACTAGGGAGGAACTTTCAGTTACTGACCTGAACATAAGCGAATCCACTTTCAGATGCACAAACAACTGCTGGAAATCTGGCGCTATCAGATACAGCTTGACCATGCTTTTAGCCACTTTTAGTGACTCCCAGTAGTCAGTGACCAGTTTAGTGATGTCCGGATATGAGGGAAAGAACGCTGTCAGAGCCAGAGAACTACTCATAACTGAGCATTGAGAAAATTAAGCTGACAAGACTTCCAGCTTTAACTCTTTCAGCAAGGCAGAAATAACACTTGAAAGTGCAGAGTCCCTCAACAACCAGCACACTGTGGGATCTTCCCCCTGATTCAGTGTCGCCACTACCTCTTAACTGCTGACCTCCACAGAAGCAGACTCTGCCAAGGAGACTTCATCCTGAGATAAAAGCAGCATGAAATCGGACTTGCTATCTTCCCAGTCTATGACAGACTGAACCTCCTGGTCCTAGTCTACGTCCTCATCTGGTTGGGGTACCTGTCGAGGGGGGAACCCCTACACTGACACCACTGGTGCGCTGCTAACAGCTGCTAAGGTCCCTCAGCAATTCAAATAAGCATTCCACATAAGGCTCACAAAATCCAGTGTTTAGCCTTTTACTAGGGGTCTCTCTGACACCGGCAGAGACCCCTTGCTTGTCCCTCTTGGGCTCTATTGCCTCCAAGTGACTGTGCTTGGCCAATACAGATTAAGAGAGTCCTGGGAGGAGTCTATTTTCCTGGAGAGGCACCTCCTGTGGATCCCTAGCCCGAGACTTCCACCCCTTCCCTTTGTGTGACATGAACGCTTCTCAGCCAACCATCCACTACAATGGCATGATATAGGGATAAAAGGGCCTGAGGAGTACATCCCAGTCAATTTTAAG
This sequence comes from Geotrypetes seraphini, assembly GCF_902459505.1. Lineage (NCBI taxonomy): Eukaryota > Metazoa > Chordata > Amphibia > Gymnophiona > Dermophiidae > Geotrypetes > Geotrypetes seraphini. The sequence continues at coordinate 27,617,776 of NC_047091.1, forward strand.
CAAAATTGAGGTGTTTTGAGGCAGATGGAAGCAAAAGAAAAAAAAGATAATTTAAAATCCAAGATGGCCATTGCCAGAAAAATTGCACCAAAAACAGCCTGTGGAGACCTCCTTGAAAGAAACAAAATTACAGGGAAAGGAGCTTTGGAGGTGGGTGACCTGGGCTCTTGGGTCAGAAACCCTCAAATTCAACTTTTAAGGACCCCCCTCCAAATTTCCCCTAGGCTTCCATAGCTTTACTGGGTCATGTGGTGCCTGCCTGCTTTAGCACAGGATTTCAGCTAGAAACAAAGGGAGAAGAAATCTGCCTCACAAATTCACAGAGGAACCTGGTCTTCTGGCTGCCAGTCAGAATGAGGTCAGACTGAACCTCAACCCCTGGGGAAAAGTGCGCCATGAAAGGGGGTAGGAACCTCTGGGCACCGAGTCCTCCAAAGAACACTGAGCAAAAAAAAAATCCAAAAAACCTGAAAATAATAAAATGGCAGAGCAGATCAAAAACACTTCTGAGCAACTTGCTTGCAGAAAACAAACTGAGGGGACAAGAGCAGCTCCCTGGGAAGGAGGTGGAATTGGAAAACATGATTGTCAGTTTTCTGCAAGCAACTTGCTAGTTCAGATACAAGACCCTAGTGTTCAGGACCACTATACACATTGCACTAGAAGTAACATTATGGGGGAGTTAGGAAGAGGAGAGAGATGAACAGATCCAGCAGCGGCATGCCTCTCGAATCATGGAGATAGCAGCAGGGAAGGGAAGATTATCTTCCTATTTGTTCTTGCTGCTGCGGACTTGTGCAAGGAGGGGAATGGGAAGGCTTAGCCTCCACAAGCCTCTCACCTATGGGTTTTGGAAACTAACATGATGCCTTTGTTTTTTGCTCATAATATTTAGGTCACACTAGATTTATATTTTCAGTCAAGCAGCAGGGTGCACTCTCACAGTTGCTCTGAGGGGTAAATTAATTGGGCAGCTATCTGGGTAACTCCACTGAATATTGGCAGTACCTGGGTAACTCTTAAAAAAAGAAAAAGTAAGACAAAACTGCTGTCTTTCTGAAATGTGATCCACGTCACTGCTTCTCAGCCAAGTTTCTCTAGCCTTCTTTATGGGCATTATTTGACCTTGGGGTCTTTAAATGCCCGAGCTGCAGCTTCCATCCTTATGTATTTTAGACTGCTTCCCCCTCTAACCCACCCTGATTTCACTTTCTTGCCTGTCTGTATAGTCTTTTTGACCTTCTACTGCATTCGTATTTCTTCTATGATTTATGTTTTCTGTTCACATAAAGCTTTCCTATTGTCTCAATAAGGACAAATAACCTTAAGATATTAAGGTATTTTCCCTAGTGCAATTCATTGAGAACAATGCTTAGAACCCTGGGCCAAAATTTGAAAGAAACCCATTGAGCAATTTTTCTGCCACCTATGGGTCTGAATGACCCATATTGCATTAACTGAACCAGAAACTGATCTCAGTAGTTAAGATGGAGAAAGCAGATATAAATATTACTACACAGAAAGAACACCTCTGACATCACTGGGGCCCTTTTACTAAAGTGCTTTAGGCTGTTAACCAGAGAGTTTGGTGCATATTAACAGCTAACGCAATATATTTATAAATAGTGTGTGGTAACTTGCACTATAAGGTCACTTTTTGGGAGGGGTAGAACTGGGAAAGGCATGTGTGCAGAAAGCGTGTGGCTTGAATGTGCTGCTTTTTTGTGTGCTAATGCACAGATAGCACAGGACCATTTAATACCTCCTAAACAGGAGGCACAAAGTACTTCCACATGTCAATAGACATTTTAATGTGCTAACAGCAGGTTACATGCTGGGCACAGCCCCCACCCATAGGTACCATATTAATTTTGCACTTGGAATGTATGAATTTCCCGTGTTTAAGTACATTAAGTGCAAAATCTAACATACTTTAGTAAAACGGTCCCACAGGTTTGCCGGAGGAAAGCAGGACTTCTGAAACAAGATGACTTTAGCTACCTGATGGGAAAGCCGTGGCACAAAACAGTGAGAAATACTGCGATGATGTAAAAGATTCATGAATGTTTCCACCTACCATAAACAATACTCCTTGGGCAAAGTAATGCCATTGTGACCACTAACCTTCTTGGGACAAGAGAAACTCTACCTGCACCGTTTAGGTATAATGTAAGAGACTCAAAAATGTAGGAAATGCTACAGAAAAGAAAGAAGTCTATTGTAGATACTACTTAAAATATGTAAACTCGACTTAAAAATGACAAAAATATGTTTCACCTATGTTGGATACTATGAAAGAAATCATAAACTTGCTCTATTAATCCCTAGCCAAAATAGACAGCCATCATTTTAAATATAATCTGTAAATAATTTTCTACAATGTAAAATACTAACTTAATATTTTAAGACAAATACTTCATTCTAGTGTTTTTGTAAAGGTAGAAATACAATTTTCCTGCCAGGAAAGGACAGATCCCATTTTCATCATAAAAAGAAAGATGTGTGAAAAGGCTGAAAAGACAAAGATATCGGCCATCGGATGAAGAAACTCTGCATCAGGTTCCCTTTCTTTACACAAATTTAAAACAAAGTATCTGAAGTTTTAACACCACAAAAAAAAGAAGATAAGTCACAACAGCAGAAGAAAAAGTTCAAGGTTTTTTTAATGTAGGAAGTTTACAATGCAACAAAAAGAGAGAAAAGGAGGGGGAAACAGATAGGTGAATCTAATTTGCTGAGTCTGCACCTCCCTATAGCTAAATATGGGCTAAAAGTACAGGGACTCAACCCTCAAGACACTTCTGATAGAAATATGTCTTTTGACAGCTATCTTGACTTCCTTTTGAGATGTCTCAAGAGGCAAAGACAAAGGAATCTTATTCCACAACGTATGACCAATGATATTAAATAGAGTCCCAGGACATGTCCAGAAAGTCTTGATGGAATGATGAACGGTTTTGCTGGGAGTAACAGAGTGCAATAAAGAATTAACTGGCAACTCAAAAGTAGTAGCAGCCCTGTGTGATGGAAACTGTGAACTATAGCCAGTATTGCACTTTCAAAAGTGGGCCGACATAAGCAAATTGCTCTGTGCCAGTGATTAATCCAATGGCAACATTTTGCATCAACTGCATGTGTCTAATCTCCCTTTATGTGTAGATCTATGAATAGGGCATTGCAAAAGTCTAGATGTACAAGAATTTCTAAGGCCCTAGTAAAGAGCAGATGTGTAGACGGAAGGTCTGATCGGAATCAATGAGGACAGTGGTATTTGCAAGGATAATGTAATTCATTTATGTTCATTCCAGCCCTTATTTAAGTTCAGTTGCATCTGATTATCTTTTAATCAGGTTGCAACAAGGGTCAGTTTGGAACTAGGTGTGGCAAGATTATGAGAATTACAGGGGTCTAAATTTACTAAATTTGTATATCGTCTGCATAGATGTATGAGGGAAGCCATGAAAATATTAAACAAGAATCCCAAGCCAGACTTGGCCAAGTTTTTAACATCAGGGGCAACTTCTCATAACATGTTATTCAACCAAAGCATACAAAAGATCCGTTAAAAACCCAAACAAAGGCTTGTCATTGTTTTAGCTTAGTTTAGCTTTAGCAAACTCTAATTGCTGGAGTACTGATAAGCCTCAATGACATCAGCTTAAAAGGAGTTCAGTGTTTTGACCTTTCTGCAACAAACATTATTCCTAAAGAATATTCTGTATGCAGCAATGGTTTGAAGTCTGTTATTTCATGTGTTTCTGTTTTAAGCATTTCTAAAAAGCCCTTGGGGTTAAGCAATGTCAGAACGCCCTGTGTTACAGTTATCTTAGAGCTCTGTTTAAAAGGTATGATTTGTAAGGGTTTTTTTTTTTCTTTTTATTAGGGATATTTAAATTTTTCTCTTATTTATGCTACCTAGAACATCTCTAAATACAAGTTGGTCCATATGGTTAGTTTATGATACATATTCACAGTTATTCAAAATAGGAATGCTAATTTTTGCCTTTGGTTTTGCACCTATTTTTATATGATCTGCCTTCCCTGGTGTTTTATAGTCCTTGTAATGTTTTGTTTTTAATGTACCTGAAAAGCAATAAAATACTGAGAGACAAAAATAAGAAAAACCTATGTTTCTCATAGGCTTTATAAGTTGCCCTTGATGCAGGCTTAGTGATGAAAAATGGTCAAGTCAAGCTTGGGATTTCTCTCTCTTCCCTTCAACATTAAAGAATTTTTTAAAATTTCTACACTGTTTCTCTCTGCTGTCAACTGACCGTAAAGTATTATATTTCATGGCATCACTGATCAAAGGCATAAATAGGGAGTAGCCAAAAACAGACACTCTTGCTAAGAGGATTTCCGGAAGGAACCTTCTACAATAAATAAATAAAAAAATTAATTGGCTGAAAGCTGGTAAAAGCATGGCACTGAAAAAAAGAAGCCATGTACCATATTGGCACAGAACCCAGGACATGGGGTTCATTATGGAAATAGTTAAAAATTAGGATGATAAAAATAAAATTGGAGGCAATTTTTATTAAAACTATTTCCTTAAATTTGAAGAGGTCTGTATAACATTTAACTATGTCTTAAGTACTAAAATGATAAGGCTTCTCAGATCTTAAAGCCTAATTTCTTTTTTTTTTTCTTTTTAATGACAGGGAGGGACAGAGAGGAAACTGACAAAACTGGGAATGAACAAGAGGAGTGGTTAAGAGGAACTTGTTTCTTAAAATGCTCTCAGGTTACTTGTCCAACTTGTGTTCTTGCTGTTGATGCAATCTATAAAATTATTATTTCTGCCTCCAAAGAAAGTTCACAGTTCTGCCTTCTATAGCTCATCGCCTTGAAAACCGATTCTTAAAAGCTTTAATAGTCTTTGCCATCATTGGTGCAATTTCTGAAAGAAATAAAGCAAAATGTTACCTCCTCCTTGGCCTTTCATTACTTTTTCTTCACATACAACCTGTTTCTGCCAAGACAAATAATACTCAATAGCCTATAGAAATATAATGCAGTGAGTGTGTTTTGTGTGCCTTACTTTTCACTTGAGGCCGCCTGGGATCATGGGCAGCAGGGGTGACAGAATTGACAGGTGCAACTGAATGGGTACTGGTGCTGGGTCCATCATATATCTCCTGATTTTCAGTCTGAGCAGTGACAGGAATACTGATGCTGCCACTGCTGACAGGGGTGAATATAACAGGCTTTATCCTGCAACAGAATCATAGGTAATTATAATAAAAAAAAGAAGAAAGAAACACAGTGAGAAAATATTTGCTAGCTTTTCAGTTAGATAGAAAAAAGATAATCCAAGGGGATGCCATCTGTCAGAAATTCCCCTGCTCTCACCCTTTTGATCCTCACAGAAGCACAGAAAATAGCAGCAGCAAAGGATTGTTTGGCCTGGGTCTTACTGATTCAATAGAAAAACTCTAATAACATTTTGGAGCTTATGATCTACGTACATACTCCACTCATTAGTGAAAAGAATTGTCTTAAATTTCTTTTTTGTTTCCTACCCTTCTTGATATTTTTTTGGGGAAGCTTGCTAGATATTTCTCAGGGAAGAGAATACCTCATCCATTGAGGACATTTCTAATAAATCTTACCTTGTCTTTTCCATTATAGCTGTTCCTCCTGTCCCAAATTTCTCTTGTCTCCTCCTAACATCTCGGGGCGGTTTTGCTACTGAGTTGACAAATGCCATCTTTGCCTGTCTGCCTATCAAATGGAAAATAAACCGGAAACAGTAAATCTGTCAGCTCATTAGAAAGCATTTTGTTTAAGTACACAAGCATATGGAGCTGATGTGATAAATCAGTGCCATCCTTCAGGACAGCAGTTTACTCTGTTTTTTCACGCAACAAAAAAAAGAAATCCAACCGAATCTGCAGGAAAACCACCAAAACCATTAAAACTGCTGAAGGGTAGCATGGTCAACAGGCAAAAGAGCAAATCTATATTTCCTTCCAATATAAAAGAAAGCATAGTTACACACATGTGCAGACGTTATCAGAGGACAGCAAACAGATATTCTCACATGTGGATGACATCATCTACGAAACCCCGGCACAGACAGTCAAAAAGTATACTGTCACTTTAAATCTTTAAGACCACCCATAGCACATACGTGCTGGTGTCTTCCTGCCTGAAGTCAGCTCATGGGACCAACAATGCAGTAAAAAAAAGCTATGAAGCCAACTAGGAGTAAGAGAGTTGTGAGAATATCTGCCTGCTGCCCATAGATAACACCTGCTACAGGTGAGTACCTATGCTTTATCCAAGGACAAGCAAGCAGTCTATTGTCACATCACATGTGGGATTCCCAAGCTGCTAGGATCATGAATTTAAGACTGTTATTGACATCTACCATAAGTCTGGTGAAACAAAAAGGGTTGGAGGGAAGTTGGCATGTAAGTGAAGAATAAATAATGTAGAACTGCTTGGCCAAACTGACTATTCTGTCTAGAATGATTCTCCAAACAATAATGGGATTTGAAGGTATGAATTGAGGACCAGGTGGCTGCTTTACAGATATCCTCAATGGGAGTGGAACATAGATGAGCTACTGAAGTTGCCATTGCTCAAACTTTATATGTGCAGTGACACAGCCTTCAAGTGTCAGCCCAGTCAAAACACAGCAAAAAGAGATATTGTTCGCCAGCCATGTAGAGATGGCTCTCTTGGTGACAGGAGCTCTTGGCCTTTTTGGATCAAAAGACAGGAACAGCTGAGTGGAAGTCCTATGAGGTTTGGTCCGATCTAAGTAATAAGCAAGAGCATGTTTACAGTCCAATGTGTGGAGTGCAGCTTCACCAGGGTGAGAATGTGGACTTGGAAGGAAGACAGGAAAAACTATGGTTCAGATGAAATTCTGAGACAAATTTCGGGAGGAACTTGGGATGAGTGCAACCATCCTATTGTGGTAAAATGTTATATATAGTGGATCTGACACAAGTGTTTGAAGTTCACTGACTCAGTATGTAGATGTGAGAGATATGAAGAATACTACTTTCCAAGTGAGAGGTTTGAGGGATGAAGTCGAGAGTGGTTCAAAAGGAGGTTTTATCAGAGTGGAAAGTACATCATTAAGGTCCCAAGTCACCAAAGGAGGCTTGAGAGGTGGCTTGATATGATAAAGACCTTTCATGAATCTTGATACCAAAGGCTGTACAGACAATGGCTTTTTGTCCAATGGTGTATGAAAAGCACTAATAGCACTGAGATGAACTCTGATTGAAGTAGTCTTGAGACCAGAGTTGGAAAGGTGTAAAAGGATAGCTCAGAACCAATGGGAGAGGACAAGTGATTAGGTCTAGTAGGTGGAGATTACACCAGATTGTGAAGCGAGTCCATTTGAAACAAAAGCAACGCTGTGTAGAAGATTTTCTAGAAGCTTCTATGATAGCTGACACTGGTGCAAAGAGTGCAAAAGCATCTACTTGTTGGGAGAGAGATACCATGCTGTGAGTGCCAACGATTGGAGATGGAGGAGAGAACCCTTGTTCTGTGTCAGCAACTTTAAAAAGATTTGGAGTGTGATGAGTTCTTTAATGCTGAGTTGTAGGAGGAGGAGCTGGAACAACGACTGATGTGGCCACCGAGGTGCTATGAGAATCATGGTGGCATGCTCTTGGCAAAGTTTGAATAGAGTCTTCCCAACTAGCGGAATTGGAGGGAAAGCATAAAGAAACCTGCCCCTCCAGTTGAGGAAGAAGGTATCCAACTCCAGATTATCTGGACTGTAGATTCTGGAACAGAAGATTGAAGTTTGCTGTTGAGGGGGGATACAAAAAGGTCCACTTCTGGGGGTCCCCCAGTCTGAGAATATCTGACATAATATGGTTGAGTGACCATTAGTGCAGTTGTAGGAGTCTGCTCAATTTGTCCCTATGTGGGGGAGCCGGGCAGTGTGACCTTTTCTACTGTCATGCCTTCACCATCACAGAACAGATCCTGCTGCTCACCCAACTTTGGGCAAATCTGTGCCAACAACTGCAGGACCTCAGGCCCTCAGCAGACAGCTCTAGCCATAAATGTACAGCGAGTGATGATGATCTTTACAGGCAGTTTGAGCAGGCGATCATCCAGGATGAACTTGACCAAATTGCAAAGAGAGAACAGGAAGCAGCTGAGGAGAAACTGATTGCCTTCTCTCTACATTTGGAAGAAACCTTCCAGAATTGCTAAATTACAGGGCTTATTTGGGTGGTGAATAACTGGGTTGGGTTTTTGTTTTTAAATCTTTTGGGGGTTTCTGATACTAATGTTTTGAAGTTGCATCATCAGAGGCGGGAAGGCCTAGCAGAGGCTCTAAGGCTGCAGAAGGGAAAGCAATGTTACTTACCGTAACAGTTGTTATCCAGGGACAGCAGGCAGCTATTCTCACTAGTGGGTGATGTCATCCGACAGAGCCCCGATACGGACGTCTCACATGCATACTTGCTTGCAGAAACTCAGAAGTTTCGAGATGCCCGCACCGCGCATGCGCCAGTGCCTTCCCGCCCGATGGTCCGGGCGTGTCTCCTCAGTTCAGGTATCTAGCAGAGAAGCCAACCCAGGGGAGGTGGGTGGGACGTGAGAATAGCTGCCTGCTGTCCCTGGATAACAACTGTTACGGTAAGTAACATTGCTTTATCCCAGGACAAGCAGGCAGGTATTCTCACTAGTGGGTGACCTCCAAGCTAACCTCAATGGGATGGTGGGAGAGTTGGGAACTTAGGAGAATAAATTTTGTAACACTGTTTGGCCAAACTGTCCATCCCATCTGGAGAAAGTATCCAGACAATAATGAGAGGTGAATGTATGAACCGAGGACCAAGTGGCAGCCTTACAAATCTCCTCAATCGGTGTTGATCTGAGGAAGGCTACAGAGGCCGCCATTGCTCTGACCTTATGGGCTGTGACCTTACAGGGAAGTGGTAATCCAGCCTGGGCATAGCAAAAAGAGATGCAAGCCGCCATCCAGTTGGAGATGGTACGCTTTGATACAGGACGTCCCAACTTGTTTGGATCAAAGGAGACAAAAAGTTGAGGAGCAGTTCTGTGTGGTTTGGTGCGATCCAGGTAGAAAGCCAAAGCACGTTTACAGTCCAGAGTGTGAAGAGCTGATTCTCCAGGATGAGAATGAGGCTTTGGAAAAAATGCAGGAAGCACAATGGATTGGTTGAGATGAAATTCAGTGACCACTTTAGGCAGGAATTTCGGATGAGTGCGAAGGACCACCTTGTCATGATGGAATACTGTGAAAGGTGGATCCGCCACTAAGACCTGAAGCTCACTGACCCTGCGAGCAGAAGTGAGGGCAACCAGAAAAACCACTTTCCAAGTGAGAAACTTCAGCGGAGCCTTGTTGAGAGGCTCAAAAGGAGGTTTCATAAGGAGAGAAAGGACGACGTTGAGATCCCAAACCACTGGAGGAGGTTTGAGAGGAGGATTGACATGGAAAAGTCCTTTCATAAATCTGGAAACCACAGGATGAGCAGAGAGAGGTTTCCCTTGTAGAGGCTGATGGAAAGCCGCAATAGCACTCAGGTGGACTCGTATGGATGTAGACTTGAGGCCAGACTGAGACAGGTGTAGAAGATAGTCTAATACAGAAGACAGGGAGGCTCGCTGAGGCTCCTTAGAATTAGAAACACACCAGGAAGAAAATCTAGTCCATTTTTGGGAGTAGCATTGTCGAGTAGCAGGCTTCCGGGAAGCCTCTAATACATCCCTCACTGCCTGGGAAAACTGGTGAGGAGTTACGTTGAGAGGAACCAAGCTGTCAGGTGGAGAGACTGCAGGTAGGGAAGAAGTAGAGATCCCTGATGCTGAGTAAGCAGCGAAGGAAACACTGGAAGAAGGAACGGCTCAATGCTGCTGAGTTGAAGTAGAAGGGAGAACCAAGGTTGTCTGGGCCACCGAGGAGCTATCAGAATCATGGTGGCATGGTTGGTTTTCAATTTGACTAGAGTCTTTTGAATGAGTGGAAATGGAGGAAACGCATACAGAAAATGATTCCCCCAATCCAGTAGAAAGGCATCAGACTCGAGACGATGAGTGTAGATCCTGGAGCAGAACTGAGGCAGTTTGAAGTTGTGGGGAGCCGCAAAGAGGTCTATCTGAGGCGTCCACCACAGAGAGAAGATCTGATGAAGGGGTTTGGAATGGAGGGTCCATTCGTGAGGCTGGAGGAGACGACTCAAGTTGTCCGCCAAGACATTGTCCTTCCCCTGAATGTAGACAGCTTTGAGGAAGGCGTTGTGGCGAATCGCCCAATCCCAGACTCTGAGAGTTTCCTGGCAGAGGGAGGCCGAGCCTGTGCCCCCCTGCTTGTTGACATAATACATGGCGACCTGATTGTCTGTGCGAATGAGGACCACCATGTCGTGAAGCAGATGTTGAAAAGCCTGAAGAGCATTGAAGATGGCTCTGAGCTCCAGCAGATTGATTTGATGGAGGCGGTCCGCACTGGTCCAGAATCCCTGAGTGCGAAGCCCATCCAGATGAGCCCCCCATGCATAGGTCGAGAAATCTGTTGTGAGAACCTTTTGGTGGGGGGGGAGTGTGAAACAGCAAACCTCTGGAGAGATTCGAAGAGGTCATCCACCAAAGTAGAGACTGCTGAAGAGCAGGAGTGACAACGATGTGACGAGTCAAAGGATCTGACACCTGTGTCCATTGAGAAGCCAGGGTCCATTGAGGAATTCTGAGGTGAAGTCTGGCAAAAGGAGTCACATGAACTGTAGAGGCCATGTGGCCCAGGAGAACCATCATGTGTCTCGCTGAGATGGACTGGCGAGAAGACACTGACTGGCAGAGGTGAAGAAGAACATCCAGGCGCTGAGGAGGAAGGAATGCTCTGAGCTGAATGGTGTCCAGAACCGCCCCGATGAAGGGGAGAGACTGGGTAGGCTGTAGATGAGATTTGGGGAAGTTGATCTCGAAGCCCAAACTCTGCAGGAACCGAATCGTGGACAGGGTCGCCCAGACGATCCCCGGAGCCGAGGGGGCCTTGATGAGCCTGTCGTCGAGGTAGGGAAATACCTGAAGACCTTGTGTTATGCAGATGGCCAGGGGGGTAACAAACTCTGCATACTACTGATATGTCTCCTCAAGTCTGCTTATCTGATCTGGGTGTTGCCAAGACAACTTCAAAGGTTTCCACAACAAGTATCTTGACCTTTGTGACCTGGGAGTTGCCCAAACAGCATCAAAAGGACAGATGGAAAACCGGTCTCTATAACACCTCCTTGATTACATCAAAAGGACTGGCCAGGGGGGGTAACTGAAATCCACAAAGTCTGCTTCTCTGGCATCCTGACTTCCTTTTGCCTGTGTGTCTCTCAAATAACATCAGTAAAGCCAGATGGGAAAACCAGTCTCTGCAAACACCTCCTGGGTAACATCAAAAGGACAGGGAAACCAAACAAGTATCTGCTATCTTGACCTCCTTGACCTAGGTGTTGTCAAAACAGAGAACAAAAGAGCAAGACCAGCTGTTTATGCTTTACTAAGAACCCAGCAGCTTTTCACCCAATATAAAAGACGGGACTTGTCTCTAACCTTAGAATCCAAGACGTCTCCAGGGATACAGAATCCAAGACGCCTAAAAGGGACAGTCTCCCGTTTTTCTTCCCACCTATCAATTGCTGCAGGGGTTCCCAATTGTGAAGGAGGTCGATGCCTGGAATTACTGTGAAGTTATTTAATTCTTATATATATATATATATATATAATAAAGTGTTATTGTTTATGCTTTATATTGTATGTGTGCTTTTCTGAGTGTTACTGATCATCCCATTTGACAGAAATAAGTGGCAGAACAAATTGGTACCAGGAGTGGGGTTGATCAATGTGGTCAGAAAAGCTCCCTAGGAAACAAGGGGTTGAGGAGCAGGCTCCCAATCCCTCCATTCCGAATGGGAATGACAGTATAGGAAAATTAATGGCCACTGAGTGGTCTATAGAAGCAGGATTATGTGAATCCTGTACTTTTGGAAGTGGGGATCCACATGAATTATATGCCTCCTTACAAAAGGGGAAAATCTCAAAAGGAGAAGAGCAAGAAGGAATTTCTAGACAAGGAAGGATGATTTTGTCAGACTGGAGGAATTTGCATGAAGCTAAACAGGAATTACAATTGAAATTGGGAGAGCTGGGAAAGAAAAGGTGTAATCAACAGCATGCCATTAAAATACTACAATGTCAGAATAAGTTGTTAATGGATAAGGTAGACACCTATCAAAATGTAACAGAATATAAATATAAGAAACGGAGGCGGAAAGTGAGTTACAGAAAAGTTTAAATCTTAATTTATCATCTGCCGGATGACTGGAATCCAAACAAACGGGATGGGGATATTTGGGATTCAAATTATAATAACAGTGAGGAGGATATATGTGTTGAAGGAGAACAGGCAGAAAGTTTAGAAGCAGAGCCTGTGAGGAGACAAAGATTACAGGGAAGTCTGCAAACAGGAGAAAATCTAACTAGAAATAATGTTATGGAGAATGTTACTCCACATGAAATCATGGATATGATGGCACGCTTTACACAGCAGCCTGGGGGAACACTAATACAATGGGTAATTCGGGTGCAGGAGCTGGGCGCAGCAGGGATTATGTTGGATGCCACAGATGCCCCTAAATTTGTTCAAATTAGTCAAGAAGTAGCAGTACAAAATGCGTTACGGGAGGATCCTTATCCTGCAAAAAATGCCCAATGGTCTTTATTAGAGATAATTAGTAGGGGGTGTCACGAAGCGATATCCACTTGAATCTGATTGGCCCTCAAATGATAAAATTTGGTATACATTAAAAGATGCTCAAATGAAAATTAAGGAGGAGACTATGAAGGTAGCCTTAGTAATAGGTCACACTGACATATATATGTCATTACCTTTTACTGTGTCCATGAGAAATAAAATTATTAAGTATGCTGCACCGGCATACAAACAGGTAATGATAACTTTGTTGATCAATCAAATAGACAGGACTATTTTGGAAGCCTTAGAAGCGGTCCGACAGTTAGGAGATCGGGGGGACTGGGGACCTCAAAATACTTTTGATAAAAAGAGAAAAGGACAATCCAATTCAAACAGGGCTAAGCGGGTGTCTCGGAGGAATATGTTTTTGGCATTAATAAAAGATGGTGTAAAGAGGGAAGAAATAGATGGAAAAGATACAGGGACATTATGGGGAATGTACAAAAGTAGAGGACTGGGAAAGAAATCTATGCCACAAGCACAAGTGAACAAAGGAGAGAGGGAGGATATTTTGGTGCCAACGGCCCCCCCTGAGGAAACTGCTTCCATTCTTTATCCTGATTTAAAAGGGTGGAAGTGTTGGGAGGATCAATAATGTGAATGCCGAGCCTCAGTGTTTGCCTGGACCAAATTAGAACAGCGTCCACAGGTAGAGATAAATATTTAGTAGAAATCTGGGGAGCAAAAGGTACAAGCTGTAATGGACACTGGGGTGGAGGAATATAAATATCAGGATTGGGGAGAAAATTATACAAGCAGGAAGAATATTACAAATTTTAAAGGTTAACATTACAGCTTTCCGATGGAATCTATAGTTTTGGTAAATTGCCAGACATTCCTATGAGAACCAATGCATTTTTACTATTCCTATAGTGGAGCAATGTCCAGAACAATTTGCATCCACTTGGCAAGGGAGGCAATATACATCTACCAGACTACCACAAAAATACTTACATAGTCCCACTTTCTATCACAAGATTATAGCAGAAAGTGGGCAAAAGGATGCCGAGAGGTGATAGAGAAAGTTAAACAGAAAATTGTAAACTTCCCTTCTCCCCAAAGTAAAAAACAGACTTGGGCCTTTTTGGATTCTGGAGGCAACATATTTCACATCTGGGGTAACATATGGGGTAGGTTGGACAATAAAAAAGTAGAAATATTGCTAAGTGACCTTTATAATGTATAAAGTTTTGTTAGCTAGTATAAGGAAATTGCACTCCAAGTAATTTTGCAAATGTGTCTTTTACCTCAAACACTAACATTGTGAACCACTGTACCTGCACGTAAACCTCTCTTGTATATTTTATAGATTAAAACTTGCATTCTCTTACGATTGTGTGACAGAGCTTTGAAATGGAAGAAAATAGAAAAGAAGACCAGTAAAACTATATAGAGCAATTAACTTAAGTTTCTATCTCTCTTTCTTTTAGAAGCTTAGTATCCAGACATGGTCCGGAGAACCAATTTCACTGTGCCACATTTAAAATACTTCCAGCACTGTGACCTGATAGTGGGAATCCAATGGATACCAAATTTGTTTATGACTCTTTTGATTAATAGTGTGCTTATTTACAGATTAAATTCAACCCTGAATCATTACCGATGGAAGAAAGCATGCCGGAGCTCTGTGTTTGTCTGTTTCTGTTATGTGTTGTCTGTTTTAGCTTATGGGGTACCCCAATATCGCACATTGGCCATTTCCAGAGTTTATTCCACCCCTTCTATTAGTCCAAATGGTACCATTTCCCTTTCCAAAAAAGATTCCCCCACTTACAAGAAAGTATCTTATGAAAACCATGCTCACAATGATTTTATGCTATGGCTCATACAGCCCAATGATAATTTAGTTAGGGGTTATATTATAAGAGGATATCTGAAGAGAAAAAATTAGAAAGCATTATACCTGGTAAAATGGTGTTCATTGGTATTTGATATTTGCTAAATAAAATAAAAAATGGTCTCTCTTTATTTAACTTACCAGGTATAAACAGTGCAGTGCACATCTCTGACATAAGTTATTTTGGTATTACGATCAGTATGTGTGTATGGTCTCTCTTAAATGACATAATAATTATGTCCAGAACATAAAAAGGTATTTTCTGAATGTCCTACAGAATACCTTTAAGTGCATTAGTGTTGTTTCTCTTATCTCACACAAATACTACCGTACACACAATAATTGTGTCAAATGTTATCACATTCTGTACGTGTGTATGGTCTCTCTTAAATGACATAATAATTATGCCCAGAACATAAAAAGGTGTATGTTCTGAATGTCCTACAGAATACCTTTAAGTGCATTAGTGTTGTTTCTCTTATCTCAAACAACTACTACCTTACACACCAGTATGGTGTCACATGTTATCACATTCTGTACATAAAGTGGTTTTTCTTTTTTTTCTTCTTCTCGTTTACCACTAGGGGTGTTTAATGTAACTAAAGCATTGAAGCTAAACAGTCATGATGAAATATTTTCCTTGGAAAATCACGTACTGGGAATGTTATTCCATATAGACTTTCATCCCTTTGTGATAGAATTGGTCAGCTCTGCTCTCTTATTCTTATGATTTGGCTAACATGCTGGGTTAAGAGAAAATTTCACCAGATCAAGAAGATGATGACACGCAACCAGACATACAGTGCCGTGCCATGACGCTATTATGTGGCACCGACTTGGGAATAGAAGTGAGCTTATATCCTGCCACTTCACATTAGGGCTGGTCTCTGGGGGTGGTGCACGTGAATCTTACGTGAGTGAAGGCATGTGAGTGGCATAGCAAGCCTATTGAAACTGGAGCATAGCCAGACCCTAACCAAAGCTGCTAAGAAAAACGGGATACCAGATAACTGCAGTGATCGATGGTGAATATGATGCTACCCTAAATGTATGTAAGCCATGAGTAAGAGCACAAATATAATATTAATAAGATTATTAATTTCCATGATTCCCTATACGTGATACTTTCAAGTAAAATGCCTAATTAGCAAGAAATATTAGGGAATGCAAGAATACCAGGTTTAGAATATAAGGAAATAATTTATGAATGGAAAATTAATTTTTTCATTTTACCTAAATGTATAACCTGAGGTATAGTAAATACTATTGTTTCTGAAATACTGGCTGGCAAACAAGCATATTTTGGCTCCAGAGTAGCAGATGTATTTAGATGGGAAGGTGAATGGGTGCCAAATACTGCATATAATTATGAACTAACACTACGATACATGTCGTCAATGATATCACAAAGAATTAACTTTATCTCATTGATTTAAAACCACATCACATTCTGTACCCTTAGATAGAAAATGGTGTAATGTTGAAATGAAATAATGTGTCCTTTTACGGTGATGCCTTTGACATTGGGACCCCAATTAGGGTTTCCCACTTATCATGGGCAACAAATAAATGAACAAAGTAAAACAAACGTGTCATTCTATGACAATTTGTGCCAATGGACCATTCCACTGCAAGGTTATACCTTTATCACATAAAGCTTGCTAGCAGTACTGTTAAACTTGTGATTCATGCTATTCAAGCTCCCTTTTTCAGTATGTGTATATCAAATGTAAATATTAATTTTTCTTTTGCCGATGTATTTTATTGCCATCTATAAAGAAAGCAATGCAAAATATAGCAATCCTAAATAAAGCAAATCAGAAATGTACTTGCATTCTATGACAGATCACATTGAAGCTACCACTGCACACCCTTGGTGGAATGCTTTTACTAGAGGGAGGGCTACGGCACAAAAGGTGTTTCTTCACTCCTTAATCTATATTTGTTTAGTTATTCTTATGTTAACATTTCTTAATTGTGGGTTTACCTATTGTGTAAACAAACGGACACTCTCTCCCTTTATTCGGATGACTTTTTATTCGGAGGTGCAGACTTAAGGATCCAGGGGTGGACTGTTATGCAGATGGCCAGGGGGGTAACTGAAACTCTGCATACTACTGATATGTCTCCTCAAGTCTGCTTATCTGATCTGGGTGTTGCCAAGACAACTTCAAAGGTTTCCACAACAAGTATCTTGACCTTTGTGACCTGGGAGTTGCCCAAACAGCATCAAAAGGACAGATGGAAAACCGGTCTCTATAACACCTCCTTGATTACATCAAAAGGACTGGCCAGGGGGGGTAACTGAAATCCACAAAGTCTGCTTCTCTGGCATCCTGACTTCCTTTTGCCTGCGTGTCTCTCAAATAACATCAGTAAAGCCAGATGGGAAAACCAGTCTCTGCAAACACCTCCTGGGTAACATCAAAAGGACAGGGAAACCAAACAAGTATCTGCTATCTTGACCTCCTTGACCTAGGTGTTGTCAAAACAGAGAACAAAAGAGCAAGACCAGCTGTTTATGCTTTACTAAGAACCCAGCAGCTTTTCCAGCTTTTCACCCAATATAAAAGACGGGTCTTGCCTCTAACCTTAGAATCCAAGAAGTCTCCAGGGATACAGAATCAAGACGCCTAAAAGGGACAGTCTCCCGTTTTTCTTCCCACCTATCAATTGCTGCAGGGGTTCCCAATTGTGAAGGAGGTCGATGCCTGGAATTACGGTGAAGTTATTTAATTCTTATATATATATAATAAAGTGTTATTGTTTATGCTTTATATTGTATGTGTGCTTTTCTGAGTGTTACTGATCATCCCATTTGACAGAAATAAGTGGCGGAACACCTTGGTTCCGGAGTGCAGCGGCCACTACCACCAGACACTTCGTGAAGACTCTGGGAGGCGAGGACAGGCCGAATGGAAGCACTCGATACTGCAGATGTAGATGTCCCACCCGAAATCTGAGGAACTTGCGAGAGGCTGGATGAATGGGAATGTGAGTGTAGGCCTCCTTGAGATCCAGAGAGCATAACCAGTCGTTCTGCTCGAGGAGGGGGTAGAGAGAAGCAAGGGTCAGCATGCGAAATCTCTCCTTGACCAGAAACTTGTTGAGGACCCTGAGGTCCAGAATAGGCCGCAGGTCGCCCGTCTTCTTCGGAACAAGGAAGTACCGGGAGTAAAACCCCCGGTTGTGTTGGTCCACAGAGACCGGCTCGACGGCCCGGAGTCGGAGCAAAGCCTGAGCTTCCTGAAGAAGAAGGGCGGTCTGTGTCAAGTTGGAAGGATACTCTCTTGGAGGGTGGTCCGGAGGGACCCGAAGGAATTGAAGAGAGTACCCTTCCCTGACGATGGTAAGGACCCAGAGATCGGTGGTGATAGCCTCCCATCGATGATAGAAATGATTTAGGTGACCCCCAATGGGAAAAACAGGAGGAGGCAGAACGAGGTTGGTTATGCTCTCTAAGAGAGAGTCAAAAAGGCTGAGAAGCCTTGGGGACAGTAGAAGGCTGAGGTTTTTGTTGAGCCTTCTGAGGAGGCTGTCTCTTCGCTGGTTGTCTCGCAGCCGGAGCTTGCCTCGGAGTATAACGCCGCTGATAGATCAAGGGCGGTCTAGCAGGTCGAGACTGTTGAGGCTTAGGCTTGGGCCGAAGAATGGACTGAAAAGACTTTTCATGGTCAGACAGTTTCTTCGTCACGGTCTCGATGGACTCGTCAAACAAATCCGCCCCTGCACAAGGAACGTTGGCAAGTCTGTCCTGGAGATTCGGGTCCATGTCAATGGTTCGAAGCCATGCCAATCGACGCATAGCCACGGAACAGGCGGCAGCCCGTGCCGAAAGCTCGAATGCATCGTAAGAGGATTGCATCAACTGGAGACGTAGCTGGGACAGCGAGGCAACTACTTCTTCGAATTCGAAGCGAGCCTGAGACTCAATGTAAGGTGTGAACTTCCGAAGCACAGGCATGAAGAACTCCAAATAAGTTGCAAAATGAAAAGTATAATTGAGAACTCTGGAAGCCATCATGGAGTTCTGGTATATTCTCCTCCCAAACTTATCCATTGTCCTTCCCTCGCGAACCGGAGGTACTGAGGCGTACACCTGGGACGGATGAGACCGCTTGAGGGAGGATTCGACCAGCAGGGATTGGTGAGAGAGTTGAGCGCCCTCGAACCCCTTGTGATGAACCGTGCGGTACCGGGCATCCAACTTGCCAGGGACTGCAGGAATAGAGAATGGTGTTTCAAAACATCTCATGAACGTTTGGTCGAGAAGTTTGTGCAGAGGCAGACTAAGAGACTCCGCAGGAGCATTAGGCAAATACATAGTGTCGAAGTATTCCTTGGAGTACCGAGAACCGGAGTCCAGGGTAATGTCCAGGTCATCCGCCATTTGCCTGAGGAAAGAGGAGAAAGACAATTGATCTGCCAGTACAGGCCTACGAGAAGGACTGGACGAAGTCGAGGCCTCGGGATCCACAGAGACCTGGGATCGACAGGGTGAATAAGAGATACACGGCTCCTCGAACTCCGGCCCCTGCAGAGGAGACATGTCCGACGAAGAATACCCCATTCACGGCAGCTTCTTCTGTGGTGATACTGTAGAGTGGCGCGAGGAGTGCCGTGAGGAATGTCTGGACCGATGCCCCTCTCGGTGTCTGGAGGGGGATCTAGAGTGACGATGCTTAGAATGGTCCCCAGACGCCTCTAACGAGTAGATGGGACTCGAGGCCGTAGAGCGCAGAGGCGGGAGATTCGACACCTCTCAAGATGCAGTCCAGGCTTGGTAAGGAGTGCGGAAGAACTCTTCCTGTGATTTGCGATGCCCAGGGCTTCGATTATCCGAAGAGGGATTCCACACCTCTTCGTCCGGAGGCGTTATGGGCTCTAAAGGAGGCCGGCCTCGAGGGACCTGCCGCCAATCGCTGCTCCTCCTCGCCAAGCAGCGAGAGTGACCGGCGAGGAAGAGGAGGAGGGGGCAGTCCGCCCCCCGGAATCGGAACCGGGAGGTCACCCTGGATCGTTGCAATCAGGTTGGGTCCCATGGTTGTCATGAGCTCAACAAACTGAGCCTCCAAAAGGGACCGCAACGAAGCCGACAAGGAGGGATCCGAACCAAAAGGGACCTTCGTGGTCGAGTGCTTTTGCTTGGAAGCCTTCGGCACTTTGAGAACCACGGGTGGAATGGGAGGAGGTGGTACCTGGTCCGAGGAGACAGAGGAAGGCACCGGCGCCGAAGTCGAAACCGGGACAAACGAAGCCGGCTTCAGTAGACCCGGTGTAGCAGGAGTGGTGGAGGGCTTCGTAGATGCAGGCGAAGCGCCAGCCGAAGTCGAAGCTGAAGGGTCCTTTGCAGCTTCCATTTGAACATCGACTCCCACAAAAAACAGTGACGCTTAAACGCCCGCACTGTGAGAGTGGAACAAGGCTGCCACGATTTCGGGAAATGTTCCGGAACAAGACACTGCAGGCAGCGTCGATGCGGGTCCGTCAGCGAAATCGCGCGCTGGCACTTGCTACACTTTTTAAAACCGGTAATTGACCGGGACATAGGCCGAAAAAGCTCCGCCGCAAGATCGAAGGAGTGGGGCCTGAGCCACGCAGCCGACCCGGTCGAATCGCTGGAAGAAATTTTTTTTTTTTGAAAAAGAAACTAAAGAAATAAAACACACGATAAAGAGTAAACCAAACTCAAAACCGCGGCAATAGAAGGCAAAAGAACGGGAATTCAGTCAGCGCAGAATTGAAGTAAAACTTCTCAGCTCCGCGGAAAGAAAAGAACTGAGGACCATCGGGTGGGAAGGCACTGGCGGATGCGCGGTGCGGGCATCTCGAAACTTCTGAGTTTCTGCAAACAAGTATGCTTGTGAAACGTCCGTATCGGGGCTCTGTCGGATGACATCACCCACTAGTGAGAGTACCTGCCTGCTTGTCCTGGGATAATTGATTCGCTAAAGCTACGGAAGGAGAGAGCGGTGCAACTGCTAATACAGGCTAGTGTTACGGGGAGGGTTTGAAAAATCGCCTGGTTTTTTTTCTTTTGTACTTTCTTTACCGGAGTCAAACACAACTTCAGGCTGTGCCGAGTCAGGCCGGGGAATCCACAAGCCGGTGAGAGCCAATGAAAGCCTGTTAATTAGGAGGGGGGCGTGGTGCCGATGGACCTGGGAGACATGAGGGAGGGGGGCTGATAGGAGGAGAGGAGGGAGTGATGCTGCTAGACCTGGGAGGTGAGTGGGTAAGGAACTGCTTCTAGTCAGAGGGGAGGGAAAGGGAAGGGAGAAGAGCCCTGCTAGTTGGAGAGGAGAGGTGCTGTAGCTAGTTGGTAGGGGAAACAGAAATAGAAGTGAGAGGGAGAGGTGCTGCTGGATTGGGAACAGAAGAGAATGCTGCTGGACTTAAAATGGAAGAGGGAAAGCTGAAGCCGGACTGAGGGGAAAGCAGTGGAGGAGGAGAGTGGATGGGGGAAGGGGGAAGAGAAATGCTGTTGCTGCACCCAATTGGGGAGAGAGGGAAGGAGGGATAAGGAAGCCAGGAAGGGAGAGGAGAGGAAAGAGATGCCAAGACCATGGGAGAGAGGGAAAGGAAAAGCAATACTAGACCATGGAGGGAGAGATGTCAGGCATGGGGGGGGGGAGACAGATTCCAGACCAAGGGAAAGGAATGGAAATGGAAGGGGAGGACACAGATGGAAGATGGATGATTAGCATGGAGAAAGAAGAAAGAAGTGAGTTATCAGAAGATAACCAAACAGCAAAAGGTAGAAAAAATCATTTGCTGTTTTGTGATTACAAAATGCCAGATTTGAAAAGTGTATCCTGCCAGAGCTGGTGTTAGACCACAAATGTGACCTAGGATTTAACAGAGAGAGGGAAAGTCCTTTTTGTTTCTTTATTTTGTTTACACCACAGCGCCAGTGTGGGTAGGAGAGGGCAAAGGGGGTGTAAAATCTATAAAATAAACCCACCAGGATGTTTGAAAAAAACACCCAATTGGGCAGGAAAATCGAATCAAAAAAACAATTCAATAGGCTGAATCGAATTGAAATGTTTTTTCCTGAATCAGGGAGCACTAGTGCATGATAATGTTCCCAGCCAATCGTTCAGTTTACCTGCCTGAAAAGCTAGAGTTCTGTCCAGGAATCTTTTGTAACATCAGGCCTTTATTGTTGGGTGGGTAAATATGTGGATTCTACACGTGGGTCTAATGGTACGACCTAAATTAAAGTGGGAAACCAGATACATAGGGGCCAAACCAAAGACTGATTTGAAACAGAGACAAGAAAATTTAAACAAGACTCTTGCTTTGAGGGGCAGCCAATGAAGATTTTGATAATAGGGACTTATGTGTTCCCATTTTTTTAAACCGAAAATCAGATGTACTGCTGAATTTTGAATCATTTGGAGTCTTTGAAGTGTTTTCTTGGAAGTTCCCAAATAAATGATGTTGCAATAGTCCAGCATGCTTAGAACAGAAGACTGCACCAGTAGACGGAATGATGCTGCATCAAAGTATTTTCTGATGGTTCTTAGTTTCCATAATGTCGAGAAGCATTTTCTAGTCAATAAATCCATGTGAGCGTCTAAAGTAAGGTATTGGTCGAGAGTCACTCCCAGAATTTTTATGGAATCGACAATAGGGAAGTCCTGTCCATTCAAGGAAATTTTTGAATCTTTGATTTTATTGTTTGGGCTCGCCAGAAAAAATTTGGTTTTATCTGAGTTAAGTTTCAGTATGAATTCTGTCATCCATAATTCGATTTATTTTAGAACAAATGCCAGGTGATTCTTTATCTCGGAAGTTAGGTTTATGAGGGGAAGAACTATAGTGATGTCATCTGCATAGATATAGAATTCAACTTTTAAGCTTTGCAATAGATTCTCCAATGGGGCAAGATAGATGTTAAACAGGGTGGGGGATAGAGGGGAACCCTGCGGAACTCCGCAAGTGTTTGTCCATCTGCAGGATTGTTTATTATCACTGTAGACTTGGTAAGATCGTTTACTCAAGAACCCCTGGAACCAATTTAACACTTTACCAGAAAGTCCAATTGACTCCAAACAGTCAAATAGAATGTTGTGATTGACTATGTCAAAGGCACTACTTAGATCTAGTTGTAGGACTAGTGCACGGGAACCTTGGCTGAATAAATTATGAAGGAGATCTAGTAGTGAGGCTATAACTGTTTCAGTGCTAAAACCTGAACGGAAACCTGACCGATTCTCTTCAGCATGGAACTCTGGAACACTCTGCATTCAAACTTATTGTGTGCTCTGCCTTCTCTCCCAGGTGGAGTGCTTGATAAGTTCTGGAATTGTATGCCTTTTTCAAAGCAGGCTCCACAACTAAGGACTGGTAGTGTAATTGTAGCCTATCAAGCCTGGGCAAGATTGGATTCTCTACCAAGTATCGAGCTTGCACAGAGCTACTGGGACAGAGTGGTGCTTTCTAATTTTTAAATAAAGCCTCTTTCATTAAGTTATGGACAGGTACCTTTATGCAGTCCTTAGGCTACTCCTTGTAGTCCAAAGTATCCATCAGCTCTGCTCGAGGTTCTGTTTCTGATTCCATATTTATTGAAAGTGCTTGCCCCATCTGTCTGATAAATTTAGTAAAAGAGAGACTTTCTGGTGGGGACCTTCTGCGAGGAGATGGATCTGAAGGTATGCATTAGGACTCCTCTGCAGATAAGTCTGGATAATTAGAAGAAGATTGGCATGTCTGAATCAAAGACAACAGGTCTTCTGGATAGAGAACGTCAAGGTAAGCATCGAGGAAAATGTCACTGTGAACATCTCAAAGAGAACTAAGATGAGCTCTCTAGAAGATGAGGTTGTGTCTTCTCATTCAGGATGCGCGACGCTTTGGTGTCCGAGAATTGTCCCTCGAAGTAGTCTTTGGGCATTGCTCAAGCTGGGCTGAGACTGGGTTCGTCAAAGCAGGCATTTGCACTGAATGCAACTGCATGATCCCAGCTAACTCCTTCTCCAACAGCTGATCTTTAAGAAATGGTGCCAGTACCAATGTTGGCAAGGGTTCAGTGGATACAGGTTGCATCAGGTATCAAGGCATTAGTGACCTCGATGTTGAGGTACGCCTCAGAGAAAACACCAATTGTAGCGATGGTGATCTGGTCTCAGTGTGCTGCTAAAGCACGCCTGGAGGGGGAAACATGTTTATGCGTCTTAGCTTTTTTATGAGGTTACCCCAAGGAGGCAGCATCAACTAAGAAGAGGTGGAATGGGTTGTCGATGTCATCAGTGCCAGTGTCAATGCTGGAGTTGTTGGATGTTGAGTGTTGGTTATCAGAGACTCCAGCTATTCTCGATAGAAATCAAGCTGACCCCAAAAGTTTTAACACTGCAACTTCCTGGCTTTAAGTTACCTCTTCTGCAATTTAGAGCAGAGCGTGCAGGAAATGTCTTGGTGATCAGGACCTAGGCACTAGACATACCAGTTGTGTGGGTCCCGTATCTGAAATAGTCTTGTGGCACAGAATGCACTGCTTGAATCTTCTAGGAGCCTTGGGCATTTAAGGAAAAACTGCCGCCACAAGGTCAAAGGACTCTATGGTCTGGGGAGGTCAAGTAGACAGCAGCCCAAAAAAACTCCGATGCTCACAGCCTGAAAACAGGCTGGTGAGCTCAAAAGCCCAAAAACGAAATTCAATAAAAACATCAAGAACTTTTAAACAAAATGAAGAAAAAAAAAGAAAATAAATTAAATAGAGAAATATGACTTGCTAAGCAAGATGGAATCGATGGGGTTAGGAGAGACACTAACTGCATGGGTCAATGATTGGCTGAGTGGCAGACTTCAGAGGGTGGTGGTTAATTGTACCCTCTCTAAAACATCGGAGGTGACCAGTGGAGTGCCGCAGGGCTCGGTCCTGGGTCCACTCCTTTTCAACATATTCATAGGGGATCTGACTCAAGGGCTTCAAGGTAAAATAACACTATTCGCCGATGACGCCAAACTATATAATATAGTAAGTGAATGCAGTTTACAGAATTATATGGCGCAGGACCTGCTTACATTGGAAAGTTGGTCCTCAACCTGGCAGCTAGGCTTCAATGCTAAGAAATGTAAGGTCATGCCCCTCGGAAGCGGAAATCCATGCAGGACGTACTTCTTGAATGGAGAAACTTTAACTAGGACTTCAGCAGAACGAGATTTAGGAGTAATCATCAGTGCAGACATGAAAACTGCCAATCAAGTGGAGAAGGCTTCATCTAAGGCAAGGCAGATATTGGGTTGTATCAATAGAAGTTTCGTCAGCCGAAAGCCTGAAGTCATAATGCCGTTGTACAGGGCCATGGTGAGACCTCATCTGGAGTACTGTGTGCAATTCTGGAGGCCACATTACAGTAAAGATGTGCGCAGAATTGAATCGGTTCAGCGGACGGCCACCAGGATGATCTCGGGGCTCAAGGGTCTCTCATACGAAGAGAGACTGAACAAATTGCAGCTCTACACTCTCGAGGAACGTAGGGAGAGGGGAGACATGATAGAAACATTTAAGTACCTCATGGGACGTGTCGAAGTGGAAGATGATATTTTCTTTCTCAAGGGACCCTCGGCCACAAGAGGGCACCCGCTCAAACTCAGGGGTGGAAAATTTCATGGCGACACCAGAAAGTATTTCTTCACAGAGAGAGTGGTTGATCATTGGAACAAGCTTCCAGTGCAGGTGATCGAGGCAGTGTGCCAGACTTTAAGAATAAATGGGATACCCATATGGGATCCCTACGAGGGTCAAGATAAGGAAATTGGGTCATTAGGCATAGACACGGGGTGGGTAAGCAGAGTGGGCAGACTTGATGGGCTGTAGCCCTTTTCTGCCGTCATCTTCTATGTTTCTATGACTAAACAGAAGTGAAAATCAAAACAAGAAGGCACAAAAAACTATTAAGTTTAATGCAATTAAAGAAACTGAGAACTGACGGTCCCGCCAGCCAACAGCACACGCGCGTATAAGCGGACTTGTGACAGTACAAGGGTCCATACAAGGGTACTGTGGATGTCATCGCCCATGTGTGAGAATATACTGCCTACTTGTCCTCAGATAATGCGCTCAACTCTGGCACTTAAAAAAAACCTTTTCCTTAGTCCTGACCCTATACTACAGCTCTGAGTGGAAATAAAATTTTTAGCACAGAAGCAAAAGGGTCAACTGAGGTTATCTCAAATGACCCTTGTCAAAAGAGGTCTTTGATGGCTTAAATGGGCTCTGAAATCTTCCCTATCCCCCCCAGTGGACTTAACTCAGAAGACAGGACTGATGGGGCGTGGCTTGGGAGTGCAGCCAGATGGTCGGGTGAGGACTGAGCTCTGCATTTACAAGCATTTGAAAGTTATTTTAAGCCGCTAATTCAGCTTCATTTTTAAAGAATTTTTGAGGTTCAAATCTCATAATGGCCTCGAGTAAACAGGCGAAAAATGAAATGGCTGGCACAGGAGTGGGGAGTGCTAAAAGATCATAGATAGAGCCAGTGACTCCTTCTAAGGTGCCGTTGCCTAAGGATAATAATGGTGACATCATTGCACAGCTGAAGCTAATTACGGATATAGTTTCTGACAATGCTCAAAAATTGAAGGAGGTTAAAGATGAATTTAAGAATCTCATAGCACGTATGGAGCAGTTTGATTTAAAAGTTGAAAACATGAAAAAAAGAATGACAACAAATGAAATGGAATTAAAGAAATGTAAAGTGGGAAAAAGTGGATGCTTTATCTAAGGAGATGGAAGACTGTATTAATAGGGGGAAACGGAACAATCTGAGAATTATTGGGCTCCCGGAGGGAGTTGAAAATAATGATGCTGTTTCTTTCCTTGAGCAATTTCTTCCAAAGATTCTGCCTCTCAAATCAAAATATCCATTAGAATTTGAGAGGGCTCATAGGATCCCTGCAAGAAGAACTGGCAGGGATCCAAGACCACATCCGATGATTTTTAAACTTTTGAAGCATCAGCAGGTAATGGAAATTATTCGGCTTGCAAAAGAAAACAAGAATCTGAAATGTCAAGATTCAAAAATTCATAGTGTGTCAGATTTCGCTAAAACCACTGCTGAAAGAAGGAAAAACTTACTTGATTTAAGACCTCAAATGAGACATCTTGGTGCTAAATATGGATTGCTTTACCCTGCTATAATGAGGGTAACTTATGCCAATAAGTCACTAAGTTTTGATGATCCGGACAAGTTAAAAGAGTTTTTGGATACATGTGAGCAACCGATGGTGTCATAAAAGGAAATAAGGAAAAAAGAAATGTGACTCAATGTTAAAAAGACTTTATTTTGTTTGATTTTTATTTTTTCATGGCAGTGATTGCTATATAAGAGATTGATTCGTTGAAAAGATAGAATCTTATTTAAATTCAATTGCAATAACTGTCTTGGATACATGGTTCTGGTGGATAAATTCTTTTTAGAATTCTTCAAAAGAAGTTTCATGGAATTATGCAAATCAGTTCATGGACTAAGACCTCTAAATTCTATTTGCTAATGATTCCACACTTACTCCGGCGTTGACATTTTTGTAAATATCAGCAGGATTCATCGGACTTCATATGGACATACTACTGGATATATTGGTATAATATTTATGAAAGATATAACGTATTGTTCTTACTTTATGCCTGATCCAGAAATATTTCTTCATAAGGATATGTGCGATAGCGATGGATTTGTGCAAGTGTGAGGGGTCAACGTGGATTGAACTATATCAATTTCTAGTGTTTGAATTTATCGGTTCAGTCTTCTTGGTGAAATGAAAGAAAGATCTTCACTTTGCTTCGGGGATTGTAATTTGGATTTTGGATGTCATTACATGGGTTTCTTATGTAAATTGTTTTTTCAGCATGATTGGAAGGATGGATTTTGCTAATGGTATATTCCTCAGTCTGTTATTGTTCTTCAAAGGTAACACGGAAGCAATTTATACGCTAGAGGAAAAAAAGTTTCAAAGGACTAAGCATCGTTCGTATGAAAAGGAAGAACTGTTGCTTGATGGATGGACATGATGATATGAAACTGTTTAGGTTATTTATTTACACAACCTTGCGATTCTAATGTTTTATTTAATATAAGTTATCTAAATATTTATGATCTAAATAGGATGACTTCGGGTCATATTTAGTTATTATTAATTCAAAGGATAATTACAGAGTGGTGTGGATATTAAATGAAATAGGATGGGTATGTTTTCATTAATATTAGTACTAACTAATACATTATACTTTTGGAGAATTAATTGAGGAGATTTTATTTGTTGTTTAACTAGTTTAAGATTAATTTACTGGAGCACATTTAAGGTTGAATATGTTTTGAATGGAGTTTACGTGATGGTTCTTTTTAATACATTGATTTTTATGTTATGGACTAATAAGGAATGATTTGAGGGGTTGTTTTCAGATGGGACTTTATATAATAATATAAGAGTTTTATATTTTATCTCATTTCATTTTAAGGTTTCTTTAGACAAAAGGATTATAATTTAAAGTTTTGGATAATATTATTATTTAAAATATGGTAAAGTCATTTATTTCTTTGATAATTTGATTCTTAATGGTATTTTTTTAAAGTAAAGTTCATAATTAATACTATTATTTGCTAATGAATAATTAATATGCTTTAGTTACTAATGAAAAATATTTTGTATTCAACTTAATTGTATTTTAGTGGCTTATCATACTGCTATAATCAATTTAAATTTATGCTTGTGTAGAGTATTTCTTCACCTGATATCAAATGTGCGTTTCCAAGATTTCACTATTAAATGGGGGGGGGGGGTTAGGGAAGGTTGGGATAATAGGGGTAAGGTTCAGGTTCATATTTGTAAAATCAGGAAAATGATGCCTATTTATGAAGACTGGGAATATTTGTTTTATTGTTTTGGAAAGATTATTTTACTTATAATTTAAGGATGGATATTAAAATTTTCTCCTTGAATGTAAATGGCCTCAACCATCAGATTAAAAGGAAAAAAACATTAGCATTTTTAAAAAAACAGAATGCGGATGTCTACTATATTCAAGAGACCCACCTGTCTATAATAGAATCAAAGAAACTGGTTGGGTTGGGTTGGGGTTGGGTGAAACAATGTTTTTTCGCCCCTGCAGATGGGAAAAAAGCAGGGGTAGCTATTCTGATTAATAAAAAATGTTCAGCCAATTTTAAATTAGTAGGTTCAGATCCGAAGGGTAGATGGGTCCATGTGGAATGAGTATGGGAAATAATGCCCTGGCTTTGTTTAATGTGTATGCCCCTAATTCGAATCAAAATGAGCTCTTTAAAATGTTACAACAATTGTTACTCCCACTGGCTGCTTCTAAATTAGTTGTGGCTGGAGATTTTAATGCTGTTATGGATCCATTATTGGATAAAAAACCTTGTAGAAATATAAAATCATTAGGGTTAGATAATTTGGCGCATTCATGTGATTTAAAGGATATTTGGCGTATACTTCATTTTAATGATCAGGAATTTTCCTTTTGTTCACAAATTCATAAATCTTTCTCTAGAATTGATTATATTCTTGTCTCAACTCAAATAGTTCAGCAAGTGATTAAAGCTTCCATAGATCCAATTATTTTATCTGATCATGCGGGTGTATGGATTGAACTACAAATAGATCAACAAGAGTATAGTAGACCTATTTTGAGATTCTTAGATGAATTACAAATAAAAATTACTGAATTTTTTCAGTATAATTTAACAGATGAAACTTCTTTGGAAAATGTTTGGGATGCTTTTAAGGCTACTATAAGAGGTAATATTTCATACTCTGCTTTTATTAGAAAACAAATTAAAAATCAATATTCTAATTTGGAAAAGGAAATTAAAATTTTGGAATCTAAATTGATTGATAAGTGGGAGCATGACACTTTACAAGACCTTTTAAAAGCAAAAGGTAAATATAATGAATTAGCTTCGAAATTAATAAGGAAAGATCTTTTTTCTCAGCAAACTTTGTATTATGGAAATTCAAATAAGGCGGGTAGGTTATTGGCAAATTACCTTAAAGCAAAGAAAAGAAGAACAAAAATTAGTGCAATAAAAGATGAGAAAGGAGTTAAGCACAACCAAATTGATATTATTTTAAGTAAATTTTTATAAATATCTATACTCTTCTGAATCTTATGATGGTAGGGAGAAATATGGTTTAGATTTTTTGAATTTAATTATTGGTCCGAAGGTTCCTGATCATATGAAAAGAAGTTTAGATGAACCTATATCACTAAAAGAATTAGAAACAGCGTTGAAGTCTCTTAGAGTTGGATCCGCTCCAGGTGGTGATGGATATACAGTAGAATTGTATAAGTCATTTCAAAATTCCCTATTGCCTCATTTGTTAAATTTATTTCAATCCCAATTATCTAAGGAATATATTACAGGTACTGTGGCTGAATCATTAACAATTGTTTTGCCAAAGCCAAACAGAGATCCCACTTTGGTTTCAAACTACAGGCCTATTTCATTAATAAATGTTGATGGTAAACTTTTGGCTAAGGTTTTGGCTTTGCGCTTGGCCAAGGCTCTCCCTTTTATTATTGATATGCATCAAACTGGATTCGTTGCAAAAAGACATTCTTCTAATAATACTAGATTGGCCTTTCATATGTTAAATTTATCTAAAGAAATTGCTGATCCGGTTTTTTCTATATCTTTGGATGCGGAAAAAGCTTTTGATCGTGTTGAATGGCCTTTCATGTATCAAGCGTTGGAATGGTTTGGTATAGGTTCGGGATTTATACAAATGATTCAAACTTTGTATAGCTCCCCTTCTGCAAGATTATATATTAATAATAATTTCTCTGATCGTTTTACGTTGCAGAGGGGGGTTAGACAGGGTTGTCCTCTGCCTCCTTTGCTTTTTGATATTGCATTAGAACCCTTGTTATTAGCCATTCAACAAGCAAAGGGGATACAGGGTATTCTCTTTTCTGATAGAGAATACAAAGTTTCGGCATATGCAGATGATATTCTGCTTTATTTGAGAAATCCAGAAACTACCATTCCATGCTTATTAGAATTGATTGATACATTTGGAAAGTTTTCAGGTTATAAAATAAATTGGAGTAAGTCAGAAATTCTTCCTCTTAATGTGCATTGTAATAGAGGTTTATTTGATTATTTCTCATTTACATGGAAAAAGGATGAATTAAAACATTTAGGTATCCTAATAAAAAATACTCTGGAAGACACTTTGAAAGAGAATGAAAAACTTTTATTAAAAAAGTAACAGAAATGTGTGAGCAATGGAATCCTTTACATCTTTCTTGGTGGGGGAGAGTTCAAACTATTAAAATGATGATTTTGCCTGTAGTTTGTTATCAAATGAATATGATACCAATTTTTTTCAGGGGTCTTTTTATAAAAAACTTAATGGTATTCTTACAAAATTTGTTTGGCTGGGTAAAAGACCTAGAATAGCTTTAGTATCTCTGCAAAAGTCAATTGAGGAGGTAGGGGTAAAATTTCCAAATTTTTATAGGTATCATCAAGCCTATATTTTATGCCAGGGCATGTATTGGATCCTCCCAGAACTCTTTGACAATGCTCCAAATTGGTTGTACTTGGAGTGGCGTCTCTTGTTTCCTTTAAATTTAGTTCATGTTGTTAGTATCAAAATGCCTAGGAGATATAAACAGAACAAAATTTTGATTGATACATGGAAAACTTTGAGATGCATTAGTAATTTAACACCTATTCCAATAAATAAATCAACAAATCAATCTTTATGGATAAACTCCAAGATTCAAATTGGCGGATCTCAAATCTTATGGAAGCACTGGATTATTGCTGGTATAAGAACTTTAAATGATGTTATTTCAGAAGGTAAACTGCTTGATTTTTCACAATTGCAATGTAAATTTGGTCTTAATAAAGCACAAAGTTTTAAATGGTTGCAATTGAAGTAGGCTATTCAGGTGGGATTCCCTGAATGGAAAACTCTTAATAATCAATATAGTTTGGAGTTCCTATGCTTCCAGGCAGACTTCCTGGGACACCAAGCCGCGCAGTGGTACAAATTATTATCTGGATTTCTTAACAAAAACCCGAAAACTGGTCTTAGAGACATTTGGAGCATTGAGATTAAGCATCAAATTTCTGCTTCTCAATGGCCACGCATTTGGTCTTGGAGAATGAGATGTACAGTGTCAGCATCTATGAGACAAACTTGGTTCTTTTTATTACATAGAGCTTTTGGACCCCAGTTTGTTTGTAGAAATTGGATAGCTCTAAATCTAATAGATGCTGGCACTGTAATCTAGTAGCGGGGACATTGGACCATCTAATTTTTCATTGTCCTTGCATTAAGAACTTTTGGAATTCAATTTGGTCTCAAATAAATTGTTTATTAGAAAACCATGTGGCACTATCGTACGATACTGTTCTGTTTGGTATGTCTATGAGAAAAAAAAGTAAAATATCAGCACATAACAACAAACTTTTAATGATAATGACGGGTGTCGCTATTCAGTATATTACTAATAATTGGAAAAATTATACTAATCTTAATTATACATTTTGGTGGAATTCCTTATGTCATATTTATAAGATGGAAAGAGTAATTGCTTTACAGAAAGGTAGTTTTAATAATTTTATAAAGATCTGGGGGCCATTGGTTAAATATTGTAATGAATAAGCATCGTTTTCCTCTGATGGTATTTCTTTCATATAGGGGGGAGGGGGAAGATGGGGAAAAATTTGATTTAATAATGAGTTTATAATAAATATATGGAATGTTTAATGGTAGGGGGAGGGAAATTAATTTATTTACATATTTATGATATTATTAAAAGAATTTCAAGTGTTGTATGAATGTCTTTCATGTTGTTCTTTTGTACACTTGTTGTAAGTTTTAAAATGAATAAAGAATATAAAAAAAAAAAGAAGACAGGACTGATGTCCATTTGCTGAATATCAGCAGGTAAATCCCCAGACCACCCCCACAAACTGGATAGCAGTCAGCCCAAATGTTAAGAGGCATTATGTTCCACTGAATATTCAGGTTTGGCCTTGTCAAAGTGATTTAATAGGGCAGGACCCTCTCCTGTCTGGTTAAATCACTTTGACTATCGATTCCCTAGGTTTTTTTGTTTTTTTTACTGAGGCAGAAAGTAAAATACTTCAGTAATAAACCTTACATGTACACACACTTTATAACAAAAGCAAGATATCTCCAGGATTAAGAATCCTTTTTCGTTTCCATTCATGTATACTGATCCTGACATACTGCTGCTTTATGAATCTTTAGCAATTTAACACTTACCTTTTGGCTTATTGGCATGAGCAGAACGAATATTCTGCGTTAACATCAGCAGTCGCTGTTCTCTTGCATCATGGAGACGAAGATACATCTCTCTCCAGGACTCAAACTCCTCAGCTTTCTCTTTCTTAAAGTCCCGCTGACAGTGATTCATCCATAATCGATCTGTGTCCTCTACTAACACCTAAAATAGAAAGTCTGTGATAAGATTGGCAACTTCATGAAACACAAAGGAAAAACCTAGATATGGAGTCAGAGCATAGCAGCAGATCTCAGATACACAGCTGGAGCAGACTAGGCAGCACAAGATCACAAATGGAGCAGGACATAGCACAGCAACACATGAAAAAAATTAAGCCATGGTACAGCCATGGAGCAAATCAGAGCATAGCAGCAGATTCTGTAATTCAGCAGAGGACTCGCACAGAGCAGGATCACAACAGGAGCAGGACAGAACACAACAAATGGGGGAAATGAAGCACAGATAACACAGCTGGAAGAGGGCAGGGCAGAACATAGTAGCAGATGGGGAAATTAAGTCCAGGTGCACAGCTGGAGCAGAACAGTGAACAGAAGATAGGAATCATATGGGCGTGTGAGATAAACATCAAAATGACAGATAATATTTGATAAGCACAAGTATATCAGAGTAAGATACAGAGTGTGATACATTAGTGATTTCTATTCCGCCATTACCTTGGGAGTAATTTCATAAAGGAGTTTTCATGCATAAATGGCTTTTATAAAATTATCCCCATGTTAAGAATATCCAAGGTATGCAGGGTCCCTAAAAAGCACTAACATTTAGGCTTATTCTGGGGCACAGTTTTTTCAGAACACAGGTGGAATTGCAAATTATGTGCATTGTTTATAAAATATGCACCAACATTTACACCTGAAAATGCCAACAGCTAACACCAGGAGTTCTTCAATGACTTCTATACCCTCCTCCTGGAAGACAAAGTTCTATTTGCAACAACACTCCGCCAAGCTCTAGATGAGGTTGTTCCTGTCTACCTTATCTTTCATTCTTCTGCCTACATCATCAAGGATTCTGGCCATTATATAAGCTATGAAGGAAAGCATACCACATTCTCTTAAGGCAGTCACACCTGCTTAGATGAAACATTATTCCTCCCTGGCCTATCATGCTGAAACCTCCTCAAAAATGCTTCCTCACATTTTGAACTCACTGCAGATTGGTCTATGGCTTTATGCCCTAGATGAGCAGAAGAGATAAGCTCCTACAGTCTTTCATGTAGGAATACAAAACTGATGTCCAAGGGGCATGCTGCAAGATTTGCTAGCAGAGGGAGGAGTCAAGACTTCCATCAATTGAAGTTTCTTACTTCTCCTGGCAGGCCAGGATGTGCAATACAACACAGTTACTTACCGTAATAGGTGTTATCCAGAGACAGCAGGCAGATATTCTCACATGTGGGAGACGTCTCTGATGGAGCCCCAGTACTGACACTTTAAAAGTGCATCGCCACTTTAAGACTTCAGAAAGTTCACGATAGCCAGCGCTGCGCATATGCGAGGTGCCTTCCTGCCCAATGTAGGTATGCGGTCCCTCAGTTTAGTAAGCCATTTAAGAAGCCAACCCAGGGAGGTGGGTGGGTTGTGAGAATATCTGCCTGCTGTCCCTGGATAACACCTGTTACAGTAAGTAACTGTGCTTTATCTCAGGACAAGCAGGCAACATATTCTCACATGTGGGTGACCTCCAAGCTAACCAGAATGGGATGTTGGGAGTGTTGGTCTTTAAGAAAATAAATGTTGTAATACTGCCTAGCCGAAGTGCCCATCCTGTCTGAAGAAAGATTCCAGACAGTAATGAGATGTGAATGTATGAACTGAGGACCAGGTGACAGCTTTACAAATTTCCTCAATAAATGTAGATCTAAGGAAAGCTACTGAAGCTGCCATAGTTCTAACTTTATGGGCTGTGACATGACTCTCCAGTTGCAGTCCAGCCTGAGCATAACAGAACGATATGCAGGAAGCCAACCAGTTGGAAATCGATCTCTTGGAAATAGGATGTCCCAACTTGTTAGAATCATAAGATCAAAAGTTGAGATCTATGGAGGGTGTTTTCCCCGGAGTCTGTTATAGGGGAAAACACTCTCCAGGGATTCAAGACAAAGTTGGACAAGTTCCTGCTAAACTGGAACGTACGCAAGTAAGGCTGGACTCATTTAGAGCACTGGTCTTTGACCTGGGGGCCGCCGC
Source organism: Geotrypetes seraphini (assembly GCF_902459505.1). Lineage (NCBI taxonomy): Eukaryota > Metazoa > Chordata > Amphibia > Gymnophiona > Dermophiidae > Geotrypetes > Geotrypetes seraphini. The sequence continues at coordinate 27,652,872 of NC_047091.1, forward strand.
ATGAACGGACTGCTGGGCACGATGGACAATTCTTATGTTGCTTGGTTCTATCAAGGTAGTAGGCCAAAGCTTGCTTGCAATCCAGAGTATGTAGAGCCGCTTCTCCAGAGTGAGAGTGAGGCTTAGGAAAGAAGACTGGAAGCACAATCGATTGATTGAGATGAAATTCAGTGACAACTTTTGGCAAAAAACTTTGGGTGTGTGCGAAGAACTACTTTATCATGGTGAAACACTGTGAATGGTGGATCCGCAACCAGTGCTTGCAGTTCACTGACCCTTCTGGCAGAAGAGAAATGAGAAAAATGACTTTCCAGATAACATACTTGAGATGAGCCATAGACATAGGTTCAAATGGAGGTTTCATTAACCTGGAAAGAACTCCATTAAGGTCCCAAACCACTGGAGGAGGCTTGAGAGGTGGTTTAACATTGAAAAGTCCTTTCATGAATCTGGAGACCAGAGGATGGGCAGTGAGAGGCAGGGCTGTGGAGTCGATAGATAAAGCCTTCGACTCCGACTCCTCAGTTTCTGGTACCCACAACTCCAACTCCTCTGTATTTAATATGCTAATGTATTTTCCACGTTGATTAAAGGAAGGCAACATACACACCATTTAACCACAGAACTACTTGCTAGGAAGCCGACGCTCTACAGTATTGGTCAGTTTAAACAAAAGACAAAAAATGAAAACAATAAGGTTTTATTTATTGTTTTTATCAAGTGGCTATAAAGTAGTAGCATAGCATGCATAAAAATCAGGAACTTTACCAGTTTAAAAATATGAAAAACATTCTTTGGTAGTTTTAAAACAAAAACAAAGCTTAACTACATGAACAAAAACAAAAGCTAGACAACCTAAAACAGTTTATATATTAAACTTGGAATATAGTTGTACAGTAGAATAGCTGTTAAATGAAATCCAAAAATAACTCAATGTAGTGTTGTTCTAAGAAACAGAATTGCTTCTGCCAGATCTTCTTTCATAGAAGCTCTTAAATCTGACTTGATTATTTTTAGAGCTGAAAATAGTCTTTCAACGCTAACTTGGGTGGGTGGCATTGCTGTTATGGTTCTAGCCCCAGAACTGACAGCATTTGACCTGGCTGACAATGAGCCTTTGGAGACTGTGATCTAGGTTTACACCATTCCTTGTTTCACCTAGGTCAGTGATTCCCAACCCTATCCTGGAGGACCACCAGCCAGTCAGATTTTCAGGATAGTCCTAATGAATATGCATGAGGCAGATTTGCATGTCTGTCACCTCCATCTCTCTTATGTATATTCACTAGGGTTATCCTGAAAACCTGGCTGGCTGGTGGTCCTCCAGGACAGCGTTGGGAAGCACTGACCTAGGTCATTTCAGGTTTGCTTCAGCTCAGACATAAGAGCTGCCATACTGGGACAGACCGAAGGTCCGTCAAGCCCAGTATCTTGTTTCCAACAGTGGCCAACCCAGGTCATAAGCACCTGACAGATTTTAAGCTGCTTATCCTAGGAATAACCAGTGGATCTTCTCCAATTCCATCTTAATAACGGATTATGGATTTTTCTTTCAGGAAATTATCCAAACCTTTTTTTAACCCTGCTAAGTAAGCTAGCTGTTTTCACCACATAATTTCTCCAGCAATGAATTCCAGAGTTTAATTACACGCTGAGTGAAGAAATATTTTCTCTGGTCTTAAATCTACTACTTAGTAGCTTCATTACATGCCCCCGAATTCTTGTATTTTTAGAAAGAATAAACAAATGATTCACATCTACCAGTCCACTCCACTCAGTATTTTATAGACACTTCCTCCTGTCGGGTCCCTCAAGGTTCCATACTTTCACCTATTTTGAATTGTAATGAACCTCAGAATATTACTAATTTAAACACTAAATTGTCCAGGATCGCTGACTGGCTCCTTAGAAATGGTCTTAATTCTGAGAAATCAAGTGGACTCCAATAAGGTACAAAGAGCGCCCAACCCTTTCCACGCCAGTAACATTATATCGTTCCATAAGAGCACTCAGAATGATCCTAGATCAAACTATGACCTTTCAGCCTCATATTTGCCAAACCGTTCAACACTATTATAAACATAAAATGATATAAAGTCCCCAAGATAAGAACGTCACAACTTATGTACAATCCATACTTATGAACCAACAATTAACTCATTAATAACATGTGCTTCATAAGAACATAAACAGTGCCTCTGCTGGGTCAGATCAGAGGTCCATCATGCCCAGCAGTCCGCTCATGTGGCAGCCCATCAGGTTTAGGACCTGTATAGTAATCCTCTATCTATACCCTTCTATCCCTTTTTCCTTCAGGATATCATCTAATCCCTTCTTGAACCCCAATATCGTACTCTGTCCTATCATACCCTCTGGAAGCTCATTCCAGGTTTCCACCACTCTTTGGGTGAAGAAGAACTTCCTAGCATTGGTTCTGAATCTGTCCCCTCTTAATTTTTCCGAATGCCCTTTTGTTCTTGTAATTTTTGAAAGTTTAAAGAATCTGTCCCTCTCCACTTTCTCTATGCCTTTCATGATCTTGTAAGTCTCTATAATGTCACCTCTAAGCCTTCCAGGGAAAAGAGCCCCAGTTTCTCTAATCTTTCAGCATATGAAAGGTTTTCCATGCCTTTTATCAATCGCGTTGCTCTTTTCTGACCCCTCTCGAGTATCACCATATCCTTCTTAAGGTACGGCGAGCAATATTGGACGCAGTACTCCAGATGCGGGCGCACCATCGCCTGATACAACGGCAAGATAACTTCTTTCGTTTTGGTTGTAATACCTTTCTTGATAATACCTAGCATTCTATTCGCCTTATTAGAGGCCGCTACGCACTGTGCTGACGGCTTCATTGTCTTGTCCACTATTACCTCCAAGTCCTTTTCTTGGAGAAAAGGCGAGAGGGAGATTTAGAAGTCCTTGAGCATGCGCAGATACATGCTCAAGGCAGGCAGAAGCCGGAAGATCTTCTAGGCACCAGCACGATCTGTGCCTTCGTGCCGGTGCCAGACCGGGGGGGGAGGTAAGTTTAAATTGTTCGGGCAGGGGGGGATGCCGGTTGGAGCGAGGGGGCCTTTGTGAATGGGGGGGGAGCGATGCCAGTTATCGGGGGGGGGGGGTGCTCGCAAATCAAGTCAACACTCGGTTTGCGAGTCAAAAGTTTGCTGAGTGTTTTGCTCGTCTTGCAAAACACTCGCAAACCGGGTTACTCGCAAACCGAGGTTTGACTGTACTTCGTAATGTTGTCACTAGATGAGAGATGAATATAGTAGTCTCTGGTAGGGTAGAAGCAAAAAAACATGACATTTGAAATCATAATTTTTTTTAAATGGCATATATAGTTCAACATGAACAACAAAATTCAAGTACAAACTGTTTAAATTAAAATCTTTCAAAATAGTCTTTCAAGTTGTCTTGTGTGACATCCTGTTCGTAAGGGACACACTGTGAAAGATCAGTATTACAAGTCATTTCTGCAGTACCATCTGCATCGTGCAGTACAGGAGAAACGTCCAATGTGCAGCGGAAGCCAAAATTTGGAGGCCTCTGGGGTAGTTCCTTAGGTTCAAACAATTTTTATTGATGCAAACAACAAAAACATAGTAGCAAGGCACCCCGAAGGTGCACAATACCAAACAAATATGCATCATATAAATAGTATAACATACAAGGACAAAACAAGAGGAATATCAACCAAACTCCCCCCCCCCCCGCACACACCACCGAAAGCGTGCAGTGGAAGGAGAGCGGAAAGGCACTCCGAGGCCCTGGACTCTGATGAGTCCCGAAGATGCCACACCACTCCCCCCCCCACTGAATCTCCTGTACCCTGTCCATAGCAAAAGCCCAGAACCTACCCATACCCCTCAAGCCCACCCCAAACCCCCCACCCTCCCAAAGGTACTCCCCACCAATACTCGTCAGTACTCTCCCAGCCCAACTTTCCGAGCACCCACTTTAGGATATCCATCTCAATACCGCGCTACGGCCCTTTGGATGCAAATCTTGCAAATATGGTTCCCAAATATTCAGGAACAACAACTTACGCTTCCTGGCCCCTCCCACATCTCGCGCCTCCCAGATGGCCAACTGATGCAACTGGTTCCGCCAATTCCAAAACGCCGGAGGGTCAGGGACCGTCTAGCATTGAAGAATACATTTCCTGGCCAGTAAATTCATCTTCCTGCACAGAGCCTGATTCCCCCTAGGCAAGTGGCCAAAAGCCTCTGGCAAATCCAAGACAAAGTGAGCCGGGGTACTGCGCAGGGCTCTCCCAATCAACCCGGACATGTAAGAGATTATACACCTCCAGAAGCGCTGGATGATAGGGCAGGTCCAGGAGGCATGTCCCAAAGTGTGTCCCCCTGACCCACATTTATGACACAGTGGTGTAGGGAGACCCCCACTATAATACAACTGTGTATGAGTGTAATATGCACGTAATGTCACTCTATAATGCGTTTCCCTCAACCAAGAACACGGGGTAACCCCTGGCATCGCCCTCAATGAACGGGCTACATCCCATTGTCCCAAATTAATTTGCAATTCCCCTCCCATTTACCCCGGATGTTCTAGTAATCTTTGGCTGGTTGTAACTCTTGCAAGCTAGCATGAATGCTAGACACCGAGAGGGACACACCCTCCTCCCGAGCAAACAGTTCCCGCAGCCTGGCCCCCCATATGTAATCGCAATTGTGCTCTATCGAGGGATCCCACATAGTGCTCCACTTGATGACACGCAAACTGCGCACCCCAGGTCTGGGGTAGTTCCTCAACTAGGGGCGAGTGCCTGAGAGTGTGTGGTGGTGTGTCTGTGGAGTGTCTGTTGAGTTTTGTATGGTGTGTTTGTAGTATGTGAATGTGCAGTGCGACTGGAGGTTTTGCTTTTGATCTTTACACGAACAAAATTTGCAGATTGCGACTGAAGTGTATGGCGATATCCCATTCCTTTATTTCCTATATTATTTGGAATGTCAATGAGGGCGAAAAGTCAAAGCTCTTACTTATTATGACAGGAGTCGCCTTTCAACAGATTACATTTAATTGGAAAAATTGGAGTAGATTAAACTACAGTTTCTGGTGGAATTCTTTGTGTCATATATATAAAATGGAAAGATCATTAGCCATACAGAAAGGAAATTTTAATAAATTTCAGGATGTTTGAGGTCCATTTACAGAATATTGTAATGAGTACTGTATTTTCACGTAGATAACGCGCACCCATGTAAAACGCGCACACGGGTATAGCGCGTGGAAAACACAAATTTATGTACAGAAATTTTTATATACCGCGCACACCCGTATACCGCGCATGCTGCCCGACTCTCCTTTCGCCCGCCCCGACTCTCCTCTGGCCACCCCGACTCTCCTTTCGCCCGCCCCGACTCTCCTCTCCCCCTTGAAGTCCTGTCCCCACCCTGAAAGCCTGATGCCCCCCCCCCGACGTCCGATTCCCCCCCGCTGGACCGCTCGCACCCCCACCCCAAAGGACCACTCACACGCACTCCCACCCACACCCCCACCCTGAAGGACCGCTCGCACCCCCACAGCCTCCCGACCCCCCCCCCCATCATATAGAAGCTCCTACCAGTGTCCTGCTGCTTTCTCTTGGCGGTCCCGGCCCTTCCGTGAGCCCTGCGCTGCTTCCTCTTCCAGCGGTTCGCCCTTTCTCTAACGTCAATCCCTCTTGCCCCGCCGACTCCCCGACACGATCGGGGCAAGAGGGAGCTCAAGCCCTCTTGCCCCCCGACACGATCGGGGCAAAAGGGAGTCCATGCCCTCTTGCCCCGCCGACTCCCCAACTCCCCGACACGATCGGGGCAAGAGGGAGCTCAAGCCCTCTTGCCCCAGCCAACCGCGGCACCCCCGACACGATCGGGGCAAGAGGGAGCTCAAGCCCTCTTGCCCCAGCCAACCGTGGCACCCCCGACACGATCGGGGCAAAAGGAAGCCCAAGCCCTCTTGCCCCGCCGACTCCCCAACTCCCCGACAATATCAGGCCAGGAGGGAGCCCAAACCCTCCTGGCCACGGCGACCCTTACCCCCACCCCGCACTACATTACGGCAGGAGGGATCCCAGGCCCTCCTGCCCTCGACGCAAACCCCCCTCCCCCCAACGACCGCCCCCCCCAAATAACCTCCTACCGCCCTCCCAGCCGACCCGCGACCCCCCTGGCCGACCCCCCACGACACCCCCACCCCCTTACCTTTGTGTAGTTGGCAGGACAGACGGGAGCCAAACCCGCCTGTCCGGCAGGCAGCCAACCACGGAATGAGGCCGGATTGGCCCATCCATCCCAAAGCTCCGCCTACTGGTGGGGCCTAAGGCGCCTGGGCCAATCAGAATAGGCCCGGGAGCCTTAGGTCCCTCCTGGGGGCGGGGCCTGAGGCACATGGGCCCAACCCGACCATGAGCCCAAGGCCCCGCCCCCAGGAGGGACCAAAGGCTCCCGGGCCTATTCTGATTGGCCCAGGCGCCTTAGGCTCCACCAGTAGGCGGAGCTTTGGGATGGATGGGCAAATCCGGCCTCATTCCGTCGTTGGCTGCCTGCCGGACAGGCGGGTTTGGCTCCCGTCTGTCCTGCCAACTACACAAAGGTACGGGGAAGGGGGGTGGGGGTGTCGTGGGGGTCGGCCAGGGGGGTCGCGGGTCGGCTGGGGGGTGCGGTCGGAGGTTCTTTGGGGGGGCGGTCGTTGGGGGGAGGGGGGTTTGCGTCGAGGGCAGGAGGGCCTGGGATCCCTCATGCCCGTAATGTAGTGCGGGGTGGGGGTAGGGGGTCGCCGTGGCCAGGAGGGTTTGGGCTCCCTCCTGGCCCGATATTGTCGGGGAGTTGAGGAGTCGGCGGGGCAAGAGGGCTTGGGCTCCCTTTTGTCCCGATCGTGTCGGGGGGCAAGAGGGCTTGAGCTCCCTCTTGCCCTGATCGTGTCGGGGGAGCCGCCGTTGGCAGGGGCAAGAGGGCTTGAGCTCCCTCTTGCCCCGATCGTGTCGGGGGTGCCGCGGTTGACTGGGGCAAGAGAGCTTGAGCTCCCTCTTGCCCCGATCGTGTTGGGGAGTCGGCGGGGCAAGAGGGCTTGACGTTAGAGAAAGGGCGAACCGCCGGAAGAGGAAGCAGCAGGACACCGGTAGGAGCTTCTACATGATGGGGGGGGTCGGGAGGCTGTGGGGGTGCGAGCGGTCCTTCAGGGTGGGGGTGCGGGTGGGAGTGCGTGCGAGCGGTCCTTCGGGGTGGGGGTGCGTCGGGGGGGGGGAACTATGTAAAAAAAATTTTATATAGTGCGCTCACGCGTTTACCGCGCAAGGCTATGCACGGTTTGTAAAAACACGTATAACGCGCGCGTTATATGCGTGAAAATACGGTAGATAACATTTTTCCCTTAATAGTATAATTGCAAAGGAGGGGGAGGGGGGATTTCTATTCTTTTATTCAATGTTTAGATTAATAGAAAAGAATATATAATATGATATATGTAATTACATACAAAATGATAGTGATGGGGGGAGGGTTTAAATATCACTAACTTAAGTTGATAATGATAGAAAATCAAGTGATGTTTTTTAAGTTCAAATGTTATTTCCTGATGCACTTGTTATAAGTTGTAAAAATGAATAAAGAATTTAAAAAAAAGGATGGTTAAGAAGACTAAGAATGTTGTAATGCCTCTATATCGCGCCATGGAACGACCTCACCTGGAGTATTGCATTCAATTCTGGTCTCATCTCATGAAAGATATAGCAGTACTAGAAAAGGTTCAAAGAAGAGTGACCAAGATGATAAAGGAGATGGAACTCCTCTCGAATGAGGAAAGACTAAAAAGGTTAGGGCTCTTCAGCTTGGTAAAGAGATGGCTGAGGGAAATCTACAAAATCCTGAGTGGAGTAGAACAGGTACAAGCGGATCGATTTTTCACTCCGTCAAAAATGACAAAGACTAGGGGACACTCGATGAAGTTACAGGAAAATACTTGTAAAACCAGTAGGAGGAAAAAATTTTTCACTTAGAGAATAGTTAAGCTCTGGAATGCGTTGCCAGAGTTAGTGGTAAGAGTGGTTAATGTAGCTGGTTTTAAGAAAGGTTTGGACAAGTTCCTGGAGGAAAAGTCCATAGTCTGTTATTGAGAAGGACATGGGGGAAGCCACTGCTTGCCCTGGATCGGTAGCATGGAATATTACTACTCTTTGTTTTGGCCAGATATGGCCACTGTGAGAACGGGCTACTGGGCTTGATAGACCATTGGTCTGACCCATTAAGGCTATTCTTATGTTCTTCACTGTTGCACAATGCCATACAAGTTTCAACTTTATTCATATTATTTGATTGAACGCTTTACCAAAATACAAAGCGTTGTACAAAAGGTAAAAATAAGATTTTAGAAAAATCACATATACATAATTCGTTACCAGACCTACTTGGATATTTGCTTTTTAAAGCCACGGGAAACAGTAGGAAAGAGGGGAGGAAATACAATTTTAAAGAAAAAGTACATAAAAGGGAAGTACATAAGGAGGGTAGGAAGAAGAGGATTGCTGGCAGAGATGAGATCGAATAAGAGAACTATTAAAAATCTTAATTTGGAGATGGCTGAAATCGTAAAGTATTACATCTTGGTTGGACATTGTATTTTCAGTTAAAGGCTTCTTTAAAGAGAAGGCTCTTTAAACTGCTCTTAAATTTCTGCAAATCTTGTTCGAGTCTTAGATATAAGGGAAGAGAATTCCAAGTCATTGGAGCAGTTACAGAAAAAATAGAAGCACGGCGTGTTCCGATAATTTTCAAGGAAGGAACATTAAGGGTAAACTGTGAAGTAGATCTAAGAACTCTCGATGAGTTCTGTGGAATCAAAAGCCTATCTATAAATGCCAGGGCGTTGGTTTGTATAGTCTTGAAGACTAGAAGAGCTATTTTATATGTAATCCTATATGTAACTGGCAACCAGTGAGCTTTTTGCAGTAATGGGGTGACATGGTCAAATTTTTTTGAGCCTGAAATTATCTTTATTGCTGTGTTTTGTATAAGTTGAAGATGCTTTATGTCTTTTAAGTATGCCCCTTTTAATAAAGAATTGCAATAATCTAATTTAGATATTACTAGGGAATGAACTAGTATATTGAGGGAGTTTTTATCAAGGAGGGGGACTAGTGATTGTATCATCCTCAACTTATAGAAGCAATTTTTGACCAATGCACTGATTGATGTGCGAACGAAACGTAAGTTTATTGTCTATTAGTACACCCAGAATTTTAGTGTTGTTAGTTTGTTTGAGTGGCTTGTTATCAATTAAGACTGGGGCAATAAGTTGTACCCCTTCTTTCCCTGAAAAAAGCACAGTAGTGGTTTTGTTGATGCTTAGGAATAGCTTATTGACATTTAGCCAGTCGTGGATTTTGGCTAGCTTTTGGTTGATGTTAGAAATGTCGTGTGAACTTGTGGGATCAATTGTGTGCAGCTCCCACGGCAGACAGTTGTTTACAGTGTTGGGAATGGGAGACTACTTTGTAGGATGCTCACTCTCAAGCCAATTGTGCGCTTGGTTTAGTGAAACATCCAACATACTTGTTAATAAAACACTGATTTCAAATGTCATGTTTTTTTTGCTTCTTCCCTACCAGAGACTGCAGCACTCATCTCTCATCTGGCGGTAACATTAAGAAGTACATTTCACAAACTTTAAAATGTATACAAGTTATATTAGATTTTCAGTGTTGGTGCATTTTTGAGAGAAAAAAAAATTAGTTGTAGTGACTTATGAATCAAGCCTCGTATAAAAATGAAGCAACTTTTCTATCAAATGGTACTGGCTGCCAGATTCAAGCCAACTTTTTAAAATAGCCAACAATGAGAACATAAGCCGTACCTCTACTGGGTCAGACCTGAGGTCCATCATGCCCAGCAGTCCGCTCACGCGGCGGCCCATCAGGTCCAGGACCTGTATACTAGCCCTCTATCTATACCCTTCTATCCCTTTTTCCTTCAGAAAATTGTCCAATCCCTTCTTGAACTCCAATACCGTACCCTGTCCTATCACTCCCTCTGGAAGCGCATTCCAGGTGTCTACTACCCGTTGGCTCTTTTTGCATCCTTTTCTAAATCTGGGGATATACAGATTTTGCGCCTCGCTCACCGTGTCCTTGAATAAAGACCAGGCTTGCTCTACAGTCTGTGATTTCTTTTGACTTCATTTGACTGATATTACTTCCAGTGTGCCGAAAACGACACTGGAGGTACATTGGCTACCCACAAACCTACAGAGCTGCCTCTGCTGCCCACCCCTCCCCGGAAAGCTGCCATTGCCACTGACACTTTCATAAAGAAACTAGTATGGAAACTGTATGGAAACATCCCAGAATTACTTAAAAGTAATATACTTAGCTACACACCAAAAAGATCTCTGTGTTCTGAGAGTTTAGCTTTACTGAAGACGTCTGTGAATCCAAGACTTGCTGAGACACGTAAAAGAACTTTCTGTTGTACGGAGGTTATGAAACTCCTTAGTGGGTCAGATACGAAATTGCTGTGAAAAGGGTAGGTTCAGAAAATTACCAAAGACGCAGCTATTCGTTGATGCTTTTTTTTTTTACTTATTTCAGCTAAAATTGATGAATTATCTATATGCTCTTCTTTCCACATTATTGTATTTCCCTAAGGATTGTATGAATTTCCTTTTTATTATATGATTATTTTATCATGTATCTGCTTTTATTTTGTCGTCATTTTAACATTGTGTATGTAAACCATGTAAACTGTTTAGTTTTAAACGGTATATAAATTTTTTAAAATAAATAAATTTAGAGTACATTTTGTACCTTTTATTCTGTAATTCTATTAACTTGCATGTGTATGCCTTAATTGTTGATAAAGGCTTATTTCTACAATGTTTAATTGCTTTTTGTTCTATTTAGAAATAAAAGTTTTAGAAAATGAGGGAGACCATCTTCAGTCCATGCCACTAAGCAAAAACACAGCTTCAACAAACTTCCATTACAATGCCCAAGACAGAACTGGGGATCAACAGCTGCAGGAGCAGTACAGTTACTGATGCAGTCTACCAGACTAATCAAGTTTTAAGTTCTTATTAAAATTTGATGTGTACGCAATGTCAAATATTTCAAAGCGTATTACAGATTAAAATAGGGGAAAGACTTTCGAGCAGTTTATTACCAAATAATATATACATACAAAATTCAATACAGACACAAAAGGAAAGGGGGGTGAACTACAATCTTTAAAATAGAAAGACATATTATGGGGGCAAAGAATGAAAAAAGGAAGATTAAAAAAACAAAAAAACCCCAAAAACAAAAGAGAGAGAAATGAAAAGAAGAATAAGAGGAAGATTGAGTCCTATAAGTAAGGCCTGGTTAGAATTAGTTGATTAGGATATAAGATATAAGGTTTTACACATAAGAACATAAGAAATGGCTTCGCCGGATCAGACCCTAGGTCCATCCAGTCCGGCGACCCACACTCTCGGAGGCCAAGCCAGGTGTTCCCTGTTGAGAAACCTTGTTTACTCGTATCCCTCAATGTGATTTGCGAGAAGGTGTGTATCCAACTTGCCCTTGAATCCTGGAATGGTGGTCTCCATCACGACCTCCTCCGGGAGTGCGTTCCAAGCGTCCACCACTCGTTGTGTGAAGCAGAATTTCCTGATATTTGTCCTGGGCCTGGTTGTCTTGTCTATGCCTCAAATGTATCCTTATAAAGGAAACTTTTTAAAAAGCCATTAAAGTTTTCTAATGAAGTTTCCCCACGTAGATAATGTGGTAGGTTGTTCCAGAGCTGAGGAACTATAACTGAAAAAATAGATCTCCTAGTGCCTATTAGAGAATGACACAAGGAAAAAATCTGTCCCCGTCACTGCCCCGTCCCCGGACCACCATCCCCTTCATCGCCCCGTTCCTGCCGTCCCCTTCACCGCCCCATCCCCGAACCCGCCATCCCTTTCACTGCCCCATCTGTCGCCTTCACTGTTCCGTCCCCGCAGCATCCATCCTTCCCTCTCGCCACCTCACCGCCCTTCAGTGGCCCGAGAATCTCCCCCCTCCCCCTTCCCTTCACGGTGCTTTAGAAAATAAACTGATGCTGGTGAGGCCTGCCTGTGCCGCCCTGCAGTTGCGTGTGTGTGAGCGGAAGCTTCTCCTCTGATACAACTGGAAGTTGCATCAGAGGAGAAGCTTCCGCCCACACAAACGCTTCGCCAGCTTCAGTTTATTTTCTAAAGCGCCGCAAAGATAAGGGGGAGGGAGTGAGTGAGATAGATTTCGCCGGAGGTAAGGAGGGGGCTGTGTGCCTTCCCTCCCTTACCTGCGGGGACAAGGCCATTCACCACTCCACGAGGCGGTAGATGGCCTTGATCCTGTGCCCGCAGTGAGCACGTTTCCCCCCCACAATTTTGGCATGTTACCCGCGACTACTCGCAGCTAGCCACGGGTAACTACCACCGTGCCTATGACTTTTAGGGAGGGGATTGTCAAAAGATGCCGATCTGTTGATCTGAGTGTCCTAACTGAGGTATATGGTACAAGAAGACGGATTTTAAAGGTTAATAATACAGTTTTATAAGTGATTCTATAAGAAATTGGTAGCCAATGTGCTTTTCTCAGAAGTGGTGTCACATGATCATATTTTTTTGAATTGTTGATAATTTTTATTGTTGTATTTTGTATAATTTGTAATGCTAAACAAAACAAACCCAAGCAAGTGCAGAGGGACCCAGACATTTTGCTTCTCATTCACCTGATCTGCAGCTGGCAACTCCTGAGGTTAAGAAAATCAAATTTAGAATACTAAGTTGAAATTTCCAGTGACCAGCACTTGGAACCAACTTCCAAAGTGAGATCAATTACGCAAACCTACAATGAATACTGTCCCAGCACTTAAAATCAAAACTTAAAGCATTTCTGACAGAAAAGGTAAAGCTAAGACATAAGATAATTCACTCACTCTTGAGCTGCACTAAATTCCATGTACCCTTGAGGGACTTCCTGCATCCCCCCAGTTTTAGGCATTCTCCCCAGCATTGGTCACTCACATGGTTACACTCCTCAATTCGGTAGAGCTGCTCGGGAGTACATTTTTCCAGGACTGGCTCCAGCACAGAATATGGAACACCACCTACTTCATAGATTGCTGCAATACACAGAGAAAGGACCACAGAGGAAACATTTTAGCACCATTCAAGAGAAGCAGAGTTTAAATCCCAGGCCGTACAAGATCGATCGCTCAAAGAAGAACACTGATAGGTTTTCAGGATAGCCCTAATGAATATGCATGGAGCAGATTTGCATGCTTGTCACTTTCATTATATGCAAATCTCTCTCACGCATATTCATTAGGGTTATCCCAAAAACCCAACTGGCTGGTGGTCCTCCAGGACAGGGTTGGGAACCACTGGTCTAGATGTATACAGAACTCATGCACCATGGGCCTCTTAGTACTGTGGTCTCCAGCCCTTTCCATGTAAAGGGCAAAAAGTTCCAGGGGCCTCCAAAAGATTTTAAGCTTACAATTATAATTTTAAATACTAATTTTCATTCTACTAGCATACTGCCATCAATCAGTTCATCATCATGCAGATAAGTGTAAGCAATGAGGGTGAACACAATACACATTCCATGGCTGCCTGTCAGCCCACCTTGCTGCAAAGTACCACAGACTAAATTTCCAAGATTTATTAAGTCTCGATATACCGCATCACGTGAAGGCAACTAGGTAGTTTACAATGCAAACATTGATGGCATAGAAGTTGACAGAGGAGGGGAGCTGGAAATGAAAACTACAATATTTGATAGGATTGGTGGGCGGGAGGAGGGAGAGAGTCAAAGCAGAAAAAGTAGAGAGCTAGGCTGTGCAGTCATGCAATGTGAACCACAGAGGAGGGGGAGATGGTATGCTGGAAAATAGAAAAGGGCAAATCTAACAAGCTAATATTAAAATGGGAGGTGTATGTTGACCAGCAACCAGTAAACCTGTAATTCCACTTTGCTTAGACTTTCAGAGCTCAGCTGGTGCAAAGGTGCACCATCAGGAGATTTTGCCAATACTGCAGGTAAAGAAAAGGCCTCACAAAGCTCTGCTGGGTTGCGAGTCACTGCGTGATCACATTGATGAGCACGTGTATTCACAGGGAAAGGCGAGTCGACTAGCATTTGCATGTGTGCGAGTGTGTGCACGCGTGTCAATGTGACCATATAGGCACTTGTAACCCAGTGAAATTTCACAGGGCCTTTTCTCTACCCGCAGTAGCAGCAGGGGGGGTCGCTGAATATAGGACAACATGTTGAAGACCACTCACTCAGTAGGTGAAGAGAGAGACAGGCACATTTAGAAAAGAAAGAATATTTTCACTATCATACAGACTCTAAAAGATCTGCAATCCCAATAGCTAGGATAATTATACAGTTATCCTGGAATTTTCCCTCAACATATTTAAAATCCAGTAGCATACTCACAATCTATGTTGTTGGCCAGAACACGGATACATTGTTGATACAGAGACATCATCTTTGGAAGGCAAGTAGTTTTAGAACCAGAATAAACCTGCATCTTGGAGTTCAATCTGCGCCCAGTAAAGCCAGCTGTATCCTCATGTTCGGCTGCTGAGAAAAGCACTGTGAGAGCAAAAGAAGAGAGCTAAAAACCACAATGAACCAACCATTCGGATGAAAAAGTCACAAACAGGCACTGGCATCCCATATGGTAGGAAAGAGAGAAACAAGGAACATGACAGCAGGTGACAACTACAGGTCCTACTTACTATAATTGGCCCAGTTTCCATTTCTAGCATCTCATGACATGAAAAAGTCTCCGTCAACTATGAGGGTCACAAAGCTTCAGGTGGCAAGGATTCAGCTCTTTTCCATATCACTCACATATTTCAAATCAAAAATATACATCAGCAAAAATACAACATAATAACAAAGTATAAAACTGGAGAAGCCTAGTTCAAATTTATTATAGGCTTGATATATGGTCCATTAGGAGCCTTCCACAGTGTTTGCATTACAAATACATCAACAAAGAGGAGGCAGATTATAGAAAGGAACTATTTATTGGTAGACAGGATAGGAGGAGATAAAGAATTTGTAAGGTAGATTCAGACATTGCATCCCTTGATAACTTCCTCTGGTAAGACCTAATGAAAGGAAAGGGAGAATCAGGAGCAGAATGCATCATTGAAAGAGAAATTACGTACTTACCTTGGTAAGCTCTTTTCCAATAGATAGGTGAGACATTCTAGACAGTAGGGTTATATCTCTTTAGTCGCATGGCTGCAGAAGGAATCCACTCCGTATTTTTCACTCTGCCTCTGATCTATTTCACTGTACAGTTTAGCGCCCTCTACAGTTAGCACCCAATCCACATGAAACAGAAGCACCTGTAGCAACAGGCTTAAACAAATTATTCTGCTCAAAAGTAACTAAAGAGTACCGTTAACTGGCAATACAAGCTTCAAAGGAGCTCAGAAAGTACTCCCCAATAAATTGAAACATATATACAAATTCTTCCCAGCCCTACAGGGGCGACAGGCATCCAAGAATCAGCTTGGAGAAGCATAAACAGATTGAAAACTGAAAGCAGACGCAGGAAAGACAGGACGGGAGTCTAGAATGTCTCACCCATAGGCGTCGGAATGGGGGGGTTGAGGGGCGGCAAAGGGGCCATGGTGTAGGGACGCCATTCTGAAACAGGGCGAGATCAGCACACTGATTTCACCGCCCCTGTGAAAGAATTATGAGCCCCTGGGAATATTCCCATTCCCTCTCCCTTCTTGCCATGCAGCCATTCTAAGTAAAGGAAAGGGGGGGGGGGAATGGTTAAAGAAACTGTTGCCACCTTGGACCATGGCCGCTCCAAAAATTGTCCGGCATTAGGGGGGAGCAAATAGGGTAGCTGCCCTATCTAAATCAATTTATTAGGATTTGATATACCACTTATCAAGGTTATCTAAGTGGTTTTTTACAATCAGGTACTCAAGCATTTTCCCTATCTGTCCCGGTGGGCTCACAATCTATCCAATGTACCTGGGGCTATGGAGGGCTGAGTGACTTGCCCATGGTCACAAGGAGCAGCGCGGGGTTTGAACCCACAACCCCAGGGTGCTGAGGCTGTAGATCCAACCACTGCGCCACACACTCCTCCTATCTCCCACAGTAGCCTACAAGCAACTTCATCCATGCTCCAGGGCTCTAATGCTGTGCTCGTCGGCTTCCTGACCCTTCTGTGACGAAACCAGAAGTTACCTCATGATGGGGGAGGGAGGAGAAGCAATATCAATGACTGGTCTGATGTACAGGTTGAACAGGAGTAGGGACAGTAAGGCACCCTGAGGAATCCCATATTTAATGGGTTTGGATTCAGATTTGTTTGGGCCTAGTAGGATTGTTTATGTTCTCTGGTGTAGGAAGAAGGTGTGCCACTGATTCCGAGGTCTGTGAGTCGGTTCAATAGGAGCTGGTGATCAATGGGTGTCAAAGGCAGCGCTCAGGTCTAGTAGTACTACAGTGTTTCCCCGAAAAGAAGACCTACCCCGAAAATAAGCACTAGCATGATTTTCGGGGTAGGTCCAAATATAAGCCCTACCCCAAAAATAAGACCTAGTTGGATTGAACCCCGAAGCCCCTCCCGAATGTCCCTGACACTCCCCAATTTGATGGCGGCAGAACTTTCTCCCCTCTTCCCCTCCCTCATATGCAGCTTCTTTCCATCCCTCCTTCCCATCCTGCACATCAAAACCTCGCCAACTCTCTCACCGCGAGGCTGACATACTTCTGTTCCAAACAGCAATGGCGGCAGAACTGAACAGGCTGCTTCGCGGCCATCTCTGCTGGAACCTTCCCTGTGCTTCCATGTCACCGATGACATCATCAGTGATATGATAGAGGGAAGGCCATGAAGCAGCCTATTCAGTGCTGCCGCCATTGCTGATTGGAATGGAGGTATGTCAGCCTCGTGGTGGGAGGGTCGTTGGGGTTCTGCTGCACGGGAGGATGGGAGGGAGATATGGAAAGATGCTGCCTAGGGGGATGGGTTGTCAGGGCTCTGCTGCACGGGGGATGGGAGGGAGAGATTGAAAGATGCTGCAAGGGGATGGGTGAGAGATGATCGTTGTACACAGACACACAAAAAAAATAAAACATTCCCCAAAAATAAGCCCTAGTGCGTTTTTTGGCCCCATAATTAATATAAGACAGTGTCTTATTTTCGGGGAAACACAGTAGTAGAACATTGCTCCCTTTATTGAGCATTGACCAGCTGTCAGCGATGAAAATGATAGGAGGTTTGCGCCAAAAGACCTATGAGGAGAGACTGGAAGCCCTGAATATGTATACCCTAGAGAGGAAAGGAGAGACAGGGGAGCTTTGATTCAGACGTTTAAGTACTTGAAAGGTATTAACGTAGAACAAAATCTTTTCCAGAGAAAGGAAAATGGTAAAACCAGAGGGTATAATTTGAGGCTGAGGGGTGAGAGACTCAAGAGCAATGTAAGGAAATTCTTCTTTACGGAGAGGGTGGTGGATGCCAGGAATGCACTCCCGAGAGAGGTGGTGGAGAGGAAAACAGTGACGGAGTTCAAAAAAGTGTGGGATGAACACAGAGGATCTAGAATCAGAAAATAATAGTAAATATTGAAGCACTAAGGCCAGTACCGGGCAGACTTGCATGGTCTGTGTCTGTATATGGCCGTTTGGTTGAGGATGGGCTGGGGAGGGCTTCAATGGCTGGGAAGGTGTAGATGGGCTGGAGTGAGCTTTGGCAGAGACTTCAGTAGTTGGAACCTAAGCACAGCACCGGCAGAGCTTTGGATTCTTGCCCAGAAAAAGCTAAGGAGAAAAACTATGATGATGTCAGAAAAACTATGATGATGTCAAGGAGAACCGACTCTGTGCTGTGGCACACCCAGAAGCCAGATTGGGAAGGGAAAAGGGCTGGGGATCCTTGCTCTTCGATGAATGGTGGCAGACGGTGAAGCACTATTTGTTCCAAGATGGCTTATATTCATTTGGGGGCCCAAAAAAGGCAGTAGGCCTTATTTTCAGGTAGGGCTTATTTTTTCATGTACATGATCATTTCTCCTTTCCTCTCCTTCACCCTAATTCTTCCTCTTTCCTTTCCCCCACATGTGCAACATCTTTCCTCCCCTCTCACCCATCCCCTTGTGCCTTCCCTCTGCAGCATCTTTCTTTTTTTTTATATAACTTGAATATCTTTATTAAAAGTTTTTTGTTATACAAGCTACATGTGGATATCAGAGCTCAATCACCCCACAGTATGTGACAATCAAAAGACATCAAAATCAGTAATCACAAAAGCATAAACAAAACATCATGGATACATAGATATCCCCTGCATTAAATCCCAAATCCCCCCCCTCCCCAAACAGACTGAAACATTCCCTGTTGTTCCTTCAGGCAGTTATCCCCACAGCAGTAATCCCCCCCCAATTCCCCCAGCCCCAGTAAACTTAAACCAAAGTATCAATCTTGTCCATAATAACAGTCCAAGTTTGAATAGATGAAAAATAGTGCCCATGTCGTTTAGCAATGGAAAGTTCCATGGTACACAATTGATGAAATTTCAGAGACCATTCTAACATAACAGGTGCCTCAGATCTTTTCCAGTGATTAGCAATTAAACATTTAGCTGCAGCCAGTCCCCACCGACGGAGTTTAGTCTGCCACGTATGTTCACACACATTATGGAAGCCCAGTAAACATTCCACTGGCACCAACGGGAGCACAAATTGTAACAATTGGGATAAACAACCAACAACACGTTTCCAAAAAATTTGTAAAGGAAGACAATCCCACCATATATGCAGAAATGTGCCCCCAGCCCCCCCCCCACACCTCCAACACATTGCAGAAGACCCCGGAAACATTTTATGTAACCTAGCTGGGGTATAATACCACCTGGTAAACACCTTGTAGGCATTCTCCTGTATAAGAACACAAGAGGAGGCCTTACCCACCTCAAGACAAAGTTGGGTCCACTCCCTCTCCGAAAAAGAACACCCCAAGTCCCGTTCCCAAATGTCTTTATATTTAGGGTGAAAGATAACCGAGCCCCAAAAATATTGATAGAGAACTGAAATGGGTTTGGGCAGACTACGAAGTGTAAGCCACAGATGTTCTAAGGGAGCCCTTGACTTGATCGATTCCCCAGTCCAGCCCTGTGATTGAATAAAATGTCGGGTTTGGGAGTAAGCCAAAAAATCCCCCTTAGGTAAAGCATTACTCTTCTGAAAAGCCTCAAAGGATACCAAGATCCCCTTATGAAGGACATCAGAAAATGTCCGGAGCCCTAGACGCTCCCAGCGCAAAAAAACCGCGCTCTCCCTACCCACCGGGAAGAAGGGTTCATCACACAACGCCCCCAAAAGTGAAGGCACCATCCCTGCTCCCCATTTCTTCCGCGTCTCACACCATATCCTCAAGAGGTGAGTCAAAATAGGATTACTCAAAGTTCTGAAAACCACCCGTTCTGATAAAGAAGACCAAATTAAGGATTGTAAAACCCGGTTACCCATTAGTTGCTGTTCCAATTGGACTACACATTTTTGTTCAGCTATATCCCAATCCAACAAAATTCTCAACTGCGCCGCCCTATAATACCAGAACAAATTGGGAAGCGCTCGCCCCCCAGGCTCACGAGGCAACCACATACACTGGCGAGAAATCCAAGGCGGTTTCCCCTTCCAAATAAACTTAAAGAATAAAGCATGAAGTTCTTTCAACACCACAGAAGGGAGCGGTATAGGCAATGTTTGAAGAAATAATAAACGAGGCAGAATATTCATTTTAGTAACCGCTATCCGTCCCCACCAAGACAGCCACAACCCAGACTGCAGCATCTTTCTATCTATCCATCCCTCTCATCCCTCGTTAAGCAGAACCCTTTGCCCAGCTTCCATCCTTCCCTCCCTCCCATCCCTCATGCAGCAGAACCCTTGAGCAACCGCCGCCGCCCTGCAGCTGAGCCGCCAAACCCCTGCTGACCCTCCATCCTTCCTTCCCAACTGATCCCCGCCGACCGCGACCATAAATACCTTCCAGCAGAGGGGCGTCGGGCCAGCAGTACTCACAGGCTGCTTCGTGGCCTTCTCGCTGGGGCCTTCTGTGTACTGATGACATCATCAGTAACACAGCACACAGAAGGCCCCAGTGAGAAGGCTGCAAGTGCTGCTGGCCCGACAATCCTCTGTAGAAACGTATTTATGGTCACGATCGGAGGGGATCGGTTGGGAGGGAAGGATGGAGGGTCAGCGGCGGTTCAGCTGCACAGCGGGGGCGGGGAAAGCGTGGCTGCCTAATACTAGGTGGTAGGGCTTATATTAAGACCTACCCTGAAAATCATGCTAGGGCTTATTTTCGGGGAAGCACGGTAGCTAGGTACTTGGGACCTGGGTTAGCCACTGTTAGAAACAAGATATTGGAGCTTGATGGTAATTCTTATTTTCTTGTGTTCTTCTATCCAATGTGCTACTGAAGCCCTGGAAGCCGGCAGTCCCTTTTTACGTCTTGCAAACACAAACAAATGATCAGTATGCTTAAAGTCATTTGTAGCCTAGACAGTAGACCAGTGTATTTCAAACTGTGTGCCACGAGATGCTGGGGAGGAGGAGAGGCGCCGGTTGACTGCCTCTTGTGGTGAGCGGCACACACAGGTTTAGTGTGTCATGGCTTGACAAAGTTTGCAGGATACTGTTGTAGATAGTAAATAAGCACTCTGTGCATGTCCAGCAGACCTGTAGTCCTCTTCCTGAAAAGACGGCAGAAAAAGAGAATGATTCACATAGAAAGCCAAGAAGACTTTGGGCATAAAGGAAGGTACTGTACGTACAGATACTCCAGCCTCCAAAACAAGGAACGGATCGCAACATGACAGAGCCCGTAACTCCAAAATTCATCGCGCTAATGCCATAACAACCAAAGCTTTGTCTTAAGACTGAAGTCCTTAAGCATTACTTTCTGCAAGGGTTTGAAAGGTAGACCTTGCAACCAACAGAGTACCAACTTGAGGCTCCAATCCGGACAAGTTTTTGTAAAGGAGGGTGAAGGTGGTAAATCCCTTCAGAAATCTAACCATATCTGGTTGCGAAAGGAAGAACCAGAAATCTGTCCCCTCAAGCATGCAATAGCTGCCACCTGAACCTGGAGGGAATTTTACGCTAAGCCTTTGGACATGCCCTCCTGCAAAAAGTGAGAATCTGAGCCATCGATGCTCAAAATGCCCTGCAAACCACATCAAGATTCAAATACACGGCACACTCTAGCATATGTAGAGGATGTAGATCGCTTCCTTGCTTGCAGCAAAGTAGCAATGACTTCATCTGAGTATTCCTTCCGCATTAGTAATGACCTTTCAACAGCCAGGCTGAAAGACAGCCCTGAGACAGCAGATCTTGTTACACCGGAAAATGAATCGGCCCGTCCATCGCGAGCCTCATGAGATCCGAATACCAAGGATGGCGCGGCCAGTCTAGAGCAACTAGGATCACCTTCATTGGGTATCGAGTTATGTTCTTATGATGTATCATCCTGCCTATCATCGGCCAGGGGGGAAGCATGTACAGAAGAGATTGCTGAGGCCATGGTTGAACGAGTACATCTACTCCCTTGGACACTACCTCCAGCTGTCTGCTGTAGAAGCAAAGCACTTTGGTATTGCGAGTCAAGGCCATAAGATCCATCTTTGAAAGACTCTGTTTCTGCACGATGAGCTGAAATACTTCCTGTGAAAGCCCCTGTTCTCCAGGATCCAACACATTTCTGCTAAGAAAATCTGCTTGCTTGTTGGACTTTCCCACTATATGAGGTAACGGGAGAAGTAGGTAAGATTCCGCCCAATTAAGCAGCGTTTGAGCTTCCGCCATCAGCTGAGGGCGCGCATACCCCCCTGCCTAATGTACGCCACTGCTGTGATATTGTCAGACAGGATCCTGGTCACTTTGCCTTCCACCAAGGATGGGAATAGGTAGAAGGGCTGTGTGTACTGCCCTCAACTCTAGGCAGTTGATGGACCAGTGTCTCCTCCAGACTCCAAGTGCCCTGAGTTGAGTAGTACAGGCAATGAGTCCACCATCCCTTCAGGGTCACATCCATGGTGACTACAATCCAGTCTGGGAACGCAAGAGGCATCCCCTGGAGCAAATTGTGACTCTGCAGCCACTAGGGAATACTGAGGTATGCTTGAGTGGCCCAGTAAAATCAGCTATTGTAATCCTGAGAAACTAGAGACCACAGGACAAAAAAGACTGTTGTAACGGTCTCATGTTGAAGCGTGCCACGGTACCACCTCCAAGATCACCACCATGGATCTCAGGACTTGAACATAATCCACACCTTAGGGAGGGGAGATTGTAGAATGTGATGAACCTATAAACATGATGGCAGATAAAGGCCAAATGGCCCATCCAGTCTGCCCATCCACAGTAACCATTAGCTCTTCCTCTCTCTATATTGATCCCAAGTGCTTATCCCACGTCTTCTTGAACTCAGTCTCAGTCTCCACCACCTCTTCTGGAGTCAGGCGGCAAGATGAGCAGAGCGCAGGGCGGTGGGAGGTTGGGGCATAAGATTCCTTTCTAAAAATGTGATTAGCTTTAAGTAAAGCACCATAGCATATTGTGAAAATGTAATGAAGTATAGTAAGCCTGAAAGGCACAAGCATGATACATTTGTGTCTGACCTATGAGTCAGAAAAGCCATGAGCGACTGGTCCCAGCAGTCGCTTCTTCTTGATCGGTCAGCCCAGTCGTTATTCAAGATTTTAGTTTAGTAAATCGCAACCCTGCCTACTTTGCATGCCGTTTCCCTCATTTGCATGCATGGATAGGAATCGGATCGGTATACAGGTTAGTGAATTGGGTTGGAGGGAAATCGGGTCACAAAGTTACTATGAAGAGCCAGAAAATCTGCTAATAAGGGAGTTTCTAGTACTCTTTAACTTTGACCCTACTGAAAATGCTCCCCCCCCCCCCCCACTTTACAGGACCAAGATCTTTTTCAAAAAGAAAATGGCAGACCCTTATTCTAATTTATGCCCCTCCCCCCGCTCAAGCGTAGACCAATTAATAAACTTTTGCTGAAGACAGAATGCCCCCAAAAGTTAGACAGAGGAAGGACTAAATCACTGTTCTAGCATTTTCAAATATGGTTACAAAGTGCTGAAAAATACTAACAACTAGTTTTGTCTGGCTTCTTCTACACAAAGTGAGTGATTTCAAGGAGAGGATGAAATGTTGCTGGATATTGAAGGGAAGAGTGTGGCGCAGCCTCAACGTCCTGAGGTTGTGGGTTCAAATTCACATTGCTCCTTTTGACCCTGAGCAAATCACTTAATCCCCCCCATTTCCCCAGGTACATTAGATAGATTGTGAGCAAACTGGGACAGACAGGGGAAAATGTTTGAGTACCTGCATAAATTCTGAGCTCCCCTGAAAGAATGGTATAGAAAACTGAATAAATAAATATCCATACTTCCACCCAGACAAGTATAGAATGATAGATTTATGGCATTCCAGGATCTGTAACTATTATGATACCTTCATTCCAGACCTGACCGACGCACAGGTTGATCAGTGGTGGAGAGCTGGAACGCTCTTCCAGAGTCTGTTGTAGGGGAAAACACCCTCCAGGGTTTCAAGACTAAGCTGGACAAGTTCCTGCTAAATTGGGACGTACATAGGTGAGGCTGGACTCATTTAGAACACTGGCCTTTGACCTGGGGGCCGCCATGGTGAGCGGACTGCTGGGCAGGATGGACCACTGGTCTGACCCAGCAGCAGCAATTCTTATGTTCTTATGCATCTACCACCGTTTATGTAAAAAAGTTATTTCCTTATTCCCTCCTTCCAAATTGATCCACAATGCCTCTTCCTTGTCCTGCAGATCCTGCAATTGTGTGACTTTAATAGGATCTTTAACTAACAGTACTCGAATACGGTTTTTCATGGGGGAGACCGGAGAGGGCAGCAGGAGAGGCAGGGGAGAGCAGCTGGAGCGCCGGCGAGTGCAGGAAATCACTCGTTGTATGCTCCGACCGCCTCTTCCTGCACTAAGTTGGGCCTTACCAATCAATTGTACTTTTGAATTTATCCAAATTTTGTTGCAGACATTGCTCCCTTTTCCCATCCGTGTAGAGATATTCAGTGATTTAGTTACCTGAGGGCATATACTCACCCGGGGGCTTTGATTACCCTTCCCCATCACTTCTAGTTTAAAGCCCTCTTCAGTAGATTAGCCAGCCTGCTGCCGAAGACCCTTCTTTCCTTCTTTGATAGATGCATACTATTCCTTGGAAAATCATCCCATGGATCCCAAGGCTTGCACATAATCCCACACTTTCAGGAGGCGAGACTATAGAATATGACAAACCTATGACTGAAACGTCTCATACCTGTTTCTCGGAAGGAATACCTTTCCCTGCACCATATCGAAGTGAACTCCTAGATGTTCTAGAGTCTGAGATGGGCTCAGGGAACTTTTGGCAAAATTGATGACCCAACCTAATGACAGGAGAAGAGCAATCACCTGAGCCATCACCCAAATGCTCTCCTGATGAGACGATGCCCAAATTAACCATTCGTCCAAATACAGGTGAAACCGGAGCCCCTCCTTTCTGAGGAAGGGTGCTACAACCACCATCACTTTGGAGAATGTACAGGGAGCTGTGGTGAGACCAAACGGCATGGCTTGAAACTGAAAATGCTGGCCGAAAATGATGACGCGAAGAAAACGCTGATGTGGTGACCAGATGGGAATGTACAAGTATGCTTCCTTGAGATGTAGTGCTGACAGGAACTCCCCTGGCTGCACCACCACAATTACCGATGCTCACCATTTCCATGCAAAAATGTCTAACCCTCAGAAACCGATTGACCTTCTTGAGATCTAGAATAAGTCTGACAGAGCCTCCCTTCTTCGGAACAACAAAGTAAATGGAGTATCTTCCCTGACCTGTCTCCTCAGGAGGAAATTAAACTACTGCCCCCAGGTCTTTCAGTGAATTTGGGTGCACTGAACCACTAGTTTTTTGTCCGAGCTCACACATGGGGACACCATGAAAGCATCTGCAACAGGAGAGGAATAATATCTAAGACCCACTGATCTGAAGTGATCTGGGCCCATTCCTCCAGGAAACGAGACAACTGCCTCCCCCTAAAGTCAGCAGGGTGAGCAAGCGCCCCATCACTGTACAGATCGGGTAGCCTGGGTACGGGTTGTCTGAGACACAGACCCTTTGGCAGGACAAAAGGAATTTTTCTGGGAAAAATTGGATTTCTGATTGAAAGAAGGTTTTCCCGTCCTATAACACATTGAGACTTTGAATCACCAAAGTTTTTAACCAACTTTGTCAAGTCTTCACCAAATAATAAACGGCCTTTAAAAGGAAGTCTGATGAGGCACTGTTTAGACACAACATTGGCCACCCAATGGCGTGGCCATAAAGACCTTCTCAAAACTACTGACAAACATTTGACTAGCCAAAGCCCTAATGATATCGTATAAGGCATCTGCCAGGTACACCAAACCTGTCTCAACATCCAGTAACTCTGCAGGCAGCTGAGCTCCCGAGTCAACCATTGCATCAGTAATCTGCTGAACCCACCTAAGGCATGCTCGAGCAGCGTAGGAGCTACACACCGCTGCCTGCAATGTCAAGGCAGAGACCTCAAAAGACAATTTCAATGAGGCCTCCAATTTCCTTTCTCGAGTATCCTTAAATGCTACTCCCCCTTCGATCAGTAGAGTGGTCTTCTTAGTGACCACTGCCACTAGGGTATCCACTCTTGGCATCTTAAACTTGTCTAGCTCATCTTGAACCAGGGGGGTAAAGCTTCATCACAGCCTTCGCCACTCAAAGTCCCGCCTCCAGTGTCATCTATTGGGCCATAATCAATTCTTGAATGGTTTCATGAAGAGGAAAGGTTTTTGTTGTTTTTTTTTGGGGGGGAGGGCTTTCTAGAGCCAGCCATGAGAGGATAAGTGGGAGCGGAAGAGTGCCTCAGGCTGGGAAATTTTCAAGCCCTGGAGAACTTTAGATATAAACCCTGCCAGTTCCCTTCCTCTCGATGACAATATAGTAAAATGGGTAGTATCCATTTCTGTAATTTTTAAGCAGAAAACCTCTGCCCAATTCAAATGTGGTGTGCCTCAAGGTTTGTTCTTGGGCCTGTTCTTTTTAACATTTTTATATGCAATATTGCTGAAGGGCTGTCAGGTAAGATTGTCTCTTTGCATATGATACCAAAATCTGCAATAGAGTAGACATCCCAGATGGTGTGAATAACGAAGAAATACCTAGCGAAGCTTGAAGAATGGTCTGAAATTTGGTAGCTAAAATTTAATACTAAGAAATGCAAAGTCATGCATTTTAGGCTGCAAAAACCTGAAGGAATGGTACAGTTTAGGGGGTGAAGAACTTATGTACATGATAGAAGAACAGGACTCGGGTGTGATTTATTTATTTTTAAAATTTATATACGTCCACCTGGAACACATTAAAATTCATTAATACTTTAACTCTTACTCCAATACAACAATCTACATATCAATCCCTATGATTAAACCCCAAGATACAAATCGGCAAGTCTAAAATCCTCTGGAAACATTGAACGTTTTGTAGTCTGTGGTCGAAATCAGCAGACTGGCGAGTTATCTGTCCAGTTTTGCTACTCTGGTGGCATCTGAATATCTGACAAAAAAATCTAAAACAAGCCTAAAAGACATTTGGAGCATTGAAACAAAACAGCAGATTTCTGGTACACAGTGGCCACGGATTTGGACTTGGAGAATGAGATGTACAACGTCGGCATCTATGAGACAAACTTGTTTCTTCTGTTATATAAAATTTTTTGGACCTCTGTTTGTTTACAAAAGTTGGATAGTTCAAAGTCTAATAGATGCTGGCACTGTCATCTTGAAATAGGGACACTGGATCACTTGTTTTATTGTCCCTTGATACTCAATTTTTGGAAATCAATATGGGGAAAAGTTAATATGGTACATTGTTGAAAGCTAAGAATCCAATAGACGTTTATAAAAGCAGACTTCTGATTATGACAGGGATGGCCATGCAAATGATAACTAGAAACTGGAAGAATTGGGACAGATTAAATTTTTTGTTTTGGTGGGAAACACTATTACAGATACGAAAAAATGAATGCGGAACAACTGGGTAATAATAAAAAATTTTTTAAAATATGGAGTCCATTAGAGGCATTTGTTAATAAAAAACTGATTGATTGATTAACCTTTAATTCCTTGTTAATTTCTACACACATCCAGAGAGGGTAGGAGGGAGTAAAGTACTTTGTTTTAATATTTGTTTGAAGATAAGTGCTGTTATTTGTTCTATCTTATGTACATTTTGTTTGCGCTTGTATAAGTTCTGAAAATGAATAAAGATTTACAAAAAAACAATTAAAAAAAATTATATACCGTTTTATTCCAAAACGGTTTACAAATAGTTACATACATAAAATATTATAAAATTTAGAACAAACAGATTCAATCCTTACATAAAATCAATGTCTCAAAGAAATGCAAATAATTGTGTTTTCAGCATTTTCCTAAATGAGCTCTTATTTCTACATTTTCGAATTTGACCAACCAGGCTATTCCACAACTTAACCCCTGCACATGTAAGTGTCATGGCATCCATTTCCACATATTTAGGGTTAGCCTTCGTTTTCAGCAATGCTGAACTTTCAGAGCAAAATGATCATAATGGCTGATACTCAAGACATCAAACCTTTAAAAAACTTCAGGGATCGTACCATATAAAAATTGGTGACATATCATAATTGCTTTGTACTGAATTCTAAATGCAACAGGAAGCCAATGCAATTGTCGGAGATATGGAGTAATATGCTCATATCTTGATGTTCCAGTTATCAATCTAGCTGCAGCATTCTGTACCACCTGCAAAGCCCTGCACCTGGTATTAGTTATTCCCAGGTACAGGGCATTGCAGTAGTCCAGACGCGACAAGATCATTGCTTGTACAACAGCATGAAAGTCAGATGGTAACATTGGTTTTAAACGATACAATAAATGTATATGTGCAAAGCATATTTGCACTGTCTTTACCACCTGACAACCCATTGTAAGTCCTGATTGTATATGATGATCTTAAGGTGGCCAAACAGGTTGAAAAGGTGACAGTGAACACTAGACGGATGTTAGGGTGCATAGGAAGAGGTATGGCCAGTAGGAAATAGGAGGTATAAGACTCTGGTGAGACCTCATTTAGAATATTGGTACAATTCTGGAGGCTGCACCTTCAAAAAGATATAAAAAGGATGGAATTGGTCAAGAGGAAGGCTACTAAATGATGCGTGGTCTTCATCATAAGGCGTATGGGGACAGACTTAAAGAACTCAATATGTATATTTTGGAGGAAAGGTGGGTGAGGGGAGAGATGATAGAGACATTTAAATATCTACGTGGCGTAAATGTGCATAAGTTGAGTCTCTTACATTTGAAAGGAATTTCTGGAATGAGAGGGCATAGGATGAAGTTAAGAGGTGATAGGCTGAAGAGTAATCTAAGGAAATAACTTTTTTACAGAAAGGGTAGTAGATGCATGGAACAGTCGTCCGGAAGAGGTGAGGGAGACTGAGACTGAGTTCAAGAAGGCGTGGAATAGGTACTTGGGATCTTTTAAGAGAGAGGAAGAGCTAATGGTTACTGCGAATGGGCAGACTAGATGGACCATTCGGCCTTTATCTGCCATCGTGTTTCTATGTCCCATCATTAAAAAACATGTATTCAAACCAAATATGTATTGACAAATCTCTCAAAGCTTTACCAATTTTTCTCAGTCCTGCTTAAAAGCTTCTATCATGAGTCAGCATAATACACACAAAGAGGAGCAACATCAGAAAATTGAAAAAGAGGATCATAGGGCCTCTTATAGCATTCCGCTATTCCAGTGACAACTCCAGTGATCTAAGTCATATAATCATTTGTTTCTTCCCTCACTCTCTCCCTTATCCACTTTCTGTACTCATAAAAAGATATTCAATCCTTAAATATTTTCAATTAAATATAACTTTTTAGTAACTATAAAAAAAAATTTCTTCCAACATCTGAGAGATTAGAGAAGCTGGGCCTCTTCTCCCTTGAAAAGAGACTGAGACGGGACATGATCGAAACATTCAAGATAATGAAGGGAATAGACTTAGTAGATAAAGACAGGTTGTGTTCACCTTCTCCAAGGTAGAGAGAACGAGAGGGCACTCTCTAAAATTAAAAGGGGACAGATTCCGTACAAACGTAAGGAAGTTCTTCTTCACCCAGAGAGTGGTAGAGAACTGGAATGCTCTTCTGGAATCTGTTATAGGGGAAAACACCCTCCAGGGATCCAAGACAAGGTTGGACATGTTCCTGCTGAACCAGTCTCGGTCAGGGCACTGGTCTTTGACCTGGGGGCCGCCACGTGAGCGGACTGCTGGGCGCGATGGACCACTGGTCTGACCCAGCAGCGGCAAATTCTTATGTTCTTAGTACTTACCTGTCCCTCAGGACTCCAGCGCTGCTATAACTGTCACTCCCAAAGTGGAGGGCACAGCAACTTAACTGCCCCTCCTAGCATTTTGGTCCCCTGACCTGCTTCGGGGGATTCATAACCACACATGCCTAAAACACAAACAATACATAAATCACCCCAGTGTTGAAACTACCACATACAATACCAAACGCTAAACAAAACTCTATAGTTCTTTTACCTCACAGCTGTCCACCGCTCTGACTTTCAAATCAATCGCCAAAACCTGCTCAATCTACCCCTCTGCTACATCACCCATAAATGGCCGCTTCCTTCTCTACGTCATCCCTCCACCTGCCACATCCCCAGGAATATTCCCACCTACAATATCATCGGCACACCTCCTCCCACCTCCCTGGTCTTCAAATCACTGCCAAGTTCAGACATGTAAAACCCCGCAAAGCTAACTTCACCTACATCATCACCAACATCAGTATTCCTCTTCCCTCACACTGCTTCATCGTTCTTCAAATAATCTGCATATCCACAATCTAACAAAACCCCGCCCATCCGTCCCCACTCCCCAAAGCCCCCACAAATTCAAAACTAACAACCTACTCAAAAACCACACATACTTGACTCTTATCCGCATAAACCACCCAACCTATACACACTCAAACATCATCCTCTCCTCAGTTTGAACACTACTCCAACCCCAAACAATACCTCACATACACCTTCATTCACCCAGCCAAACCCGCCCCTTCCTCATTCCCACAGACACATGTATACAGGACTGAGATAAAATTGGGAAAGCGTTACAAGAGATTTGTCAATGCATATTGGGTTTGAATTCATGTTTTTTGATGATGGGAAATTTGAAATGGGCAGAGGTTTTCTGCTGAAGAATTACTTAAATGGACACTACCCATTTTAGTATATTGTGGTCAGAATATTATTGGTGTAGTCATTGAATCATATTAGCATTTCTTTATTATTTGGAGTTCCTCTCAATGAAACAGGTGAAGTGCTGTGGGATCATCTGGCTCACCCCCAGGGATCTCATCCATCTCTAGGTCCCCCAAAGCCAAGTCATCCGAGGATGCGAGCAATGTAGATATAGCTAGGGTTTGCGCCAGGGATGACACAAGGTCATGCTCCAATATCAAGTGCACTCTATGGCGCTTTGAAGCCTGCCGATCCTGAAGCGAACCAAGAGTAAGCTGATCTGCATTTGAAAGGGATGGTTCCCCTAAAAAAGCAGGCAGGAGATCAGTACGTCTAGAGCTGTGCAGCAAAGGCTCAAATCAACAGTAAAACAAACTCAGGGGAAAAAGGCACAGATGGGCCTGCAGGTTGACACATATCCTTAACTGCATCACTTCGCGCCAATGGAGCCCCCGAAGTAAGTGCCGCAGCCAAAGAGGAGTTAATGAGGTCCTGTCCCAATCCCTCCCTATCTGCAGGAGAGCTACCCTGCAAAGAAACAACGGCCACCGAAAGAGAAGGACAATGCGGCCATCTCTCCTCAGAATGTGAAAACAGGGCTCTCTCCAACACCATCATGGCTTTGTCAGCCTCTTCCTCAGCACAGCAGGTCGAACACACTCTCGACAGTGTTTGCCACTTCCCACAGTGGGAACACTGTTTAACTGCCTCTGCCGCCATAGAAATACAGAGCTGCAACTAAAATAAACCTGTAGGTAATTAAGAATTTAAAATGGTACACACCAAATTTTGAGGCCAACAGAGAAAGGGAAAAAGCTAAATAAACTCACCTCTGGGAATTGAGGGAAGATTGTTCTTGTCAGAGTCAGGAGCTGGTGAGGCTCTGGTACTAAGTAGTGTCCTCTTTTTTTTCATATGTGAATGGAGAAAAACCTTAAGATACTAAAATTCCCACAATAGAGAAGGGAGGGTGGGGAAGAAACCTGGGGGGCCAAGGTATAGGCCCCAAAGCTGGCATCGCTCAGCCAGTACTACTAGTGAAGCAAGCAACAGGAGCCCAGAGCTAAACTAGAAGAAGCTAGGAGCTAGAAGACTGTCATTCATCCGCCTGCTGGAGACAGAGCATACTAATAATTTATTTTCTTGTATACCGCCCTACCAGTAGTTCTGGGCGGTTCACAACAAGAGAAACTGAGACATTTCAGTGAAAAAATACAGTACAGAAAACATATTACTACTTTAAATACAATATCAGTAAAAAAACAATTCAATTAAAATGCAAATTCCTATATAAAATACACCATTGTTTGATATGCTGTTGAAAAAGTTAACATTCTTCCTTATCAAATAGGTAAGTTTTCAATAATTTCCTAAATATGAGGTAAGAGTGGGATTGGGCAATCAGAGGGCACATCCAGGAACTCATCTTCCCCGCTTAACATTCTAGTGTCCTGTCCAAAAAGGTTTTATAACGACAGGCCTTTACAGCAGAGAAGATGAACATACCGGAATTTCTGGTGCATTTATTTGACTTAAATAATTTCAGGTAAGATACCAGATAAGAAGGCAGTAAACCGAAAAGTGCCATGTAACAAATACACTCAAATTTAAAAAACGCTCTGGCTTCGAATGGAAGTCAATGCA
The DNA here is from genome assembly GCF_902459505.1 of Geotrypetes seraphini. Classification (NCBI taxonomy): domain Eukaryota; kingdom Metazoa; phylum Chordata; class Amphibia; order Gymnophiona; family Dermophiidae; genus Geotrypetes; species Geotrypetes seraphini. The sequence goes on from NC_047091.1 coordinate 27,684,959, forward strand.
ATCTAGTATAAAAAGAACTTACATGGTCATATTTCTTAAGACCAATAATCAAACAGATTGCAGCATTCCGATCTAATCGAAGTCTTAATAAAATAATTTTTGTTAACCCTAGATAAACGATGTTACAATAATCCAAGGTAGACTGGACCAACAGCCGGAAGGACTCTGTATCAAAATATTTCTTAATGGTCCTCAATTTCCATAGTATTGCATGGCATTTTGTAGTTAACAGATCCATATGCTTCCTAAAAGTTAGACTACGGTCTAAAGTTATTCCCAGAATTTTCAAATTAGGTACTATCTCAAAACATTGACCTTTCAATTGGATAGTTGTTTCCTGGATTTTATCGTTAGGGCTAGCTAAAAAAAAAATCTTAGTTTTTTCAGAGTTAAATTTCAGCTTGAACTGCAACATCCATAGTTCTACTTTTTCCAAGACATTTGAAATCTGAGTAATCAATTCACTCGAGAAAGCTTTACAAGGTAATAATATGGTCAGGAGGCTTTCCATCCAATAAGACAGAGTCAATTCAGTGCTCTTTATCGCCACCTGCTGGTAGATGGACGCAACCCATTGGTCTCTGGATTCATCTGCTGCTGGCACTAAGGAAGTATAAATGCCAAGCCACTTATAGGAATAGAAGCATTTAGCATATGCTTGGGAATGCACCTTTGTAAAGGGACCCATATGTGTCTTTGCCTTATTTGTGCACCTTATTTTATGTAGCTATTTTGTACTCTTTTCCAATTAAATGTGTGCATTCAGTTGTTATTCACAAAAAACTTTGGTTTGCTGGAATATCATTACAATTTAAAGAAATAAATACAGACCAGGGAGGGATGCTAGCTCACTAGCCGAGTGGTGGCCATCTAAAGCAGACTTCCAGTAGACAGTGACAGAATCCAAGCACACACATAAGAAGAGACAGAGAATAAGTAATTCCAGAACTAGCACCTAAGCTTAGAAGGAGGTTACAAGAGCCAGAACAGTGACATAAACCACAGGAGACATAGAAAGGGTCATTCCTAGAACTAGCACCTGAGCTTAGGCACCCTTTGCACACATATATGCACAAAAATATCAATAAGACTCATGTCCACACTATAGCATGTATAGGCAAAGGGGGCAGGGCATGGGCATAATTTCTAGAATATTGTAACGCACCCTTGCTGTATCTAGGCATGCTCAGATGCACCTGCTCTAAAACTGGTGTAAATGCGGGCTCCTAAACACAAGGCACACCAATGCCAGCCTATGTTAGTATTCTTTAATGGAATCTGATGCCCAGATGCTATTGAGGAATCAGCGCTCACTGTGCAGCATCAGGGTATCTACAAAGAGGTGCCCACTTACAGAACTGCCAGCAAGGGGACCAGGTGGCAGAGAGGGAGACGAGCACAGATCAAATTAGCCTCATGGCAGCACAGAAAGTGGGCACAGTTTGCATCTTTTAAGTTTCTGTGTTTCTTCCTTCCAGCTCCTACCTTTCTTCTTCTGAGGATAGAAAGGAACAGCTTCAATAGAGGGTAGAGGCCGATAATTGGGCTGAATCGGAGGCAAAGGAATATCTGGTAATGCTGGTACCACATCTATTTTCATCTGCAAGTAATTAAAAGATAACATTGACCATAGCTCTGCAGAGAAGCTACATATGATAAACGTACCTGCCCTGTAACGATATAATTTGTTTATTCTGCTTATTTGTTGGGATTTATTAACCACTTTTATGAAGACATTCAGCCAAGAGGTTGTTCAACAGGCATAGCTCAATATAAACTTACATTATATTAAAAGTATAAACAATAGTAAAATGAGCAACTGTAAGCATAAGATTTAATCAATCAAGTAACTGAGACTAGCAAATGAAAACTTAGTAATAGCAATGAGCTGATACAGAATCAGAAATATACAAATGATAAAGCTTTAATTTGTAATAGAATGAATTGACCCATTAGCTGACTACTGCTAGTGCTCAATTAACATGCAATTAACTACTTCTAGCTATTTCCATAAGTCGTAGAATTTAGCATAATTCTCATGGGGTATAAAAGTTAACTTTCAGCTCATTTACCTTTTTGGGTTTAGTTGGCGATGACTGTCTCTTTTTTGTCTCTTGATCACAAATACGCTTCTGATCTTTGAGCTTTTTACTAGAATCAGAACTCTTGCTACTGGTCTTCGATCCAGTTCGCTTGCTGTTTCTTCCTTCCTTCTCAGATACTGGTGCTAGGCTATGGACAAGTTTTTTCTTCTTCTTTTGAGGCTGATCATAACTCAGGTAAGATTCAAAGGACATAGTTGGTTGTTCATACTCATCATCCAGCTCAACTTCTTCCAAGTTTGGTGAAAACAGCACAGATTTCTTTTGCTGCTCAGTTGTGTCAGAGCTCTTAGATTTCCCTTCATGCCTTTTACTTTTCTCCACTTTCTGTTTGTCTTTATATGAAAAATCCATGTCTTTCTCTGAGCTCAGTTTTAATTCAGTTGCACTTGTAAATTTCTTTGGATCCTTCTGTTTCTCTTTGATAACCGTATCTGAAAGTTCCTCTGTGCATGGCTGGGGCCTTTCTTTGCCTGAGCTGGTAAAAACAAGCCCACTTTCCCGATGCTTGTTTTTTTTAGACGTCTGCCCTCCACTGTCTAAAGTTTGTAACTTTTCCTGTTTGCTGACTGCTGAGGGCACGTCTCGATGATGTTCTTTCTTAGAACTTTTATCGTCTCCCTTGCTATCAGCTCGGTGCTTTTCTTTGTGGGGGGATTTGTGCTCTTTGCATTGACCTGGTGTACCTTTCTCCAAGGTCTGAATTTGGCTCTTTTCCTGACTTCTATTTGCTTTCCTATGACATTGGTTTTCCTGTGCCTCCAATCTATAATGGTCTCTGTTCAGATCTGGGGGGCTACTGAGGGGTTCCACTAGTTGCCCTTGTTCATCATCAGAATATTCTGGATTTGAATAGTGATCCATGAATGGCTGACACCAGTTCCCATCCTCTCTGCCTTCACTGCTGCTATAACCCGCTATTCTGTCAGTGTCAGAATATTTTTTCTGCTTTTTCCCTCTATCACCTTGACCAGGATATTGCTGGAATGATTTTCCTAAGTCATCGTCTATGTCGCTCTTGCATTTAGGAGAAGGAGCTCTAGGCCTTTTTCGGGAACTGGACTTGTCATACTCTCGCTCCTCAGATGCAACATTATTTCTGCAAAGAAAAGTATAATCCAAAATTACTCCAAAAAAGGTACAAACTTCAAGTCACACTGCACATAAAAAAGAACGATATTACAGGCAGCAACAAGAGAGAGCAGATCTCATGGAAAGCAAAACAGAGAACTGTCCATTTTTCTTTGGGCAAGCCACTTCTTGAATCCTGGCACTAACTAGCTTAGTCTCAGCCAGGAAATTAAAACCAAACCATTAAGTAGCACAGTTTTAGAGAAGAAGACTAAGAGTGGAGAAGTAGCCTAATTGTTAGTGCAACAAACTTTGATCCTAAAGAACTGGGTTCAACTCCCACTGCAGCTCCTTGTGACCCTGGACAAGTCACTTAACCCTCCACTGTCCCAAGTACAAAAACAAAGATTATGAGCCCATTAGGGACAGAGAAGTACCTGCATTTAATGTGTACAGTGCTGCGTTTATGTCTAGTAGTGCTATAGAAATAATTAGTAGTAGTAATAACCGTAGTCTTAGAGAGACAATGAAAACCAAAACATTAACTAGAACCAAAGCATTACCTAGCAGAGTCTTAGAGAGGAACTGAAGATCAAATCTTTAATTAGCACAGCGTGAGCGGGGAAATTGAGACCAAAGCATTTGAAATCAAGCTTTCAGACTATGGAAAAAAAATAGGTGCTTCTTCCTCATATCTAGAGCACCCCAACATTTCACAATCACCCTGCATAAAAGTTGCTCCCTCTTTCTGGGAAGAGAAACCTCTCTCAAATATCTTTTTTTTATATATACTATTCAAATCATGTCACATCTCACTTTAAAGCCGTGCAAACAAGCTTAACAAATATCACAAACAGAAAGGGAAAAGTTCTTGACTTACCGCTCTACCTCCTGTGGAACCAGCTTCTTCCAACGGGCCACAAGGGTCTTAGCAAAGTCTCCAACACATTCATGTTTTCTCAAGCTGTTCACAGTCTTTCCCACACCTGTTTCCTGTAGGACATACAACAGTTACCAAAAGTTTAACCCCTTGAATCCACAGAAGAATGAAAGTCCAAAACAAAAGAAATGGTAGAATCTGATGTTACTGAAGAAGGCTTTTTTAACACGAGAAGATAATCCACAATCTTTATAAAAAATAAAGTTTATCCACAACTTTCGTCAATGAAGAGGACCCAACACGGTCCATGTTTTGACCTTTAGTGTTTTCCTCAGGGGTCACGATTGATCTCTCCAAAGAATTAGTGAATGTAGTAACCTACATCCAAGCGCAGGTGAATATTTTCCTCACTCTTCCAGCATTTTGCTTGGAAGACTGGGCGTCCAAGTGACAGATGAAATTTAATGTGGACAAATGCAAAGTGATAGAAAATAGAGGGTAGGGTTAAATAGTCATTTTTCTCAATGGAGGAGCGTAAATGGAGGAGAGTAAATAGTGGAGTGCCGCAGGGATCTGTACTAGGACCGGTACTATTTAACTTATTTATAAATGATCTGGAAATTGGAATGACGAGTGAGGTGATTAAATTTGCAGATGACACTAAACTGTTCAAAGTTGTTAAAACGCATGCAGATTGTGAAAAATTGCAGAAGACCTTAGGAAATTGGAAGACTGGACATCCAAATGGCAGATGAAATTTAATGTGGACAAATGCAAAGAATAACCTGAATCAGTTACCGGATGCTAGGGTCCACCTTGGGGATTAGTGCCAAGAAAAGGATCTGGGTATCATCGTAGACAACACGATGAAATTTTCCGCCCAATGTATGGCAGCGGCCAAAAAAGCAAACAGGATCCTAGGAATTATTAAAAAAAGGGATGGTTAACAAAACTAAGAATATCGTTCCATGGTGCGACCTCATCTGGAGTATTACATTCAATTCTTGTCTCCTTATCTCAAGAAAAATACAGTGGCACTAGAAAAGGTTCAAAGAAGAGCAACTAAGATGGTAAAGGCGATGAAACTCCTCTCATATGAGGAAAGACTAAAATGATTAGGGCTCTTCAGCTTAGAAAAGGGACAGCTGAGGGGAGATATGATTGAAGTCTACAAAATCCTGAGTGGAGTAGAACGGGTACAAGTGGATCGATTTTTCACTCCGTCAAAAATTACAAAGACTAGGGGACACTGGACGAAACTGTAGGGTGGAGGTGAGAATCCAAGATGGCTGCAGGCTGGATGTGCTGAGGAACACTCCTCAGAGTTTGGCCGATTTCGAAAGGGAATTTTCGTGGGAGCGATCTTACTACCCACCTGAAATGCCGAAGAGACGAGGTCGGAGTGCCGCTGCGGCCTTGTGGCGCACCGGAGGAATCTCTACCGGCGGTATAGAAGAGCTCCTGAGGAGAATGCAAAATGCCCCGTTCGTGTCGGCAGTTGGCCTGCTGGAGACGCTGGGAGTAGGCAGGACCGCAGCAACTCTCCTTGGGCCGGACACCACTCTCAGCCCGGATGCAAGAGCACTGCCCTCAAAGCCTCAGATCACAAGCTCTCCACAGAGTGAGGAGACCCACCAGGTCGAATTATCTCCTCCTCTGGAGGCTAGTATTGTAACATCAGAGAGCCTGGGAGATGGGGCACTCCAGCAAGAAAGCCCCACTATGGAGACTGAGGCAATAGCATCGTTGGGGGAAGGACGTGTCCAGAAGGGAAAGTGGCAAGCTGATTCAATTGATGGTGAGCACTTTTTCACTGAAAGGAAAAAAATTCTTATAAGTAAGCCCGTCGAAGTGACTCTGGAATCGTTATGGGATCTTGTGACTAACTTTGGTAAAGTCATAAGTCCTCATTTCCAACATATAGAAGGGAAACTGATTGAACACACAAAAGAGATAAAAGAATTTAAAATGGACATGGCTTCTTCTAAAGTTACTATTGGAAAAGTTGAACAGGAGCTAACATCTTTTAAACATATTCAAGAGACATTAATTAAAGATAATACAAATCTTAGGAGAAAAATTGAATCTTTAGAAAATAATGCTCATGGTAATAACCTAAGATTGATTAACTTCCCAAGGATCGCTATGGTGTCCCCTAGGGAAATGATCAAGCGATATTTACAGGGAGTTTTGGAGGAATGTTTATCTCCATTCTCTCAGGTTTATTATTTGCTTGTTAGAAGTCAGAATACCAATCATGAAGTATCGGATGTATCAACTTTACTTGAGACATCAGACAAAGAAATGGCAATCTCAGCTACATTAATCTTGACAATGGCTCTTCAGCCAGATAAGGCATGGATTTTGAGATTATTTTTCAAAAAATAATTTCTTGGATTTAAAATTCAGATGTTCCCTGATCTATCACGTGAAACGCAGAAGCGCCGTCGTGAATTTCTTAGCTTTAGGGGCCATATTCTATTTAAGGCATTCCTGTAAGTGTATAGTGTTCCCCCCGTCGTTCACGGTATTTTCAGACCGCGAACCGCCAACAAGGAGAGGGTAGCAGGAGAGAGCAGCTGGAGCGCCGCGAGTGCAGGAAATCACTCTCGGTACGCTCCGACTGCCTCTTCCTGCACTAAGTCGGTCCTTATCTAATCAGAAGCTGCTTTGACATGCAACTCCTGATTGGATAAGGCCTGACAGTGTAGGAAGAGGCGGTCGGAGCATACCGCGAGTGATTTCCTGCACTCGCAGTGCTCCGGCTGCTCTCCTGCTGCCCTCTTCCGCTGCCCTCTTCAGGCTACCCCATGAAAAACCATATTCGCGTTTTTTTTGAGATTCATGGGGGTTCCTAGAACGGAACCCCCGCGAATATCGGGGAAGTACTGTATAGTATATCACCGTGAAATTAAGTAGGTTTTCTTTGATCCTTTTCAATTAACTATCTTCTTGTCGTTATCCCGTTTGGAGAAAGAAAATCATTAGCTCTTTAGATTAATTTAGTCATTAGCTCTCAGCTCTACAGTCTTGATATTATTTGAACATTTGCTTAATGTCTCGCTCTTTATTAACCTTGGATCCTTTTGGAGGACTTGAGTAAAGTTAAACATATATATGTTTCTTTTTTTTCTTTTATTGTTGGAATGTTAATTCTGATGGAATTGTTCTTGTGTTTAACTTCTTTCTGTACAAGTTATTATGTTTGATATTGAAGTTTGAAAGTGATAAATAAATAAATTAAAAAAAACAAAACTGCAGGGAAATACTTTTAAAACCAATAGGAGAAACTATTTTTTTCACTCAGAGAATAGTTAAGCTCTGGAACGCGTTGCCAGAGGTTGTGGTAAAAGCAGATAGCATAGCTGGTTTTAAGAAAGGTTTGGACTAATTCCTGGAAGAAAAGTCCATAGTCTGTTATCGGTAGCATGGAATGTTGCCACTCTTTGGGTTTTGGTCAGGTACTAGTAACCTGGATTGGCCACCGTGAGCAACCGGAAGTTGCGTCAGAGGAGAAGTTTCCGCCCACACACACGCGACTGCATGCAGGCTTGGCAGGCTTCAGCGAGTTACTTTACTAACGCTCCACAAAGGTAATGGGGAGGGAGATAGATTTGGTAGGTAGGAAGGAGGGAGGTGGCCGCACGCGTTCCGTCCCTTAACTGTGGCAATTCACCGCTCCATGGGGCGGTGGATGGCCTTGTGCCTGCAGTGAGCACTTTTTTCCCCTCCACTGTTTCGGCGGGTTACCCGTGGGTAACAGAAACCATGTCATTCTCTACTTCCTTGTGGGTCAAATGCCCTAGGCCATGACCTGCAGCTTGCCATTAATTTCCAGTAAATTTGATGTTCAGGTTTATACATGCAAGGAAATAACCTACATTGTCATAGGTATTGATACTTGATAGGTCTTTTAATGTGTGATAGGATGATTGTTATCTTATGACTTGTTATGTATTTGTTGCTGTCTTTTTATTATGGATGTTCTGTTGTAATCCACATAGAATTATTGGATATGCGGACTATAAATTTGTTTAATTAATTAATTAAACAAATAAACTACACTTCAGTGCTGTTTCTGCAAGGGACTACAATTTAACACTGGCAGTCTCATTCGAACACAGCAGCCTGCCATTATCCCTCAAGCACTGCTGTTAACATGCAGCTTTTGACCACCCCACACTGAACCAAACTAGCACTCCCCCAAGTTGCAGCCAACACAAAACCAATCATTCTGTGGAAATGCAAAAACAAAAGCCTTTACCCCATCTATGTTGTCCACCTCAGTTTACTGTGTTCTCAGTCCTAGTATCCTGGCACAACTTAGGTGTGGGGGGGGGAGTGAATTTGTAAATAACCCAGAGCTCCTTCCAGCTGGCTGCTTCAAGCACTCTTTAGTCTTTAAATCATCATTATTATTAATCAATGCCTTAAACCAGGAGTGCCCAAAATGTCGATCGCAAAGGCAACACTGGAAGATCGCAGAGCCAGTGTTCTCCCTAGCATTCCCACAGTCACTTTCTCACCTTTAAAGTACTGTAATTATGGCAGCCTGCAGAGCGAACATAGGGGCTGCTGTTAGCCTCTGTAGCACGTTCCCTCTGCCGCGGTCCCGCCCCCCGACGTCAGAGGAGGTGCGGGACCGTGCCAGAGGGAACATGCTACAGAAGCCAATGGCAGCCTGCCACGTTCACTCTGCAGGCTGCCGTAATTAACTTTCAACTGTGGTAGGCCCAGAGGGAAGAACTGACCTGACAGTCACTATGTGCAGGGAAGCAGTGAAGGTAAGGCCCCGCACCAAAGGTGGGAGGACTCAAAATGTTAGCAGAAGGAAGATAGAGAGGGAGAAACCTGAAACAAAGGGGAGACAGAAGAGAGGGGGGCAGATGTTGGACTATGGGAGGTGCAGACAGAAGAGACAGAGGGGGAGAGACCCTGAGGAAGAACAGAGGAGGGAGACATGTTGCCAATAGGGTTGGAGGAGAGAGAGGGATGGGGAATGTTGGTTGGGGAATGGAACGAGGTGCACTCGGTATATATATAAATAAATATGGGGTATTTTACTAAGGCGTGCTAGCCAATTTAGCACGCGCTAATCCATAGAATATAATGGGTGCATTAGCACTTAGCGTGTGCTAAATCGGCTAGCGCACCGTAGTAAAAGAGAGGGTATATGTTTAGTGTTTTTATTGTTGGTAGATCGTTTTGACTTGGTCATTTGAAAAGTAGCTCGCAAGCCCAAAAAGTGTGGGTACCCCTGCTTTAATCAAGTCAAATACATTTTTGTTTTCAAGTTGTCTGAGACCAACTCAAACCTGACTCCCTGGTCTAAGAGGAGGGGAGGGCGCCAAACAACTTCATATCTCATCAGGTGTGCTGAGACTGACCATCCTCTGAAGTCCAGAAGAACTGTAGATGGGATGTCGTAACCATCTGCTGGAGAGCAGTGTGTTGCATGGGGGCTTTTACAGGCACAACACACTGCTCTACAATCTGGCATTATATGCTGATTGGTGAACATAAGCCATCAGTTCTGGGCTGGACTGGTATAGTCGGAAAAAAAGGAAGTAAACAGAAATATTATCAAAGGAGCAAGAAAAGTGGGTCACCACAGCAGAAAAGAGCGACAGCACAAAACTCAGGTAAAAAGCCAATTTAGTGATAGAGAATTTTGTTCAGAAAAAAAAAACAATGCATGTTCACAAACTGGAAAAATAAAATAGCAAAAAATTAAATTTTTGAGCATTTCTTACCACAAGGATTTCAACTGTGACTGGCAACTCTGCTAATCTCTTCAGACTCTTCAGCAGCTGCCAAAAAATACAGAACAAATTTTAAACTGAAGATTAATAATTTGAAAGAAAGTACAGCAGAAGCAACTCTCTCTGGAGGGTTTGAAATTAAAATAAAGTCTTCTCAGAATTTAACTGTAAAATTTACCAAGGACACAGGTTATTTAAGAAATAATGCTTCCAAGAACTTAAATCTAGATTCTTAACTTCCCAAAGGTTAGATTATCTGCAAAAGAAATATTTTAAAAAGCATTTGATGGAAATACTGGCGAGGTAGGGAGTAATCCTGCAGCCAGAATCTGCCAAGGGGATACAATATTCTCTTGCACCGAAGATATGTCTCCAGAGGCTTCTGTCCAGCAGGGAAGGGTCAGGATGGACATTGCTGTGGGAGATTCAGTCATTAGCATTCAGATAGCTGGGTGGCTGGTGGACTTGAGGATCACTTGGTCATTTGTCTGCCTGATGCGAAGGTGGCAGACCTCATACCTAGATAAGATTTTAGACAATGCTGGAAAGTAGCCTGCGGTCTTGGTACATGTGGGTTCCAATGACATAGGGAAATGTTGTAGAGAGGCTCTGAAGCCAAATTTAGGCTTAGGTAGGAAGCTAAACTCTAAAACCTCCAGGATAGCATTTTCAGAAGTGCTCCTTGTTCTACACGCAAGACCCAAAAGACAGGCAGAGCTCCAGAGTCGATGAGGGGATGGTGCAGGAAGGAAGGTTTTAGATTTGTTAGGAACCGGGCAACATATTGCAGAAGAGGGAGCCTATTCTGCAAAGATGGGCTCCACCATAACCAGAGTAGACCCAAGCTGCTGGCATCAACATTTAAAAAGGAGACAGAGCAGCTTTAAAACTAGAAACTGAGAGAAGGCCAAGAATTACTCAAAGAGCATGGGTTAGGACATGGTATCTTTAAAAGATATCAACACATTAGGGATGATAAGGTATCCCAAAACAAGACCATAGTTGACCAGGTGTCCTTAAATACAGAGCAGAACAAGTTTAAAGAATGCAAATTATCCATGTTGACTGCTGAGAAAGTTGTAAATAGGAATGACAAACATTGTTTGAAATGCCAGAAGCTTAAGAAACAAGATAGGAGGGTTCGAATATATTGCACTGAAAAGATAGATATTAATAGGCATCTCTGAGATAGGGAATGGGATTGTTTTAACTTTAGTATTAATAAGATGCATTATTTCATTAGTTTATTAAGCTTATGAATTATATTTAATATTAATTGTGTGTTGTATTGAGACTATTGTATTAAAATTATTAAAGAATTAAAAAACAAACAAACGTGGTGGTAAAAATTATATCGCAGTGATAGGGTGGATCGAATTGGTGGAGGCATAGCATTATACAGTACATTAAGAAGGGCCTTGAATCAAATAGACTAGAAATTTCTACAGGAACCAACATAGACCTTGGAATCCCTATGGGTAGAAATTCCATGTGTAAAAGGAATATGTATGGGACTCATTAGCATGAGACAGGACTGAACTGAACAGTCAGTGTAATCAGTTGACCAAGGACTTAGATGAGGCACAAACTAATCTCAACACTAAGAACCCAAATAGTTCAAGCTGATTTGTTAATGAGGGCAGAATTGAAATGTTTAAAGGCTAAATTGGCCTCACAGAGACAGGTTAACACTGTGCCTTGGTCTGTATTAGAGAAACAAATCACCTCAGAAGCTTCATAGTGGGACAGAAAAACGGATACCAGGCCACAAAACCAGAGCAGGAGGATCAGACCGACACAGAGGAGGAAATTTCACAGACATTCCAGAGCAATATCTAGAGCGATAGGGAGGTTACTATAGCCCCTGGGAATGAATGTAGGGCACCAGTAACAGTTGTGCGACAAGACTCCAAGAAAGACAGTGACACTGAAAGAAGAGTGGAGAAAGCTAGCTCTATGTCTTAACATAATTAGTGCAAATGGGATACTGATATTCCGATTCACTGGGGTCTAGGGAAGTATAAGAAGAAAAATTCAGATTTTGATAAGCTTATGCACCTAGCCTTGGGACCACACTATTATAAATTTGGCTCTCTCACTCATTCATACCAGTTTGTAAAGATGGGCACTGAACAACTATTTCATTGCACCCCCTTGCAAGTACTCAGATCTCTTTCACTTTTGCCAACGGACACGCTAGAACAATTTGCATAAAGAGTATGGGTGATAGACGCAGTACTTACAGAGCACGAACACTGGCCCAGTACAGAAAATTATGGTCAGAGGTACCAATAGCAGATTACTTTGAAGACACCTATATTGCCTGAATGAATTGAAGAATACGTCAAGCACCACGGTTTCCAGTTCAACTGAGTGCTCTTGGGATTGGTCCCAAAGTGATGGGCTGGGTCAGGAACTGGTTGAGTGGAAGGTGATCAATGGAGATCGCTCCGAGGAAAGGTATGTTACCAGTGGTGTGCCTCAAGGTTCTGTTCTTGGACCTGTTCTTTTTAACATTTTTATAAATGATATCGCAGAAGGGTGGTTGGGTAAGATTTGCCTCTTTGCAGATGATACCAAAATCTGCAATAAAGTAGACACGCCAGATGGTGTGAATAACGAAGAAAGACCTGGCAAAGTTTGAAGAATGGTCTGAAATTTGGCAGCTAAAATTTAATGCTAAGAAATGCAAGGTCATGCATTTGGGCTGCAAAAATCCGAGGGGGTGAAGAACTTATGTGCACGATGGAATAGCGGGACTTAGGTGTGATTGTATGTGATGATCTTAAGGTGGCCAAACAGGTTGAAAAGGTGACAGTGAAAGCTAGGATGCTAGGTTGCATAGGGAGAGGAATGGCCAGTAGGAAAAAGGAGGTATTGATGCCTATGTATAAGTTTCTGGCGAGACCTCATTTAGAATATTGTGTACAATTCTGGAGGCTGCATTTTCAAAAAGATATAAAAAGGATGGAGTCATTTCAGAGAAAGGCAACTAAAATGGTGTGTGGTCTTCGTGATAAGGCGTATACTTTGGAGGAAAACCGGAAGAGGGGAGATATGATAGAGATGTTTAAACACCTACGTAATATAAATGTGCATGAGTCGAATCTCTTTCATTTGAGAGGAAACCGCAATGAGGGGCATAGGATGAAGTTAAGAGGTGATAGGGTCTGGAGTAATCTGAGGAAATACATTTTTATGGAAAGGGTGGTAGAAGTGTGGAACAATCTCCCGGAAGAGGTGGTGGAAACAGAGACTGTGTCTGAATTCAAGAGGACCTGGGATAGGCACGTGGGATCTCTCAGAAAGAGATAATGGCTACTGTGAATGGGCAGACTAGATGGGCCATTTGGCCTTTCTCTGCCACCATGTTTCTAAGTTCTCTGGGACATGCAGAAAATGTGATCGAGAAGCTGGGACGTTGAGACATATGTTTTGGTGGTGTGTACCCATATAGGGTTTTTGGAAAGAGATACAGAGCTTTATTCTTAGAGTGGTTGGGGTTCTTTTGTGGGGACAAAGGAACAAATGGTGCTGGATTTACCTGGTGACTTCAGAGCCTTGCCTAAGGAGAAGCAACTGTTGTGTCATAAAATGTGTTTAGTGTCTCGGAAATGCATTTTATGACACTGGATTGAAGAGGAGCCCCCTGAGTGGCATTGGAAGGCCTCCCTTTATACATTGGCAGGGATGGGAAGCCAAGGGGAGACGTAAAGCAACAAATACTTTTATGAAGGTGTGGGGTCCCTATTTGGATATCTTATCACTTATTGGGCGATAATGAATTGTGAGGTTGGGGAAGAAGTGGAAGAGGGATGTGGAGGAGGGGGTGGTATTTTGGGGGGAGAGTCTTTGCAATCTAGTTGCTTAAGTTTGGGGGATCAAGTAACAGTTAACCTATGAAGAGAATAGGATTATTTGGGTGAAAGCTGTTGCTAACTTGTTGGTTGGGGTATATGGATTTCTCAACCTATGGCTGCACTAGTTCGGGTCCATAAGAAAACAAGGCCTCGGATTGTTGTTTGTTGTAGTCATGGGGGGGGTCTCTATTTTGCTTTGGGTGTTAAATAGGACTGGGATAAAGGGAGGGGCGAGACAGGTAGGGAGTTGGGGTATTTCTAAGTTAAAATGCATTGATGACTAGACACCCTTGATAGCAGACTTGAGGTTGTATTCTGGATATACTGTGTTGAGAATCTTGTGTTACTGGTTTTGTGGACATTATAAGTCATCAATAAAAATGTTTGATCCTAAAATATATTAAAGGTTCACAGCAAACAACATATGCAGTGTACAAAAACATAGTCCAAAGTTGAAGAACTTCACTTATCTGTATCTTAAACATCCTGCATTCACTGCAAATTCACTTATCCAAAACAACCATAAAGTTCAAACTTATATCTTGACAAAGATCTTCATTTTGATGGTCCTCGCTAGATGCTTCAGGAAATGCAATCCTAACATTTAGGGGCTGATTCTACAAAGGGTGCCATCCTTAAAAGGCTCAACAATTGCTTTAAAAAAAAAAAAAATTATATAAAAGACAGGTGCCTATTGCATGGCGCTTAGCAGCGCCTAACGCCTAAGTGGGCGTTTCTTTGGGCAAAGTGTTACTTAGGCACCACTAAGCACAATTCTCCAAAAACTTAGGTGCCTGAAATATAGATGTAAGTGTTAAAGACCTAATTTTTATACAGTGCTACTAGTCGCAATTGACACGTGGCCAGTACCATTTTTTTCTAAGCAGCAGCCAATTTAGGTGCCATTTAGAGAATCAGCTGCCTATTGACTACTACAACATTTTTTGAATTAGGTAGCTAGTAGTGTATATTAGTGTTATAATTATAAATTTTGGGGTTACTACCTACTTTGAAGACATATGTTCTTGTAAATACCATTGGCCAGTCTTCATTTTTCTCTGTTTGTATTTAGCATCTTGCTGGTAGTTGGGCATAGCTGCTTTATTTGTGTTGGATTCTTTTCAGATAATATCCTTTAAACTCTGTTTTGTTTGGCTTCCTTAAGTGGAAGGTTTGATTTGCTTTTGAGTTTTGTTTGAATAATTTTTTCAACTGATTGATTCTGTTTCTTCGGCATATTTCTGTACAAGATGCTATTATTTGATAGAACCTTTTGCATTTTTATAAGATAAAATTTTTAAAAGGAGTAGCTGCAACAGCTAAGAACCTAAATCAGGTATGAACATTATTTTAAAATACCATTTTGGGAAGAACAGATATATTCCATAAATTAAAAAAGGGTAGAATGATGGCTAATTAGCTGGCATAGTAAAATATAAGGTATGAGAGAGAACTATAACTAGAACATAATAAAGGAAAAAAGATCCAAATGTAGAAAACAGGGAACAGTATGAGCAATGACAAGCAGGGCTGTGGAGTTGGAGTCAGAAGCAATTTTGGGGTTACTGGAGCCAGAGTTGGTGAAAATGTACCAACTCAAACTCTGACTCCTAATAGAGTTAAATTGTATGTCATGTAAATATTATAATGCTTACATTTCTTATTTCACAGATAAATTGATTAACCCTTTTCATGTCTTACTTTTAGAGTACCGTATTTTTTCCTCCATAAGACGCACCTGACCATAAGATGCACCCATCTGTAGAGGAGGAAAAACCAAGAAAAAAATTCTGAACCAAATTGAGTGCCCTGTATCCTGTCCCCCTCTGGTGGTCTAGTGGTAGGCTGGGACAGGGCACTTCTAGTGGTGGGCACATCTAATGGCAGGCAGTCTAATGGCAGCCAGCCAGCCCCAAGCCAGCCAGAAACCCCCCCCCCCCGCTATCTTTTTAAATCCCTCTCAAAACAGCAGTCTCAGTATTTTTATCATCCCCCAGGTACCTTTCTAAAACACCCCCCTCCCCCCGCAGGTACAATTTTTTTAACCCCCCCGTACCATTTTAAAAAATCCCCTCCAAGCCCCTTTTTAAAACATCCCTCCCCCGCAAACACCCACCTTTTTAAAACATTCCC
Organism: Geotrypetes seraphini; assembly: GCF_902459505.1. NCBI lineage: Eukaryota > Metazoa > Chordata > Amphibia > Gymnophiona > Dermophiidae > Geotrypetes > Geotrypetes seraphini. The sequence goes on from NC_047091.1 coordinate 27,700,767, forward strand.
CCCCCCCCTGGCAAATACCCACCGCTGTCGTACCTTGTTAAAAACATCCTGGTGGTCTAGCTGATTCTTCCCTGGCTAGCTGTCTCCTATTTCTCGGACAGGACCAGCAGAGGTCAGGCACGAGATTTCCACGCTCCTGCCTGGCCCTGCACTGCTTTCTGATTGGCTACAGTCATTTCTCATGTCCCCAATCAGAAAGCAGCGCAGGGCCAGGCAGGAGCGCGGAAAGCTCGCGCCTGACCTCCGCTGCTCCTCTCCGGGAAATAGGAGATGGCTAACGAGGGAGGAATCATGCTAGATGTTTTTAACAAGGTACAACAGCACCGGTGGGTGTGTGTGAAAAAGGTGCGGCAGCAGGTGTTTGCTGGGGTGGATGTTTTAAAAACGTATGGCGGCAGGTGTTTGCAGGGGGGGATGTTTTAAAAAGGTGCGGCAGCAGGCATGTGGGGGGATGCTTTAAAAAGGGGCATGCAGGGGGGGGGGGGATTTTTTAAAACGGTACGGAGGGGTTAAAAATTGTACCTTCGCTCCATAAGATGCACCGAGATTTCCACCCACTTTTGGATGGGAAAAAAGTGCGTCTTATGGAACGAAAAATACGGTAAATGTTGATATTAAGTTACTACTACTAGTGGCACCTAGAAAATGATATGGGGACAAAATTTGTCCCCACTCCCACGAATTGTATGATCCCATCTGCACAAGCCTCGAATAGTAATGATTTTATATTGAAATAATTTTATTAAAGTATTTTTAAAAACCAATATTCTGTACAACTGTCATTTTATAGATCACAAATAGAGAAGAATCAATAAAACCCCTGTCTTTCCTCCCCTCTCACAAATATTTCCCTCCACTATCAAGACAACCAACAATCAAATTAGTAAAAAATGTTACAAAACCCAAGGAGTAGCAACATTCCATACTACTGATACAGGGCAAGCAGTGGCTTCACCCATGTCTTTCTCAATAACAGACTATGGGCTTTTCTTCCAGGAAACTGTCTAAACCTTTTTTAAAACTAGCTACACTATCCACTCTTACCACAACCTCTGGCAATGCGTTCCAGAGCTTAACTATTCTCAGAGTGAAAAAATATTTCTTCCTATTGGTTTTAAAAGTATTTCCCTGTAACTTCACCAAGTGTCCCCTAGTCTTTATAATTTTTGACACAGCGAAAAATCAACCCACTTGTACCAGTTCTACTCCACTCAAGATTTTGTAGACTTCAATCATATCTCCCCTCAGCCCTCTCTTTTCCAAGCTGAAGAGCCCTAAACGTTTTAGTCTTTCCTCATACGAGAGGAGTTCCATCCCCTTTATCATCATCTTGGTCACTCTTATTTGCTAACAGAATACCTCACTCACACACAAATGCCAAATCTATAAGAGCTGACCAAAAATGATAACAAATTAAACCAAAATCCCAAGCCACACCTTGCATGTAGTACAACACCTACATAGATAAATAAAGGAGTCGGAGTCAAAGTCAAAAGTTTTGTGTATTAACTCCACAACCCTGCTGACAAGTTACAGAGATTCAAAGCTCTGCTAATGGGAAGAGAATTTGAAAAGAAGCTTGCAGTAGAGGCAAAACCTACAATAAAATCTTTTTCAGTTACATTAGAAACAGAATTCTGTGTGGGAATCAACTGAGCCATTAGATTATTCCTTTTATTCCATAATGCTCAGGAAGAACAAGGCCTTAGAAAGAGACTAAATTACTCCCTCCTTTTACTAAGCCACGGTAAAGGTTTCTACTAGAGAATGACACGGTGACAAAATTCATCACCGTTCCCGTCCCTGCGGATAACCGCGGGAAACCATCTTCATGTCATTCTTTAAGGAGAGAGGGAAGAATCAGAGTATGAATGGCCACAACCACTGACCCGCAAGCTTTGTTTTGAAGAATGATGGTGTAGAAGGACCGAGTTCGAAATAGACACTAGAAAATGACATAAGATTATTTCCCGCGGTTATCCACGGGGACGGGAACGGTGATGAATTTTGTCACCGTGTCGTTCTCTAGTTTCTACTGCAGCCTGGAGCACTAAATGGTCTGATGCTCATATAATTCCTAGGAGTGTCGGAGCAGCGTCAGAGCATTTAGCACCCCAGGCCGTGGTAGAAACCTCTAATACAGCTTAGTAAAAGAAGGCCTTAATTCTTTGCTTAAAAGTCATTACTGAGGAAGATATAAGGGCAGCAAGTCATCTGGACGAGATAGCATACACCCCACAGCACTGAAAACTCAAAAATGAAAATTTGAAGATTTACTATTGGTAATCCGCAACCCATCATTAAAATACTTATAGTACCTGAAGACTGGATGGTTGCTAATGTAATGCCAGTTTTAAAAAAGGATTCAAGAGGTGATCTAGGAAACTACATACCAATAAACCTGAAGCCAGTAGAGAATAAAATGGCAGAAACTATTTTAAAGACCAAAATTACTGAACACAGACATGAATTAATGGGACAAACCAACATAAATTCAGCCAAATTAAGTCTTGCCTCACCAATCTGCTACATTTTTTGAAGGTGTCACTAAACTCCTAGGTATTTATTTATTCAATTTTCTATACCGTTCTCCCAAGGGAGCTCAGAACGGTTTACAATAATTTATTCAGGTACTCAAGCATTTTTCCCCTGTCTGTCCTGTTGGACTCACAATCTATCTAATGTATCTGGGCTATGGGGAGATAAAGTGACTTGCCCAAGGTCACAAGGAGCAGCATGGGTTTGAACTCACAACCTCAGGGTACCGAGGTTGTAGCTTTAACTACTGCACTAGTTAATATAGTGTATCTAGATTTTTAGAAAGCTTTTCACAAAATCCCTTGTGAGAGCCTCCTGTGAAAATTAAAAAAGCTTTGGGATAGAAGGCAATGTGCTAGAGAAAAAAATAAAACAAAGTAAGGTTAAATGGCCAATTCTCTCAAAGGAGGAAGGTGAATAGTGAAATACCAGTACTTAACATATTTATGTTATTTTGAAATAGGATGAACGCAAATGGATGGAGTGTGTCCAAAAGAAGGCTACTAAAATGGCTGGTGGCCTTCTTCATATGGCATATGGGGACAGACTTAAAGATCTCAATATGTATACTTTAGAAGAAAGGTGGGAGAGGGGAGATATGATTGAGACTTTTAAATACCTACATGATGTAAATGCGCACAAGGCAGACTGGATGGGCTATTTGGCCTTTATCTGCCATCATGTTTCTATGAAAGGAAGCTTTGGAATGAGAGGGCATAGGATGAAGTTAAGAGGCTCAGGACTAATCTATAAAGTACTTTTTTTTTTTTTTTTACAGAAAGCATGGTAGGTGTATGGAATAGTCTACCGGTAGAGATGGTGGCGAGAAAGCCTGTCTGAATTAAAGAAAGTGTAGGACAGGCACATGGGATCTCTTAGGGAGAGGAGGAGATAGCGGATGCTGTGGGTGGGCCATCACGTTACTAGGTTTCTAAAATTATTCAACATTATTAAACTGCATGTGAATTATGAGAATGTGCTGGAGGATCTTGGGAGACTGGAAATCTAAATGGCAAATAAACTTTGATGTCGATTAGGGCAAAATGTTGCACTGGGAATAATTCTCTGCATAGCTGCGGCCAAACAGCAAAGAGAAGGAAAGACAAAGAATTTCATGCTGCCTCTCTATTCCATGCACCCTGAGCACTGTGTTCAAGGCTGGTTGCCATATCTCAAAAAAGGCAGGGCGAACTTTGGAAAAGAACTCTTATAAGAGGGACGGCTAAAGAGATGAGACAGCTAAGTGGAGTGGAACAGGGAAATGCTTCTGCACTCAGCCTAGGCAACTTGGACCATCTCTGGAGCTCGTTAGCAGGCGAGTAGGTTTGGGAAGAGTCTCCATTCCCGAGAAGCAGCACGAGCCACGGCAAGACAACGGCCGGGGGCTCGTTGCGCACTCCTAGTCAAGCGTGGACCTTTCTAGGCCCCCTCGTAGGAGGCGAGTGAGACCGGCTCTCGCGCTCTCTGGCTCTAGCCGGACTGCCCAGCCTGCGTTTCCGAACCGAGACGCCTTTTCCAGGCCCACGGACAGCTTTCGCGTCTTCTGCTTTTTACCTTTTTCGGTTCGGAATTGGCCGACAGTCGCGACTGCAGTCTCCCTACAACTTCCAGCACTGATTCCGCCATCTCTACCGCGGGCATTCCATGACCGGAAGTGGCTGCGGCACCCAATGAGCGGCGCGCTTGCTGGGGCGTACGGAAAGGGAACCGGAAATAACGTCTGTCTTGTTTGGGCACCTTTACGCCTGGCACGTTAGCATGACGTATGCAATGACGTCCTCTCCCTGTCTTGGACTACATTTAATTTTGTAGCCCTTAGGCTTATAGCCCTGGCAGGAGAACCCCCAGCGTCTCAACCTTTAATAAAGTTTCAAAAAGAACTAAAGCCTTTCTTCCCCCTTAGGCATCTCTTCCACCCCAATTCAGTTAGCATCACTTTGTTTCAAAACACAAATTAGTTTTGTAATTCTTTTTCACTGAAAGGGTGGTTGATCACTGGAATAATCTTCCACTTCAGGTTATTGAGGCCAGCAGCGTGCCTGATTTTAAAGCCAAATGGGATAGACACTGGGATCTATTCACAAAGAAAGGTAAAGGAGGGTCATTGGGGTGGGCAGACTAGATGGGCCATGGCCCTTACCTGCCGTCTATGTTTCTATGTAAACTCAAGATGATACGGCCCCTTGCATCAATTCTAGAAGCAAAATGTCTTAATAACCTCATTCAGTCCTTGCTTATCTCCACCCAAGACTACTATAATTTCCTTTACTTTGGGCTTCCCCAAAGAGAGACTAGATTACAAATTATTCAAAATACTGCTGCAAAAATTATCAGCAATGCAAAGAAATTAGACCATGTCATACCTAAGGTGACCATACGTCCCGTTTTCAGATCCTCTGTCCCATTGTCCCCACACACAGCTTCAGGACGCCCAAAATGTCCTGTTTTCAGAGACAGCGTCCAGAAGCTGTGCGCAGGGACAACGCAACAGGCGATCGCTTCCTGTCCCTCCCCTGCTGCACCAAAAAAAAAAAAAAAGCCTCCCTCCAGGCCCGATTTAGGTCCACCACCACTGCTCCTCTGCTGCCACTACTCAAACGCGGAAGCTTTCTTCCCGACGTCAATTCTGACGTGAGAGAGGACGTTCCGGGCCAGCCAATCGCTGCCTGGCTGGCCCGGAACGTCCTCTCCGACGTCAGAATTGACATCAGAAAGAAGGCTTCCGGGTTTGAGTAGTTTGCAGCAGAGGAGCAGCGGCGGTGCACCTAAGTCGGGCCTGGAGGGAGGATTTTGTTTTCCACAGTAGGGGGGGGGAGGGGAGGAGGTAGGCAGGCTGGCTGGCGCTGGGGAAGAGAGGTAGGTAAGCAGGTTTGGGGGGGGAGGAGGTAGGCAGGCAGGCTGGCTGGCTCTGGGGGAGGGAGACAGGCAGGCAGGCTCTGAGGGAGGCAGACAGACAGGCTTTTTGGGAGGGGGTGGGACGAAGGCTGGAAGCAGTGAGGGGACATAGGAAGGAGGGATGAAGGAAGGAGAGAAAACGGCAGAGAAGGGGGAAAAGGCCTGGACCAAAGGGGAAAGACAGGAGGCAGAAGCAGGACTTTAGAAGGTGCAGACAGAGGGGGAGAGCCCCTGAGGAAGAGCAGAGAGAGGCAAGATCATAACAGAGGAGGGAGAGAAAGGAAGACCTGAAACAAAAGGTACAAAGGAGAACTGACACTGGATCTGGGGGCACTAAGGACATTGGAAGGAAGGAGGGAATAGAAAGGGACAACTGTTGTGCCTGAGTGCAGAAAGAAATGAAAGATAGGATGCACAGTCAGAGGGAAACGCAACCAGAGACTCATGAAATCACCAGACAGCAAAGGTAGGAGAAATGATTTTATTTTCAATTTAGTGATAAAAATGTGTCAGTTTTGAGAATTTATATCTGCTGTCTATATTTTGCACTATATTTGTCTATTTTTCTATAGTTACTGAGGTGACATTGTTGAAAACCCCCCAAATATAAATAATTAACATTTTCTCTGCGTATAGGGTGCTTTGTGGTTTTTTTAAAATTTTATGGTTACCATTATGAAATAATAAGATAGTGTGTACATTAAAAATGAATGGAAGAAATTGGGGCAGGGCTAGGGCAGGATTGGGGGTGGGACTGAATATTAATAGATGTCCCGTTTTGATGAAAAAAATAAATGGTCACGTTAGTCATACCTCTTTTGAAAAAGGCCCACTGGTTGCCTATCTCCCACAGAATCACATTTAAAAATTCTCTTTCTTGCCTTCAACAGTCAGGCCAATCACTCTCCTTTATTTAACGACAGACTTCTGATCCCGTACAAAACCTCACATACTTTACGATCATCTCTGCAACATCTTCTTACAGTTCCATCTGTTTGTCAGTTATTTTATGGCAACTCACAAAACTATTCTGTAGTCGCTCCTGCTCTCTGAAATACCCTCCTCTTAAAACTGGAAACTAAAATTAATCATTTTAAAACTAGCCTTAAAATCTCGCTTTAAGGATGCTTTTAAGATTTAATTACATGGATTACCTAAATCTTCCCTTTCTCCATAGCATTCTTCCCATTACCTTTTCAATTTTTATTTTATAAAATTGTAAACCCTCCCCTTATGCCATGTTGTGACAATTCAAATTCATATACACACACACATCTATATCTCTCTATATATCCTTTCCCTTGTTTTAATTATTTTTGTTTTAAAAATTGTTTTATATTGTAAACTGCTTTGGCATTAAAGTGGTATATCAAACCATAATGAACTTGAAACTGCACCCTACTAGTACATAAGGGTTATGAAATTTCCTATCTTACCTACTTAAATCTCAGTTTATTTTTGCAAAGTAAATTCAACAGCTGTGTACAGTACTATTAAATTTCAGGTTCAACATAGCATTGCCCTTCAAACATGCATAGGAGGTGTTAGACTCAATATCTATCTTACCCTTGTCATTGTCTTCTACTACACATATTCAATCAACCTACATCACAAGCAAAGCCTAACCTACTTGTTCAAGGGGGGGGGGGGGGATACTAGGCTTAGGCAAAGAATTAAAGTGTTCTCCTCAGGAAGGTCAGAAAATATTGTAAAGTTACTGAAACAGGACATCAAAAGCCTAAAACTACTGATTTGTACCTATTAGCAAAACCAATAGGCTTAAAGGCCTTAAGGAATTCCATCAGGAACTTAAATCCTATCCACATAATAGGGGTCAGACCAGTGTCCAAACCCACATTAGATTATGTTTAACCTCAGATAATTAATGATCAGGAGCAGCTTAACAGATGATCAAATCTCTGCTGCCCTCACCTTTAATTTCTAAATTGCTAGGCCCTTTGGGGATCGGTGTGAGCAAATTAAAACATGTGGCTTTTTGTACTTTTCTCAGGATTGGGGGGGGGAAGCACAGTTAACAATTTCCCCATAGAAAACACATTCGGTAACCTATAACACTTATATTGACTTACCACTGAAAAGGTGTGAACTAGAACTTAGAAACACATGCACAGGGTCTAGACTCCATAAATCACATATAGAGTCTTATTTGACTTATTTATCTTGTTTAACTTATAGACCTCAGTGGTACCGCCTGTATGCCACTATACTTTTAGATCATACAGTATTCAGGCACCCCTAGTCGTCATCGGTCTCAATAATACATACTTTAGATATTTTTAATCGTTTATTTTAAATAATTAAATAAGTACTCATCTTCATCTATGCAGTTGGGGGTAGGCATTCCGACACAGATCTATGTTTCGCTCAAAGGGCTTTATCAAGGAAATCCCCCTTAAATCAAACAGCTCATGTTCCCCGCTTTTGTAGATTTAACCAGTTAAAAAAGGGTTAAGAGCAGACAAAACAGTTACCAAGGTACTCCAGATGCTGAGATGGGGCCAACCGACTCTTGGAGGGGTTGACTACCCATCCCAGCGAATGGAGAAACTTCACCACCCGAGCCGTGACCCGGGTGCTCTCCTGAAACAACTTTGCCCAAAGCAACCAGTCGTCCAGATAGGTATGCACCAGAATGCCCTCTGTCCACAAGGCTGCCGCAACGACAACCATAACTTTGGTGAACATCCGGGGGAGCTGTGGCCAGGTCAAAAGGAAGCACACAGAACTGATAGTGCTGACCCAAGATCGCAAAACAAAGGAAGCGCTGAAGGGAGGCCCGAATTGGAACTTACAAGCAGGCCTCCGTCAGATCAAGAGAAGTCAAGAACTCCCCTGGTTGAACCACTAGAATGACAGACCGCAGAGATTCCATGCAAAACAAGGGAGTTGTGAGAGCCCTGTTGACCCCCGTTACATTTAAGAGGGGCCAAAAGGTCCCCTCTTTTTGGGCACCACAAAACAAATGTAGTACCTGCCGGTGCCGCATTCCTGAGGGGGGACTGGAACAACTGCTTTGAGGTCTAGCAAGCGTTGAAGGGACTGGCGTCTTCCATGCCTGCCCGATACGGTTAGGCTAGAAAATGATCTGGTAGAGAGCGGGCAAACTCCAGAGCATAACCGTCCCGCCCCACCTCCAGGAGCCACTGATCGGACGTGATCTCGGCCCACTTGAGAAAAAAAAACTCACGCAGCCAGGCACCCACTGGACGCAAAGGGGGCACCAACAAGGAGTCAATGGGCAGAACGGGCAGTAGGGGAACCGGCGGAGGGATTTCCAAACCCTCGACGGGTCCCCCGAAAGGACTGCATGTGCTGATAAAAGTGACCCTGGGGAAACCCCGAAGCCTGAAAAGCAGCATCCCTATACCCAGGTGGTATTTGCGGAACTCCCGCAGACGCCCCCAGGTAGTGCCCCCCGAGATGCAGGGCGGGCATGGTCCTCAGGCAGGCAAGGCACTTTACGGTCTGTCAGTCTGAACCAACTTATCTAAATAAAAAAGAACCCCCAAAAGGGAAATTTAGTAAACTTATTTTTGGATGCGGCATCCGCCGATCAAGCGCAAAGCCACAAGGTATGGTGTGCTGCCACTCCAAAAGCCCTAGACTTGGCAGACGTCTGCACCAAGTTAAAAAGAGCATCCGAGAGGAACAAGGCAGCCATCTCAATCTTTGCTACCTCCTGAGCCCCCAAGGACCAGACATCAGACTCACGATCCAGGACACGCTCGGCTCACCAAAACACGGCACGAGCCACCAGTCCCCCCCAAATAGCCACCTGGACCCCCAAGGTAGACACATCAAAATTCTGCTTAAGAATGGTCTCCAACTTACGCTCCTCAGAGTCCCGTAAGGCAGAACCGCCCTCCACAGGCACAGTATACTGTTTAGCAATCGCTGAGACCACCGTGTCCACCACTGACAACTTCAAAGTAGTCCTATCCCCCTCCGGGATGGGATACAAATAAGCCATGATGCACGCCAACCAAAATGGCTCCTCCGGCATATTCCACTTTACCAGTACGAGATCCCTAATATCCTGATGCATAGGAAAAGAGCGGGAAAAAGTGCGGATCCCCCTAAAAAGAGGGTCCCTCACACGCGGGGTCTCCGGTGGCGCTTCCTCAAAATGCAGCACCAAGGAGACCTGCTGAATCGGGTCTGGTAGCTCATCCCTCTGAAAAAGGAGCACCACGAACGCCTCTTCGCCGGAAGGTGGGAAACCCGCCACCCCCTTGAGAGGATCCTGGAAATCCTCAAAAGGGTCCAGGGCCTCATCAGGCCGACACACTCCTCTGACCACCAATCCTCATCCCAAGCCACCCTCGGGCGCTTGGACTAGGGAGGAGGAAGAGGGGACGCCAAAGGAGAAGAGGGAGGCAAAGCCGCAGGGGTGCGGAGGGAACTCCCCCCCCCCCAAAAAAAAAAAAAAAAAAACCCTGGGCACACGTGGGATCCCTAGCCACCTGAAATAGGCTCTGCACAAAGCAAAAATTAAATCAGAGGAAAAACCCCCGGGGTCCCATAGGACTCCCTGCCACAGCAGGGGACCCAGCTGAAACCTGCCCCTGTTTTTTTCAATACAGGGGGAAGGTCACCTGAGGTTACAGACAAAATGGAGGGGCCTGACTGAGAAAATGGCGAAGTTCCCACCAAAAATAACTCCTCCAGGGCCTGTAGCAGCTGGGAAGCCTGAATTGTCCCAGCCGCTAAAGCAGGCAAGCCGGCATCAGCTGTTTAAAAAAAAAAAAAATCAGCTGAGGGAATCCCTCTTTGGGTGGTGGGGGGTGGAAGTCCGGGCTTTCCCACTGCTCCCTGCCAACTCGCAGGGCACTAGGGCCGGGGAGCCCTGGACGCCTGTAGCCGCTGCCGACGGGGCTCCACGACCATACCGGCCCAAACAGCTGTTTTCAGGCCGTCCGCAAGTGCCTCGCATCTAGACCAAATTGAGCACTACTTCTGCTGAGAAGTGCTGAATTGCTCCATACGCGACCTAGCTAAAAGAAAAGTGCCGGTTAAAAAATAGTGATTTACAGCACATTTAAAGGGCAAGCAACCCTTCAGACCGGCAGTACCTCAGGATTCTTTTTATTAACAGAACAGACTCCACTGGCTCTCAAAGCAATATGCTTTGCTTGAATTAGGGGACAAGGCTTACTGCTGAGGCACCTCTAAAAAAATGTGGGGCGGTGGAAGAAATGGGGGGAGGGACCCAGCACAAGACCCGCCAGGTTTGACACCCCCGAGGTCAAACGGAACCCCAAACAGGGCCCACTTAAGTTCAATCCGGCACAAAAACAGGGACCAGGATCCCTAAACAAATTCCAACAGCCCTACCAAGAGAGATGGGTACAGCTCACCACACCTGCTAAAACTGAAAGAAGACTGATTGGAATAGGGGAAGGTACCTCTTATGTACTACTCCAGTTTTGTTTCAGTCTCCACCTGCTGGTCATGATGAGATATTTACCGGGTCTACCAGGCGCTAAAGAAATGGAGATTCACATTCAGTCTGAGTACAATGTCTGCTCCTCAGGTTAACCAGAACTACGTTACTACTATGTTACTATAACTGGGGATAATATGAAGGATGGGTATCACCACAGACCAGCAACACCTATGGGAGGTGGGGGTTGGGGGGGAGCTCAAGACACGTGTATCACACTGCAAAGGCTGCTGCCCTCTGCCTAAGAATTTACTTATAGACAAAGTACTCGGGAACATTTAAATCTGGGAAAAAGTGGATAACTGCATCTAAAAGGTTCAGTGACATAACCTATAAGCTCAAGCAACACAAAATCTGAACTAGCATTAGAAATAGTGGAAACCTTTGAAAATAATTGAGTAGTTTTATAGTCAGGCACAAAGTTGTTGAAACATTTTTCTTCTAATCATAGCAAACTGGCTCAAATTTCTTAAATTTTAAAATCAAGGTTTTTTTTGGTCAGTTCAGTTCCCAGCACACACTGCAAGTTAATATACAAGATCCAATGTTAGTCGTCATTGTAACTCCTTATTACTCAACATCTCTCAAAAAGAAACGCGACATCTTCAAATCATTCAAAACACCGCCATTAAATTGATTTATAATGCAAAGAAATATGATCATGTTACGCCTCTATTTATCGATGCTCATTGGCTTCCTATCAGCCACCGTATTTTATATAAGGTAATGCTGCTTATTTTTAAAACCCTAGTCCACAACGAGCCTCAGTTTATATCAAGAATGTTAATTCCTTATAATCCCGTACGTTCACTCAGATCATCCTCTCAAAACATACTAGCTATACCTTCCCTTAAAACAATAGGAACAAGAGCTGACATGTTTTCTGTTATGGGCCCACAATGGTGGAACTCTTTACCACAACATATTACAAATGGAAGAGATATTCTTTCTTTCAAAAAATCTTTAAAAACTCACCTTTTTAAAGATGCTTTTAATACTCAATATTAAAAATTTTTTTAGTTTTTTAATCTTTTACCTACCCCCGTTCCCTTATGTTTTATCCCGTATTTGTTTTTCTATATATAACAGATGTAATCTTTGCCCTTCTTTCCCTCCCATTTCAAGTCTGTCTTGTCTTAAATTTGATGTTAATGAATTTTAATTTGTATCTCTATAATTTTATGCTTTTTTTACTTATGTACATCGCTTTGTAAACAGATTCAACAATACATCAAATATTAATAAACCTTGAACCTTGTCAAACAAACCCAGATTCTTCCTCAATCCATGGAATGCTCAGCGAACACTAATTTTTGTGTACAATGTTTAAAAAAAAAAATAAATGTCAACACTTTAACCCACCTTCCCAAGGTATATTCTGTTTTTAATAGAACTTATGTACAATGAGTCCCTTCCCCGCTCCCCCCCCAAAAAAAAAAAAGGCCCAGATGCTCTAAGATCGCCATAAAATCCCGTGGGTCACTGTTGTGCCAGTATATTGTCTGATTTGAAAAACAATCGATATTCAAACAACTTCGCATGCAAATGAGGTTTGTAGAGACCTGCAGAGATCCCATATGATCAGTCACTGAAGAAAGTGACCAATATGTATAGAATAGTTCATGGAAAGAGGCATGAATGTGCGCATGCATGAAAGCATCAATTATAGGCATACCTTCTTTTATTAAACTTGATATACCACTTTAGTTGCAGCTCAATTCAAAGCAATTTACAATAAAATACATCAATAAAATGAAAATAGAATGCCATTAAAAAGATAGTATACTATATTCATACAAAAGAAACAAAATCATTCAAAGTCTAACACTGCAAAAATGTGCTCTCCATTAGTTTTCACAATTAAACAAAAGCGGATGTCATAGGGGAGGGGCAAAAGTGAAAACTTTTTTTTTACACTGCTTCTGCGGGTCAAGTGATCCCCTCATGCAATCAGCAGCCCCATCACCAAATATGAACTTTTAGCTCGCATGTAATGGGGGCTCAGATGTGCCTGAGCTGTGTTTACATAACCAGCGCCTCCAGACCAGCCGGTAATTTGGGGGCATTAAAAGTTGGTGCTTCAATTTGTGCATCAACAGGCAATGTCAGAGCATCACTCGGAGCGCTAGTTTTAATATTAATGACCTCAATATACTACATTTACACAGCAGAGTCAGAGGCTGCTAGGAAGCACAGAAAATATTGCGGTGAGCCATTATGAGCATTGACAAGTAAAATACTTTGATGCTACACCGATCAGAACTGGTTTAGCATCGATCGTTAAACTCATGGTAGGTTTAGAACATCGGGGCCTAAGTGGTTACCAATGGCAAAAGACAAAGGACTTGCTAAAGTTATAAGGAGAAACAGTGGGTTAAGTGTAATTTCAAATCCAATTTCTAGTTCAATCCACTGCTCTAACCATTTGGTGACTCCACTGAAGGGAAGTAGGGTTTAGTTTATTTGTTTTATTTTCTTTGGCTCTGAAGAGTGATATCTGGATTAAAATTCCAATAATCCTAATATATTATTTCACCAGAACATAGACCCTTGAATCAACAGCTAGAAACTTCCTCAGCACAAGATCAGGGCAGACTCCTATTTTCCTGGGCGCCACACATCATCCCCTCAACGCAGACTTATTGACTTGTCAAGTGGTCCAGCAAAACAAGAAGCATGGGTCACATTAAGCCAACAGTATATACCATATAAGTCACAATGTTCCCTTCCTACTACCATATAAACTGTCCCCTGACCCTACCTCATACGCTTCACAGTCTGGATCTGTCAGGTCTGCTTAGTACAGATTGCATATGATCTATGGTAAAACAGTTTCCCTAAATAGTTTCTCCTGAACTGTAGGAATAAAATACCCAAGATGTATGGAGTCTGATTTGTGACCATTACTAAGCCCTTACGGAAGCTGTGAAAGGTAAAGAAGCTCACAGTATCCAGGCCTGCCTAGAAGTCTCTAAGATGAAACAGGTAGCTGTAATCCATTCTGAAGATCCTACAGAGTAAGTGCTTCCAGAGTCTTACAAGGTCCAATAAAGGATTCAAAATTTGCTCCAGAAAATGGAGAAAAGGAGACGGCACACACTTGAAATCAGAATTTTCTTTATTAATGCTTGGTAACATACAGAAGCATCTCATTTGCCAGGAAGGATAATTCCATCATACTGCAAGAAAAGGAGAGGCAATTTCAGCCAAGTTAAAGTAATTTTTCAGTTACTAATTTGGTGCAGACACAAGACTAATGTTAAGGACAACAGAAAATGTAAAGGCAGGCACAGACATACATCGAGCACACTGCATGGCCCAAAGTGGGAGGGGAAAATGTTTACTGCACTATGAGTAGGGCTTCTAGGTTTTATATTCAAATTTCATTTGAAATTTGTAGTCAGAGGAAATGAAGGTGTACCATTTTTTTTTTTCAGTTGCTCATTTGTAAGAACTAAGAATATCACTAAGTTGAACCAAGTATTGGCAGCTGCAGGAAGCTCAGAGCTGCCCATGGATGTAGTAGATTTCTGAAACAAGCCACCGATAGCCAGAAGCCCTAGCTATGATGCAGTAACGAACTCCTAGGAAATCTGCACCAAAATCTTTCCCTTTAGAGATTTTATATTACAACTTAGTTATATCATCAACATTTATACTAGTATTAGTCCTGAGTGACTTCTGTACAAGAAAATTAAAAATATTTGAAAACTCTGCACATTTTATATGCAGAATTTTACCATTGTAAGGGCTGGCAACTCCCCCTAAATGAGAACTAAGATTCAATATCAATTTGTGTCAGTACAAAGAAAGAACCATTATGTATCTTACCCGATAATGTTCATTCCTTTAGTCACAGCAGATGAATCCAGACGAATGGGTTGTGTCCACCTACCAGCAGCCAGAGATAGAGAACACAAAGTTGAGCTCTGCCATATTTACGATGATCTGCTCACTGGTACTTCAGTATTCGTCATGATAAAGCAGAAGTGGCCCAGAACTCCCTCCTCACAGCTATAGAGCATACTGAGGTCATTCCAAGCAGGCATTATAACTATGAAGAGGAAGATGCACTCAGGCAGGCATCCAAAACAGCGTTCCACAATCAAAGATAGCAATGTGCTAGGCAGACAACCAAAATGGCATTCCACATCCGAAAAGGACGACGCACTAGGCAGACAACCAAAGCAGCGTTCCACATCTAAAGATAGAGACGCGCCAGGTAGGCCACCAAAGCAGCGATCCACAAGACGCAGTAAGTATACATCGAGAGTGGTGCACTACAACCAAAGATGGAGACGCACCATGCAGGAATGCAAACAAGCTGCACATTTGAAGAAGGAGATGCGCTAAGTAGGCATCCAAAATGGGTGGTCAAGTAGGCAAAGTGGCTGTCTGCATCTAAAGGTGGAAACGCACTATGCAGGTTTCCAAAGTGGCCCTGCACATTCAAAGATGGGAGATCTGCTAGGGAGGCATTTGAAGTAAGGCAGGGAGTCAGTGGCGTTTCACATCCGAATATGGAAAACACACTAGACAAGCATGCAAAGTGGCTGTCTATATCTGAAGATGCATGAAGGGAAAACACAAAATAAAGAGTGGAATTGTCCTAATAAAGACTGGTGAACACAAACTATTGTGTAAATGTCCTTTTATTAATCAAAAGGTTCAAATGACTTTATTCATCCAATAACTCAATGACCCGACCTATACATGTTTTGGCCAAACAGGCCTGCTTCAGAAGTCTTGAGAATCTTCTAGATAATACCAAATCATGTTTTAGATGATATATAGGTTCTTAAGTCAATGTTGCAGTATAGAATCTTCTGCAAAAGAGGTTGGAGCCATAACAGTCCTTGACGTTCTGAAACCACTCCTCAAAGAGACGCCAAACTCGCACATAAGCCCGAGAGGTGGAAAGTCTCTGGGAACCCAAGAGGTGGAAAGTCTCTGGGAACCCAAGAGGTGGAAAGTCTCTGGGAACCCAAGAGGGTGGAGATCATCTTATTTGAATAACCATTTTTTTTTTTTTTTTACTTAGATGTTCCCTTTCAAGAGCCAAGCCATAAGATAAAAGGGACCCGGATCGAACATTGGAATAGGACCCTGCGTCAGAAGGTCAACTGAAAGGAGTAGTAGAAGAGGATGTGTCACAAGAAGACAAACTAGATCTGCGTACTACAGGCACCTGGACCAGTCTGGAGCCACAAAGACCACATGGCCAATGTGACAAGCAATGCGAAGGACTCTGCCCACCATTGGCCACGGGGAAAAAACATACAGAAGGCCAACCATCAGCCAAGGCTGCACCACAGCATCCAGCCCCTCGGCCTGGTAATCTCTGCGCCAACTGAAGAACCTCGGCACTTTGGTGTTGACTCTCGTGGCCATCAAGTCCCTGGCTGGTCCCAAGCCTGCACAATCAACTCGAAGACTGTGGGACTGACACCACTCGCCAGGATCTAACACATGACTGAGGAAGTCCGCCTGGATTTCTCCAATCCTGCTATGTGGGAAGCCGAGATGTGCAGAAGATGTCTGCCCAAGCCATCAACAGAGAAGCCTCCTTTGCCACGAGATGACTCTTGGTGCCCCCTTGACAACCGATGTAAGCCACCATCGTGGCATTGTCCAAGAGAACCCAAACCAATTTTTCCTTCAGCAACATCTGGAACACTAGCAACGCCAACCAGATGGCTCTGGTCTCCAGAACGCCTCTTACGGAGACCAGCTGCCCTGAGCCGAGCGACTGAGACACTGAGCTCCCTAACTGAGGAGACTGGCGTCCGTGATATGCACCATCCACTGAGGCTGATCCAGACTCACTCTCTGCACCAGATTGGAAGACTAACAAAGAATGCCTCAGAAAACTGAGCTTGTTCACCCTTGAGAAGAGAAGAATGCGTGGGGATATGATAGACTTTTAAAATACTAAAAGGATTTGATAAAATCCAGCAAGATGCATCGTTATTCATATTGTCAAAAGTGACTTGGACGAGAGGTCATGGACTGAAATTGAGAGGCGACAGGCCCAAGACAAATGTCTTGAAGTTCTGTTTCACACTGCGAGTGGTGGACACTTGGAACGCTCTCCCGGAGGAGGTTGTGACGGAGACCTCCATTATAGGATTCAAGGGCAAGTTGGATGCACACCTCCTTGCAAATCACATTGATGGATACAGGTAAACAAGGTCTCATCTGGGAACACCTAGGTCTTCATCAGGAAGCACCTAGTTAAGCCTCCGCATGTGCGGGTCACCGGACTAGATGGACCAAGGGTCTATTTCGGTGATTCGGCATTTTTTATGTTCTTATGTAACCACAAGCGGAGGCTGCGACGAACTAACCCACAAAGCAGAACAGGAGAGTCCATATCATGCATCTGAGGCGACCACCGAAGAGCATACTGAAATGGGTGTATGCGAATGCAAGTCCAAGCCCACCTGACCTGTCCAGGGAGGCCGCCATTGACCCCAAGACCTATAGAAAATCCTGCACCCAAGGACACTGACAATCTATCAGGAAGCAAATCTGCAACTGCAACTTGCACACTCGGGGCCTCTGGAAGGAAGACTTTCCCGAGGTATCGAAGAGAACCCTGAGGTACTCCAGGCGATGAGATGGAGCCAACCTGCTCTTGGACAAGTTGACCACCAATCCCAGCTAGAATTCCACAACCCGAGTCGTAACCTGGGAACTCTCCTCAAAGGACTTTGCTTGAATCAGTCAGTCATCCAAATAGTGATAAACAAGGATGCCCTCCTTGCATAAGGCCACCACCATAATCTTGGTGAAAGTCCGGAGCCGTGGCCAGACCAAAAGGAAGCGCACAAAACGGATAGTGCTTTCCCAAAATCACAAAGTGAAGAAATCGCTGATGGGAGGCTTTCATCAGATCGAGAGAAGTCAGGAACTCTCCAGGCTGGATTTCCAGAATGACAGATCTCAGAGTCTCCATACAAAAAGATGGAACCCGGAACACCCTGTTGACACCTTTCAGATCCAAAATGGGCTGAAAAGACCCCTCTTTCTTGGGCATCACAAAGTAAATGGAATACCTGCCGGTGCGAAATTCCTGAGGGTGCACTGGGACCACCAAATGAAGTCAAGCAACCTTTGCAGCGTTTGATGGAAAACCCGATTCTTCCAAGCTGCCTAATAAGGAAAAGAAAGAGGAAACAATCTGGCAAGGGCCAGGAAAACTCCAGAGCATAACTGTCCCGAATAACTTCAAGGACCCACTGATCCGTTGTGATCTGGACCCACTCCTGGTAAAACTCCTGCAACTGGGTTCCCACCAGCATCAGGGAAAGGGCCTGCAAGGAGTCATTGGGACTGGGGCGGCAGAGGGGCTTCTGGAGAAGTCACGACCTCCCACCCCCAGAACCCTGAAAGGACTGCATGCGTTGAAAGAAATGGCACCTGGAAGGAAAAAAAGCTGCTCCCTGACCAGGATGGAATCGATGAAAATCACACAAACACCGGGCAAAGGTGGGCAAGAATGGTCCTCAGAAGACAGACCACCTTAGAATTAGTCAAGGCCTGAACCAACTTGTCCAAATCCTCGCCAAACAAGAAAAAACCCCGAAAGGGAAATTTACAAAGCTTAGCCTTAGATGCCACATCCGCCAACCAATCCTGGAGCCACAGCTCAATTTTAGCAACCTCTTGATCCACCAAAGACCAGTCAGACTCCCAGTCAAAACCACACTCAGATCACTGGAAAAAAAGTCTGGACCACCAGATCACACATCACCGCCAGGGCAGCCATGTCAAAACTCTGCTTAAGAAGAGACTCCAACCTACGATCCTGAGAGTCCCGCAAGGCTGAGCTGCCTTTAACTAGCACCGTATGCTGATGCACATCAACCACAGGAGATTTCAAGGTAATCCCATCCCCATCAGGAATGGGATACAGCCGAGCCATGGACCGCGCCAAATGAAAAGACCTTCCATTGTGTGTGCACTGCTTCCCCAATATCCTGATGCATAGAAAAGAATAAGAGGCTGAACAGACCCCCGAAGCAGGTGGTCCACCACACACGGGGGCTTCCCCAAAGCAAAAAACTAACAAAACCTGAATAAGCTTCTGTAGCTCTTCCCGCTGAAAAATGCGCATCATTGATGTATCCACATCAGCCAGCATCTCCATAAAACACATTTCCGTGTTATCCACCCCACTTCCCTACCCCCGAGAGGATCTTGGGGGTCCAAGTCTTCATCAGGCAAAAACGCACCTGCAAACAGAAAATCCTCTTCCTACGAGATCCGCGGCCACTTGGACGAAGATGGAGGGGATTGGGCCAGAGCCGACGCTGATAGGGCCAAATGGGGGTGGATGCGGAAGGCAGAAACCCTACAGAAAACCCAGAGATCCCTGGGGAAAAAATAGGGCAGCATACAAGTAAGCCATGTACATTGCTAAACCAAAATCTGGGGCAAACCTCCTTGGCGACAAAGCAGAACTCACTGCTACAGCAGGAGACTCAGCACAAACCTGTTCCTGTCTCTCTAAGTTGGGGGGGGGGGAGGGTCACCTGCGGCCACAGGCAAGATGGTGGCACTTCCTGCCAAAACCAGTGAAAAACCTGCCGAAAACAACTCCCCCAAAGCTTGCAGTGGCAAACGGGCCTCAACAGACCTAACTGCTAAAGCAGGTAAGCCAGCAGCTGCGAAAAGGAATCCCTAGCACTATCAGCAGTAAGGGAAACTGCCAGCAGCTGACAAAATTCTTGTGTGGGCAATGGGGGAAGCCTGGGTTTGCCCACTGCCTGCTGCCTACTTGCAGTGCACAAGCAAAGGAGAACCCTGCTCACCGGCACCCGAAGCAGACTAGTATTCCCCTTTGTGGCGGCCAGTGCACTTTTTGCACACACCAGCCACATCGACCATGCACAGAAGGTAAGCATGGAAGGGCACAAGAACATTCCCCAATGTGGCAGAAGGGGCCAAAACGCTAAATCACAAAGTCCTCTATATAGCCCGGGGTTTTAGCAAGAACCAGTTGCCTTACATGCTGGCGAGGAGGGAAAGAGGATCAGGCAGAACACACGTGCTCATATCCCGTAACTATTAGAAATTACAGCACATACTGTGTGGTTAGAAGCTGAAGTAGGCCTCATCAGACAGTATTTAAAAAAATAAACCCCATCCCCATCAACTGGATTTAGTAAATGTGATTATTAAATTTTTTTTTTTTTAAGAGAAGGGAGTTAGGAGTGCAGGATCAAGTTAGGAAGGAGTATATAGGGGATGGGTAGGGAACTGCCACCACCAATTATACCCCAAGAGGCACCCAGAAAGCCTCTTCCCCTGCTCACTGATTCAGCAGAGCCAAAACAGGAGCGAAGCTGCACCTGTAGCTGGACCAAACCATGCTGAACAGCAGATGAGACTAGGAGCAGGATAGAGACCATTCACCTGTGGATAAGAAGAATACTGAAGTACTGGCGAGCAGACCATCGTATATATGCCAGAGCTCAACTTTGTGCTCTCTATCTCCACCTGCTGGTAGGTGGATACAACCCACTCATTTGGATTCATCTGCTGCTGTTAAGGAAAAGTAATTCAGCTTTCTAGTACGACTACAAAGTAAACTGTGTACATTCTAAACATCCCAAAATCAATTGGGAAGAAATGAGTCTCAACAAAAACTCACTTCCCAAAGAGCGAATAACAGAAAACAAAAAAGAAAGTGACTGTATTTAAGCAAGGCGATTCAAGAACACTGCTCATGCACACATTTCAAAAGTACTTAGAGTGGGTTGTCAGACTGCGGGACAAGCCCGCATTGATGAAGCATCTGATATGGTCACCTTCTAATCATAGCATGTGAGTAGTGTATACTTTTTTTCATTTTAAAGCAAATAACGTGAAAACTCAAAAACGTGAAAAGTCTTACAACTTATCTGACAAAAAAGCTGAACAGGATTCAAACACGTTGTGGATTCTGATGCGTTTCACCTGGGCTGACTCCTGTATTGCAGTGTTCAGATATGATTCTAAAACAAAAAAGATAAAAAGGTTACAAATCTGTTGCACGAAACTCAAAACACCAAAAAAAAATGCTCAACTTATACAAAAACCAATCATGACACTACAGGAAGTACCTGCCACATTCAGCTACAGACGTCTTCACAAATGTTGAAATGCCAAGAAGAAGCACACTCAGACATTTAAAATTCCCCCTCCCCACCAGAACTGACCTCAGAGGTACGTGTAGACAGATTTGAATGCGCTGTCATGAATGGTGCAGGAACGCCCACCATTCAACTTCTTTATTAAGTCCCAGTGGTGTCATAGTTTATCAATGAAAGATCCATGTGGACAATGTGTAGTGTGTCCCCATGTGTCGATGATCCTATTCATCCACGGTTACAGCGCACATACTCCTAAGACAGCTACGAGTTGCAACACACTGGGAGTGGTCTACCTTGTGAAGTGCCAGTGTGGGCTATCATACATCGGCCACACTACCAGGAGCATCAAGACACGTATAGTGGAACACTTGAGCAAAATATGCTGCGGGGATATCGCAGCTCCTTTAACTATCCATTGGCATGAAAAACAACATACCCTCAATGACTTGAGATATACTGTGCTAGAGGATCCGACATTAGTGCAGAGGGGGAATCTTGCAGTGATCATTTGGAGAAGGGAGCAGTTTTGGATCTTTCATTGGCAAACTGTGGCACCAATGGGACTTAACAAAGAAGTTGAATGATGGGCGTTCCTGCACCATTCATGACAGCGCATTCAAATCTGTCTACACGTACCTCTGAGGTCAGTTCCAGTGGGGGGGGATTTTAAATGTCTGAGTGTGCTTCTTCTTGGCATTTCAACATTTGTGAAGACGTCTGTAGCTGAATGTGGCAGGTACTTCCTGTAGTGTCATGATTGTTTTTTGTGTAAAGTTTAGCATTTTCTTTGGTGTTTTGAGTTTCGTGCAACAGATTGTAACCTTTTTATCGGTTTTGTTTTAGAATCACAACTGAGCACTGCAATACAGGAGTCAGCCCAGGTGAAACGCGTCAGAACCCACAACATGTTTGAATCCTGTTCAACTTTTTTTGTCAGATAAGTTGTAAGACTTTTCACGCTTTTGAGTTTTCACATTATTTGCTTTAAAATGGGAGAAAAAAAAAAAAAAAAGGAATACACTACTTCTCACGTGCTATGATTAGACGGTGACCATTTCAGACGCTCCATCAATGTGGGCTTGTCCCACAGTCTTGACAACCCACTCTCTGAGCACTTTTTAGTTCATGAGCAGTGTTCTTGAATCACCTTTGCTTAAAGTTTAAGTACAGTCACTTCCTTTTGTTTTCTGTTGTACATTCTAAATGTGACATTTTGCATCTTAATTATGAATACGATTACATTGTACAAACCATGACTTAACTTCCTGTCCAGCCATTTACCGTATATACTCAAATATAGGATGAGATTTTTGGGCCAAAAAATGGGAGTCTCATCCTATATTCGGGTCATCAACCCAACCCCCTCCTGGGCGATTCGGTAGGCCGTGACAGAAGGGATGCCTCCTATCCCGGCCACTTTTTTTTTTAATCCCTCCCGCCCCCCGCAGGCTTACCTGCCATTTTTAATCCCTGGTGGTTCAGCAGTGTACGGGGCAGGAATGATCTTTCTGCACTTTGCCCCGTGCTGAGCCTCTCCGTCCCCTTTTGGCAGCTAGCGGCACACCCAAGAGGGCCGAGCTCTTCCTGCTCGGCCCTGCACCAGTTCTCATGTGACGAGAACTGGCGGCGGCCATTCGGAGAGCAGCGTAGGGCCGAGCAGGAAAAGCTCGACCCTTTCGGGTATGCCACTGGCCGCCAAAATTGAACGGGGACAGAGAGACTCGGCACGTGGCAGGACACAGAAAGATCACTCTTGCCCCGTACACCGCTGGGTCACCAGGGATTAAAAATAGCAGGTAAGAGCGGGGAGGGGGTTGGTTAAAAAAAAGTTAGTCGGCCGGGACATCCCTCCTGTCCCGGCCTACCACTAGACCATCAGAGGTAGGAAGGTGAGGCAGGATACAGTCTAGCATGGAGTGAGGGAGGCTAGGTGCAGAGCCTGGCATGGAGTGAGGGGGCTGGGTACAGAGCCTGGTAAGGAAGGGAACCCTGGGTGCAGAGCCTGGCAGGGTATGGCACTTGAATATTAAGCCCCCTGTCTTATATTCGAGTCAACCATTTTTCCTCCTTTTTTGGAGGAAAAATTGGGGTCTCGACTTATATTTGGATCGACTTATATTCAAGTATATACAGTAAATCGAATACATCTTGTTCAGAATTATTTTCTAGGCTTCTAGTCTTACTTCAGTATATAAACCAATAGCCAGTCATTGGATGCTGTTCCAAATCAATCACTTATAAGAACAAAAAAGGTCCATCAAGCCCAGTATTCTGGTTTCCAAGTAGCCAATCCAGGTCACAAGTACCTATCAGAATTCCCCCCAAAAAACCCAGATTCTGTGCTGCTTAACTCCAGGGATATCACATCAAGGAGAGATCAAACCTATATACAATAATTGATAATCTGTGCAATATTCTAACTTTTTTAATGAATCCTCAGATGGCTGGTGTAAGCAATGAAACACACCATTTTCTTCACCCACTTCAGCAGCCTGACTTCACAGGTTCCAAAACGTTTTATATTTTATTTCACATTTTATTTTCTTTTTCTTTAAATAATAAAAAATGCACTTATCTGCTGACTTATGGCATTGCAAGACTCGCCCCTCTCAACATAACCATGTTTCAACTCTTTCATCAGGGTCAAACATGATCATGTCAGGAGGGGCAATCATTGCAATGCCATAAAGGTACAAGCGGAATAAAAATCACTAATGTAATGTAATGTAATGTAATAAACCAGCAGATAAGTGCATTTTTAATAAATTTAAAGAAAAAAGGAAATGGAAAACAAAGATGAAATGTTATAATGCCCTTGTATCACTCTATGGTATGGCCACACCTCAAATATTGTGAGCAGTTCTGGTCACTATATCTCATAAAAGATATAGCAGAATTAGCCAAGGTAAAGAAGAGTGACAAAAATGATAAAAGGAATTGGTTGACTTCCCTATAAGGACAGGCTAAAGTGGCTAGGGAGAAGAGACAGCTCAGGGGAATAATTTGAGCATGCTGGGTTTACCTGAATCTGTGAAGGACTGACATATCAGTTTTTTCATTCCTGGCTCCCCGAGCAGCTGAGGAAAAAGCCTCAGACGAGAGCCCTACCACCACAGCAGTAGTGTAAGGCGGAGAATCTCATTGGCACAAAAAACCTCCCGATTATTTCAACATGGTCAAGAAATTGGTGAGGGCAACCTCACAGAAGTTCAAAAGAGACGAGCTGCATTATGCTAACCAGTAGGTTTATCCCTGGTTATCTAACCTTTCAAAACAGAAATGTAAGGATTTTGATTCTTCGGACCCTTCAGAAGAGAGGGTTTCATGTCTAATTCTGACGATGATTTTTTTAAACAGAGACAGTTTTGGGGGGTCTAGTTGGAACCAATCCTAGAGGAAGCCCAGAGAGCGCAATCAAAATCGAAGGTGCCTAGCCACCAGGTCCCAAGGAACAGTGTCAAGCATCCAACAACCGAACAGGTAGTGTTTAAGGAATTTTTTTGCCCAGCATCCTTTTGATAACACAGACCAGTCAGTGATTAAAAATGCATCTACAGTATATGGAAACCTCCGACATCCCCAAGTTCCCATTTGGGCACTTTCAAAGCCTAGTCACAAGGGATATTAAGAAATTTGTTGCTAAAGGGATATTATCAACCATATAACCTGACTAGAAATGAATTTTTGGCTCTGAAATCTCTGCGGTCTAACCGCACACTACGCATATGCGATATGCAGAGCGGACAAAGGAGGAGCTGTTGTCGTCCTGGACATGTGCAAATATGAAGCTGAAGTTATGCGACTTTTGTCTGTTCCAGCAGATTACCTCGAATTAGAGCTAGACCCTACACCTTTTTTGATGGATGACATAAAATGTCTGACTACAACAGGCTTTGAAAAACGTTTTTTGACCAAAAAAGAGTTTGAATATTTAAACACCACAGATCCAAGAGTTCCAGTATTCTATATTTTGCCAAAAATACACAAAGATCTTGTGAACCCTCCCGGACAACCAATTGTTTCTAGAAAAGGCTCGGTGTTAGAACCTCTCTACTCGTTTGTTGATGTTTTCCTCAAACCCATTGTGACTAAAGGCTGTTCTTGAGAGATTCCCCTCTTTTTTTGACTAAATTATCAGAGATATCCTCCATTGAAGAGATCACATTTTTTGTAACTTTTGACGTCAAATCTCTATACACAGTTATTCCGCAGGAGGAAGCGATTTCCATCATCACGGATTTTCTATAGGTCCACCTTGTCAATCCTAGAATCTCGGTCAATTTTTTGATCAAACTTTTGGCTCAGGCAATGCAGAAAAATTATTTTAGATTTAAAGACAGATTTTTCCAGTACATATCCGGGGTAGCCATGGGGGCCACAATTGCCCCCTCTGTGACCAATCTTTTTATTCAGAGATTTGAAGATGTATGGATTGTGAACCCATTTTCTAATTTTGTGCCGACTTGGATGCGTTACATCAACGACATTTTTGTTATTTGGACGGGTTCAAAAGAAGATCTTGACTCTTTCCGTAGCTGGCTCAATTCCAAACATCCTAGGTGGAGTTCAGCAATAACAGTATCAGGTGCAGATCTCTTTTCTAGATGTCTGTCATCAGAGGGCCCAAGTCTATTGTGACATCTGTCTTCAAGAAGTCCACTGCTGAGAATTGCAAAAATGTGTTTCTAAGAACCATCCTTCATCATTGAAATGCAGTCTTCCCACTTCAGTTTTTTAGGTACTGTAGGATCTGTTCAGATATGCCTCGTTTTAAACATCAAAATAGACAACAGTACACACGTCTGAGAGACTGTGGTTGCCCCACTGCGGTATTAAAGAAAGCTTATAAAAGAGCGAAATTTTTGAAGAGATTTACTCTTCACCCCCAGAGTGAAAGACAAAGATGACAACACTGTTACATGAATCCTACAATATTTCCCTAAGATGACAATGGTAACTAAGATTCTTAGGAAGCATTGGGAAGTGATGCAGCTTAGTCCCAAGTTCGAAGACAACCATTTCCGTATTACCTACACAAGACAAAAGAATTTTAAAGAACTGCTGAGCCCGTCAGATGTTGGTATAAAAATGCAGATGGACAAAGGGATGGGGGGGCCACTACAGATGTGGCAATTGTTTGACCTGTAACATCACTTTGGAATACATAGGAACATAAGAAACGCCTTCACCGGATCAGACCTTGGGTCCATCTAATCCGGCAACCCGCACAAGCGGAGGCCAAGCTATGTGCTCCATGATGGAGACCTTAATTACCCGTATCCCTCAATGTGATTTGCAAGAAGGTGTGCATCCAACTTGTGCTTGAATCCCAGAATGGTAGTCTCCATTACAACCTCCTCCAGGAGAGCATTCCAAGCGTCCACCACTCGATGTACGAAACAGAACTTCCTGACATTTGTCCTGGACCTGCCGCCCCTCAGTTTCAGTCCATGACCTCTTGTTCGTGTCACATTTGACAATGTGAATAACGATGTTTCTTGCTCTATTTTGTCAAATCCTTTTAGTATTTTAAAAGTCTCTATCATATCCCCTCGCAGTCTCCTCTTTGAGGGTGAACAGTCCCAGCTTCACTCACCCATGTACTGGTAAACCTATGCAATAAGATATGTTACTAAATGTACAACTTTTTGTAGTATATATGTTCATTTGACCTTGTCCAAGGATTTACATATGGAAGACATCACGCTCGTTCAGAATCCAGGTGACTGAACACAAAAGCTGCTCTCTCACAACAAGTTAGAACCTTCCCTTGTCACCCACTATTGAAATGGCTTCGGGAAATCCACTGCTTATTCCTAGGATAAGCAGCATAGAATCTGTTTTGTTACTTTGGATCTAGCTAGGTACTTGGGATGGCCACTGCTGGAAACAGGATACTGGGATTGATGGACCTTCAGTTTGTCCCAGTATGGCAATTCTTATGTTGTGATAGTTTGATATTTTAAATCTATTTATAATAGCCACATTTAAGTTCCAACTCCAGGGATAAGCAGCAACTTTTCTCCACAGACTTAACAAACCTGTTTTAAAATGTGCTAATGTTGCTGTGTGCCCCTTATGGAATTCTTTTCAGAAAACCCAACTGATTAGTAGATACCTGTTCCCCTCAGGAATGGAGTTGAGTGAGATGAATAAAAGCAAATCGCTTTACACACGTTCACTTGACCCAAACTGATGGCTTTCAAATTTGTATTATTTGTGCAGCATGCTACTAGTTTTGTAAAATGCAAACAGGTTCCTCAAGGGACTAACAGTGTGCAAGCCAGAAGGGGCTGCAGCAGATGACAGGCTGCAAAGACTAGTGGACAGGTTAAGTGCTTACGATGGCCCTATCAAGCTGTAGGGCTGAGAAGGGGACATTACTCTCCTCCTCTCCCTGCCAATTCTTTTTCCTTGTTTACCTTCTGCTGAAACCAACGCATGGCCTCCTCTTTACCAATTCTGTGTTTGGCTCCAATGCAGCCAGTCTTGCGTTTTTTGTCTGCAATGCTGAAACCAGGCCTGCCCAGTACCTGTACAGGAGAACATATTTACTGCAAGGAAAGCAAATTGAGCACAGCACAAAGACACCCCAACCAACCCCTTGATATATGGAGTCAGGTACACCGTACTACTAATGCCTTTGAGATGCATCTGTCCGAAGGGGCTAGTTCAGCAGCACTGGAGAGTACTGTTGGTGCAGTTCCTCCAAGCCTCCTGGGAATGAAAATCAAGGTTGGAGAAATATTTGGAAGGCAAAAAACAAAAGGAGAAAAAAGCAATACAGTCTGCAGTGAGTGAAGCACAAACCAAAACAAAGAGAACTGCAGACAAATGTACAAAGATGCAGGCTAAATTTATTAAATCAGAATTTATGAATGCGGATAATGTTACCACCTTGAACCAAACCAAAGGACCCGACATGGTCCGTGTTTCAGTAAACACGCCTTCTACAGGGGTCCCAGGTGGATAAGGTATCAAAAAGAGCCCCAAACAAAAAAAAAAACTTAGCCTGTGCAGGGAAGAACAGTAGCAATGAAACAATTGCTACGGTGGAGTTTTTAATGTGATTGTTTCATTGCTACTGTTCTTCCCTGCACAGGCTAAGTTTTTTGTTTGCGGCTCTTTTTGATACCTTATCCACCTGGGACCCCTGAAGAAGGCGTGTTTACCGAAACACGGACCGTGTCGGTTCCTTTGGCTTGGTTCAAGGTGGTAACATTAACCGCATTCATAAATTCTGTTTTATTAAATTTAGCCTGCATCTTTGTACATTTGTCTGCAGTTCTCTTTGTTTTGGAAATATTTGGAAGACCAGCACGCAACAGCACCTTTTCCCATAATGCAAACAAAATTCTCTTTGAGTCCCTATCCAAAACTGAAACATACTGTGGTTGCCAAATTGAATAAAGACCAGACCATTCTATTCTATCCTTTCATATTCTATACTGCAAAATTTACAGAAAAATTTATAAAGGATAATACAGCAGTTTTCCTTAAATAATGAACTAATAAGGTTTGAAATAGAGAATGACACGGTGACAAAATTCATCACTGTTCCCGTCCCCGCGGATAACCGCGGGAAACCATCTTCATGTCATTCTTTAAGGAGAGAGGGAAGAATCAGAGTATAATTGGGCACAACCACTGACCCTTAAGCTTTGCTTTGAAGAATGCTGGTGTAGAAGGACTGAGGTTGAAATAGACACTAAAAAATGACATGGGATTATTTCCCGTGGTTATCCACAGGGATGGGAACGGTGATGAATTTTGTCACCGTGTCATTCTCTAGTTTGAAACAAAGTTTTGTGGGAGTTAAAAAAACAAACCACCACCAATCGGGAATTACAGCCTCTTAGATAAGGAGGAAGGTTGTTCCAGTGAGATAGATAAAGAGGAAGATTGTTCCAGTGAGATAAAAAAAAAAACAAAAGTAAAAGCACAAGAAAAAAATACCTTTATCTACCGAGTCAGTAAATGAGATACATTAAATGAAGATATAGTCGACAGCCATTTCAGTGGCTGGCCCACAATTATGGAAAGCCTTATGAGGTTCTTTAAGATTATGTAATCATTTGCAATCTTTTAAAACACAGTTAAAAACTCATTCGTTTAAGGAATTTTAATAAAATGGATGATTTTTGAAGAAGAATCATGTAGCAGATCTTGAGACTTGTAAACTTATTTTTTCTTGTTTAAATGAGTTTCGCAGTTAATAGTTCTGTAGTAGTTTTAATGTATGTGATGCATTGACATGTTAAGTTATGTATGTTTTATTGTAATCTGCTTAGGTTTTAAGCGGAATGGAAATTTTTAAATACTTTTAAACATTCTGATCTATCCAGATCACACCAGAGCAGTGCTTGCCAAACTTTCCAAAGCCACACCACCATTATTGCAGCCATAGAAAATACATGACCATTGGCAAGACAGACATGTTTTTATAGACAGCCCACCCAGACTGTGATCCCATTTGAGAAGCCCTGCACTTAAGCAATGAGCTGTTTGACTTAGTAAATGTGCAAGTGATTATGATTTGCCATCCCACACTGACTGGACAAGGTATTTTATTACAAATTTTCATTACTAAGAGTAGAAAGAAAATACATACCACATAAAAATCCAGGCCATAAATGCCAATGCTGGGATCATATTTGATTCCCAGATCGATGTGTTCCTGGATTCCAAAGCCAAAGTTGCCAGTATCAGAAAAGTTGTTTTTCCGCAACTCATATTCTCGCACCTGAAATATTGTAATTTATGTTTAATATAATTTCTCCAAGCAGCAAGTGATCACCCCCACCCTCCCTCAGGAGCTATAGAGAAGTCCTCACCTTCAATCCTTTCTCTAAGATCTCCTCTGCTTTAGCCCCACGTACTGTACAATGGACTGCGATCTTCTCATTTCTCCTGATGCCAAAGGACCTAACAGTATACCGAGCTACAAGAGAAGGACTGCATGAGAAGCTATAAACCCAGCAGAAAAGTTACTATATAAAGACCCCAATTCTTCATTCTTAGTTACAACATCTGTGATTAACATTAGTGCTGCCCGATTCACGATCCGAATCAGTTCACTGATTCACTTCGGGTGAATCGATGCGAATCGGTTCAAAACAAAAAAAAACCCGGTTTCCCGATTCGCCTGACCCTCCCCCCTCACCCCCTAAAGCAGGAGCGGCAGCTGCTGCACCTGCTTTAGAAGGCGAGGGTCAGTCGGGAAGTGCTGTTGTCGGCTTCCCCCCCCCCCCGGCGTCCGGCTCCCACCCCTTCGGCCTTCCACTCCCCCCGGCCTTCCCTCCGGAACAGCCTGCAAGCAAGATCGCAGTGTTAGCGATCAATACCGCTTCGGAGCTGGTTCCTCTGTCGCGGTCCCGCCCCATCTCTGACGTTAGAGAAGGGGCGGGACCGCGACAGAGGAACCAGCTCCAAAGCGGTACTAAGATCGCTAACACTGCAATCTTGCTTGCAGGCTGTTCCGGCTGGAAGGTAAACAGTGCGGGGAGGCTAGGGGGGGGAAGTGGAAGGCCAGGGGGGTGGAAGCCAGATGCCGGGGAGGGTGGTAGTGAGCAGTCCTTCGGGGTGGGACAGGTCTTCAAGGGGGGACAGGCAGGCCTTCAGGGGGGGAACAAGCCTTCAAGGGGGGAGGCAGGCCTTCAAGGGGGGGACAGACCTTCAGGGTAGGGGGGCCCTGGTATAGAAGTACACGGAGGAAGGAAAGGGGGGGTTCAAAGAGATGTGCATATGCTGAACTTTGGGGAGGAAGAAATGGGTCTGAAAATAGAGGAGAGGGAGAGAGATGATGGACAATGGGATTTAGGGAGGGAAGGAACAGAAAGGGAGAGAAGTTGGACGCAAGGGATGGTATGGGGGGGCGGATAGAGATCCTGGATAGGAGGGTAGTTGGGAAAAGAAAGGGAGAGATGGTGGACCCTGGGGTGGTGGGGAAGGAAGGGGTTATTCCATGTCAAGTGATCAAGGGCTCCCTGCATGACCATCACAGATTTTGATAAAACTTTATGCACAAAGTCCCACATGTATCGAACGAACTTTGGTAGTTTTAGTTTCGCCTGTGGAATATTCGTAGAGATATAGCCATTTGTTTGACATACAGTACGACAGTGACATTCTGACAACTTTGAGACACAATATCTCACGAGCTATGTTTCCAAAAAAACTGAAACTTAGCTACCCTGCACAACTTTTGGAGCTCTATTCAGTGCTACCAATAATAATTTTTGTCGTGCACTGAGTGAATGGCTGAATTACAGTAAACTTGGCCGAAAAAATTAGTGCTCCAAAAAAAGTCAAAGTTTGACATTACTTAGCTCCCACAATAATTGAGTAATAAATGCGAAATTTGGCGTTTTTTTCAAAAGTACAATTTCAACCTCCAAGCTCTTTCCATTAGTTTACAAATTAAGTGTAAAGTTGCTAATTTGTGTAAAAAGGCCAAAAATAGGGTATTTTCAGCCTGCTTTTACAGAAAAATACCTTTCAGAAACTCTTTCAAATCAGACTCATTAGAAAGAGCATATTTCAAACACCCTAGAAAAGTGGGCTTCATTTTTCAACGCAGGTTAACAATGCCCGAAAAAGGGGGGACAAAGTTGGGAGATGTCACCATGGCAACGGCCTACGTTTCAACTTACAATTATGTCACTTTTCCCACTGTTTTTCCCTGTTTATTTTTACTCAAACTTTGGGTACAATTATAGTGTTCTTAATTAATGATTATTCCTAACTAGAAATTGAGGTGATAATTTTGTTGCATGCAGATCACAAATTACAACTTGTTTTCTTTTTCAGATCCACATTATTATTAATTCAGTTTAAAATGGATGCCAACGAATTGACTAATAATAATCCTTTTCTGCCAGACTGTGCCATTGTGCAAACATTGTTGTCAGTGTCATGACAACACATTTTATTCTAAAAAATGTGGGCTCATTTTTTTACATAATTTGTCAACCGATGAAAAATTGCTTATCACTCGGCGCTCTGAAGTTGAACTGATGGATAAAGACCAAATCTGCCTCCACTACAAAGCAAAGTATCTCGACAAATACGAATTAAAGCAAACATCGTGTTGTAATCCATTTGAAAAGAAAAATCACATTGTTCAAAGTGGATTGTTAAAAGTCGATCTTGCCATGTCTAATGATTTTAGAAAAGTGGCAAAAATAAATATCAAGCCAGGTCAGAAACTTTGCAGTAGGTGCAAAGCCCAATACGTTTCAATGAGTGAAGCTACTGCAGCATCTTCATCTTCAGACGATTTTGATATCAGCATCTCCGATGCAGTTGATCAAAGCTTGACTGCTTTAGGAACCTCTCCATTGAAAATTCGAAGGTTAGCTAGTAGAGATAAAGCCGGCTATGTGATACGACAAATTGAACGTGTGCAGAATGTGATAGCCAAGAAGATTACATCTGCTGCTGGAGTTTCAGATGAAGAAGTTGGGCCGTCTCGTCAGTCTGAAGGATGCAAGTTATGTGAAGATTACACTGACCTCATTGAAGAAATGAAAACGAAAATTGCAATATCCAACAGATCAATGAAAGTTCAATTATTGACGATGGCCCCAAAAAGTTGGTCAATAAAGGAAACAGCAATGAAGTTTGGCGTTTCAGAGCGCATGGTCAGAACAGCCCAAAAAGTAAAGAAAGAGAAAGGCATTTGTTCTACACCTGATGCAAAAATTGGCAAGTCCCTTCCAAAAGAAATTGCAAATAGAATTCAAGATTTTTACGAAGACAATGAATTCAGCAGAATATATCCTGGCAAAAAAGATTGCATTTCAGTCCGCCTCAATGGTTTAAAAGTACAAAAGCGGCTGCTGTTGTGTAATTTAAAAGAGCTGTACGTGGCGTACTGTAACAAATACGGAACTGAAATTGGTTTTTCCAAATTATGTGAGCTCAGGCCAAAGTGGTGTGTAACCGTTGGTGCATCAGGTGCACACTCCGTGTGTGTCTGCACGATACATCAAAATGTAAAGCTCATGCTACAAGGCGCCAATGTCAAAGAGAACTACAAAGTTCTTATGGAAAAAACTGTGTGCGACCTAAATGTCAAGGACTGTATGCTACAACGATGTCAAAACTGCCCTGGTGAAGAAGCACTAACAGCATACCTGGAAGAAATATTCAAGGATTTAGATCCAGAAGAATCAATAGAATTTAAGCAATGGGTTCACGCTGACCGTGAAACATTAGAAACAAGCGTACTAACCATGGACAACTTTATTGAAAGACTTGCAAGCAAGATTTGGAAGTTGACAAGCCACCATTTCATTTCAAAACATCAAAGTGAATATTTGAAGATGTTGAAGACAGGCTTAAAAGAAACGGAAATGATCGTTTTGATGGATTTCGCTGAAAATTACTCATTTGTTGTACAGGATGCCGCCCAAGGCTTTCACTGGGAAAATTCACAAGCTACGGTACATCCTTTTGTTGCATATTACCTCAATGAAGTGGGCACATTGCAAGTTGTAAACTGTTGCATTATTTCTGATCATATGCAACATGATATATCTGTACACGTGTTCATTCAAAAGTTGATCGAATTTTTGGTAACTCAAACAAACATTACCAAAATATACTACTTCAGTGACGGCTCAGCTGCACAATATAAAAACTACAAGAACTTTGTGAATTTGTGCAATCACAGAAATGATTTCAACATTGAGGCTGAATGGAATTTTTTTGGAACTAGCCACGAAAAATCACCCTGCGATGGAGTTGGTGGAACAACTAAACGACTGGCTGCCCGGGCTAGCCTCCAAAGACCATCAACGGATCAAATATTGACGCCAAAGGATCTATTTAACTTTTGTGACCAAAATATACACAGAGTTAAATACATTTATGTTCCAAAAGAAGAAATTGAAGAAAGCAAAAAGTTTCAAGAAGAAAGATGGCATGAAAGCAGCACAGTAGCCGGTACCAGAGAGCACCATCAATTTGTACCAGTCGACTCAAACTCGGTTTGTGTCAGCAAAGTTTCAAATGACACAATAAATTTTGTTGCCAAAATTTCTGATACTGCCATTCCAAATTTGAAAGTGTCCGAAATCTTTCCTGGTTGCTACGTTGCCTGTACTTACGATAATCAATGGTGGATAGGCAACGTTGTTGAAGTCTCAATTGAACAAAATGATGCATTGATAAAATTTATGCATCCTCACGGTCCAGCTCATTCGTTTTATTGGCCAGAAAGGCAAGACGTTTGTTGGGTTCCAGAGCAACACCTCATCTGCATGCTTTGTGCCCCTTCAGTTACATCATCCGGCCGCCAATATCAATTTCCAGAAACTGCATTGAAGAAAGTGGCTCAAAAATTTAACAGAATGTTATAAAGATTGCTGGCAGTTAAAATCAAAGTGGACTTCACTTCGGCTTGGGAACTATATAAGATACCCAATTTAGGCTTGGGAACCTAGGATAAGACACCTTAATCATTGGCTTTGGAACCAGAAAGATACCAACAAAAGGCTTTGGAACCTTGACAAAGAAACCAAATGCGAGGCTTGGGAACCTGGACGAAGTGGCCCACCCGTGGCTGGTATTGCACAGCTATCGGGCGTGACCCCTATGGCGATGGGGTTGCCAGTTCAAACTCTTGAACTGGTAGTGACAATGTCACCATGGACCAACGCAATAGAGTAGTAGTAATACTACGTCAATACAAAACTGTAACTTTAAAAATGACAGAACTATGTTGAAATAGAGGTTGTTGCCGTGGCAACGTCTCCCAACTTTGTCCCCCTTTTTCAGCCATTGTTAACCTGCGTTGAAAAATGAAGTTCACTTTTCTAGGGGGTTTGAAATATGCTCTTTCTAATGAGACTGATTTGAAAGAGTTTCTAAAAGGTATTTTTCTGTAAAAGCAGGCTGAAAATACCCTATTTTTGGCCTTTTTACACAAATTAGCAACTTTACACTTAATTTGTAAACTAATGGAAAGAGCTTGGAGGTTGAAATTGAACTTTTGAAAACAACGTTGTACTGAGACATTATGCGCCAAATTTTGCATTTATTACTCAATTATTGTGGGAGCTAAGTAATGTCAAACTTTGACTTTTTTTGGAGCACTAATTTTTTCAGCCAAGTTTACTGTAATTCAGGCATTCAATCAGTGCTCGGCAAAAATTGTTATTGGTAGCAATGAACAAAGCTCAAAAAGTTGTGCAGGGTAGCTAAGTTTCAGTTTTTTTGGAAACACAGCTTGGGAGATATTGTGTATCAAAGTTGTCAGAATGTCATTGTTGTACTGTATTTCATTGTGGTATGGGGTCAAACAAATGGCTATATCTCCACAAATATTCCACAGGCGAAACTAAAACTTTACCAAAGTTTGTTTGAGACATGGTGGACTCTGCATATGAAGTTTCATCAAAATCCGTGATGGTCATGCAGGGCACTTTCCAAGAATCTGATCACTTGACATGGAATGATCCGAAGGAGAGATGCTGGATGAAAAGGTAGTTAAGAAAAGGTGGATCTGTGGAGGGAAATGAAAAAAAGGAAAGATGCCAGACCTCCTGGGGAGGGAAGAGAAACGGAAGGGGAGGACAGAGATGGAAGACGGGATGGTTAGCAGGGAGAAAGAAGAAAGGAGACCCTGGCAAGCAAGTTTTCAGAAGACAACCAGAGCCTGAGACCAACAAAATTTGAATAATGACCAGACAACAAAAGGTAGAAAAACTAATTTTATTTTCTGTTTTGTGATTACAATGTGTCAGATTTGAAATGTGTATCCTGCCAGAGCTGGTGTTTGACCGCAAACGTGAGCTAGGATTTAACAGAGAAAGGAAAAGTCTTTTTTGTTTATACCACAGCACCAGTGTGGTTAGGAGAAGGCAAAGGGGGTGAAGAGGCTGTAAAATAAACCCAACAGGATGTTTGGAAAAAAAAAAACCAAAAACCACCAATTAGGCAGGAAAATCAAATTGAATCGAAAAACCAATTCAATAGGCTGAATCGAATCGAAATTTTTTTCCTGAATCGGGCAGCACTAATTAACATCCCCTCTCCCACAGGCACAGCATGAACACTAACCCTTTCTGAACAGGGTTATGGCATCAATTCAAGCTGTATATCCAAACAGAATTCAAGGCTACTAGTAGATACGTGGGATTCAAACAAGAAGGCACTAGTCAGACATAAAAGGTGCACCCTGTACACATGTCCATCAGTATACATTTCTCTAATACATCAGATGGGAAAACCCACCACCATAGCAAGCAATCCATATCCATATCTTGGGAACGTTGACCAATTTGTGCTCCACAAAACAGAAAAGTACCCCCAATCATAACTGAAAAATGGCAGCTGTGTCTCATCTTCAGTTATTCTTCAAGTAGGAAAGATGCAGTAATTGAATATCCCATATTCCTCCAATCTTAAAAGAAAATTAAAACTAACCATACCTTCTTAGAAGCACTTACACCACTGCCTTACCTTTGGAGAAGACTGGTGTCTGACCAGTGAGCTGTTCCAGCACCTTAGCAGCACGTGTCAGTCTATCACCACTTTCACCAACACAAATATTAAGACAGAGTTTACGAATGCGCAGTTCACGCATAGGATTCTCCTTTTCACCTTGATCCTAAAGAAAAGCAATTCAGAACATTATAACACTGGTCCTCCCCCAAGCATTAACCCATGTAACAAGGGAGTAGCCAATAGTTTATGGATTTTTCTGCTTTAAATTATTTTCAAAAGCTACTCCTTACAATTTTTGTCCACTTTCCTAAAACACAAACATATTATTACACAAAGAAAATATAAACCTACAGCAACCATCATCAAACTCACCTTTATAGCATGGGTAAAAACTTTTTCAGGTGGGACCCTAGCCAGACCAGCAGTAATAAAAATAATACTAATTAGCCTGAAGATATTCTGAACTTATAGGAAACCATAACACAGTTTCAGCGCTTGCCGATTTCCAAACTGAACATTTTACTGGAATCGAGATCATTTTATTTATTAGAATTTATTTACAGGTGAAACTTAAGCCATAGACCGTTACAGCAGTAAAAAAATATTCAAATTACAATGAAAGTATGGCACAGTCTGCTACATTACAAGGTCGACATATGACAAAACATGATGTTAGCAAAGGTGGAGCATATAGAGACAGCAGTAGGAAACTAAAGGGACTCATTGCAAGAAGTTGCAGAGGTCAGAATTGTAAGCCCGGGTGGGGGTGGGAGCGGGTAACAGTGCTGTTGCTGCTGCTGCTCCCCAGGCGTTTGCTCCGAAGAGAAGGAGGAGGCCGTAGGAGACTCCAAGCAAGAGGTCTGGCGGGAAACCCGGTCCCTCCTCCAGCTGCGCCAGCCGCACTCGCTGCGATCGGCCGGGCCGGCACGGCTGTTCGTCTCCTTGCCATTCTACCAGGCAGAACCGCTTCAGCAAGGCGGATGCAAACGGATTGCCGAAGCGCCACTCACCGCCATCCTGAAGAACCAGAAGAGAGAGCGAGACTTCCGGCTCCAGCTTTTCACGCGCTCTATTTCAACCGGAAGTGAAGGCCGCCGCCAGGATTGGGCTATTCTTTATCACGTGACTCGGAAGCCGCTGTGGCTCGGGCTCAATATGGCGCACAGTCACGGCGGCGGGGGTTGTTCGTGTGCGGCAGAGCGGGAGGAGGACCCGGAGCGCGGCGTTGCTTATGGGCTCTTCCGTAGGATCGACCTGGCGAGGCTGACGTGTCTGAACGAGAGCCGCGAGGGCAGCGGGCGGCTTGTCTTTAGAGCGTGGGAGGAGCGCGAGGACCGCACGCAGGTGACTGACTGGTTACCGCGTTTCCCCCCTGGGGCAGCAGAGTCGAACTTCCTCTCTGGACAAGCTTGAAATTCGTGTCTGCTGCACAAGTCTGTGCCCCCCACTGTCCGGTTGATAGCCGGCTCCCACAACCGCTCCCTTTCTCGTAAGCCCCGGTTCGGTACTTTCCTCTCTTATATACGTTTTGTCGGGACAGATTTCCTGTTTTGGGCGACGCTACAATCGGGATATCTCATTCAGCAGACTGAAGTTGCCATCCAGTAGCTCCTACTGTTGTCAGTGCCTGCAATTAAATCTCTAGTTCTTTTGCTTTCAAAGGATGTTTGTATGTCACTCTAAAATAAATATATGCTAGGTTCCCTCTTTCAGATCACCCGTTTTACTTTGTTTGCTTGCAGTTTTTATATATAGTCACGTTATTCCTTCTTTCTCCCTATGTTGTCTTTCTGGCATAGCATATAGCTTGAGAACTGTATTCCAGCCATATTCTCCACTGCCACATGTATAATATGACCCCCATTAAATCTAAATTGTCATCTTCTGTGACTGTCTCTAGATCTCAATGACCTACTTAAACTTGTAACTATGACTCTCCTCATGAGACAGATCAGCCAGAGCTTCTGCAACAGCTGGTGTTTCTTGTCCTCATTGCACTGCTGTCTTTCATGAGGTGCCCTGTAGCTTCTTCAGATTTCTACAGTAATGAGTTTTCCAAGTTTTATTTCTTTGTGTTTGGCTTTTCATTAGCTCAGTGTAATAATCCTCTATAATAAAACCCTAAACGCGCATGCGCACAGGGTTTTGTGATCCGTGACAGCATGCTGTGTCCTTTCGTGGCCATATTCTATTTACGGCGTGCAGCGGCTTACGACGGCTATCGGAGGTGCAGGCATTTGAGCGGCGGTGGCAGTTTCACTGCTGATAGCTGGCGCCTAGAGGAACGGCTTGAGGGTGATGTGAGGTGTCCCATGCTGGTAAACATTCTGAAATGCTCAGGGAAGTGGAGGAGGAGCAGGGAAGAGGTTCTGCTAGATTGGGGGGGGGGTGAAAGGAAGGGAGAGAAGAGCTGCTGCTGGACAGGGGAAGCAGGGAAGGGGTGGTAGTGGACAGTCGAGGAAAGAGACAGACAGAAAGAAAGACAGACAGAAAGCGGCCAAGGAGAGAGAAAGACAGACACACACATCTATTCTAGCACCCATTAATGTAACGGGTTTAAAGACTAGTAATAATAATAACAGTTTATATACTACAATACCGTTAAGTTCTAAGCGAGGTACAAATTGATTGAATTTAAGAGGGGGAAGAGGAGAGTTAATAGGACCGGAAATGCGTTGTTGAGGAGAAAGAGATTAATAGGACAGAGGAATCACTATGGAGGAGAAAGAAGATGAGTGGGTCAGTTGTCTAGATACTTTAGGAACAGGTGAGTTTTTAGACGTTTTCTGAATTCCTTATAAGTAGTGGGTCTGTGCTTTAATGCAATACCACCAAATATGTTCGAAAGTACCTATTTCTACACAACCTCTCCAACATTTATCCGATCCATTCCCATACATAGCTCGCAATCGTACTGGTGTATAATACCAGCAAAAAAACATTTTATATCCATTCTCTATCATATTACTGTCTATAGTTCCATATAAAAGAGTGTAATATTTTTAATCATTCCTTATCCAAATAAGTTTTACCTATGATCTTTTCCCAGCAGCGTCTATAGTTCAAGGGGGGATGAAGATGCTCCAATTGTGCATTATATAATCTAGTGATACTTCCTCTCCCACTGTCTTGTAACATGGCCTTCCCCAAATCCCAGTATTGAACAACAACTGATTCTTTTAGAACCACTTTTCTAATAAAACTTTCAACTTGTCTGTAATAGAATAAGTCATTTGGTACATATTCTTCTTTCAGTAATTCAAAGGGAACAATTTTCCTGTCTTCCAACAATTGATCTAATATTTTAAGACCTTTCTTTCCCCAAACGTGAAAGGCCACATCAACTTCTCCTGTAGTAAAATTGGGCATATATATAATAGCTGCCCCCATAAAATATTTTTCTTTAGCACTCTCCAGACCAGTAGAGGTTAATGTTTACGAATGGGTATACAGTATATCCAATCATGACCAGCAGGTGGAGACCGAAAACAAAACTGTGAGATAGTACATAAGATATCCCCTTCTCTATTCTCATCAGTCTTCTTTCAGTCTCCAGCAGGTGTTGAGTGATCTGTACCCATCTCCCTTAATAGGGCTGTTAGAATTTGTTTAGGGGGTTTCTAGTCCCTGTTTTTGGCCGGACAGAGCTTGGGCGGGCCCTGTTTGGGGGTCTGTCCAACCTCGGGGGTGTCAAACCTGGCGGGTCTTGAGCGGGGTCCCTCCCCCCACTTCCTCCACCTCCCCATATTTTTTTTAGAGGAGTCTCAGCAGTAAGCCTTGCCCCCTAAATCAAGCAAGGCATATTTTGCTTCGAGAGCCTGTGAAGTCTGTTCTGTAAAAAAACAAACCAAAACTTAAACAAAAAAAAACACAAATGCTGAGGTAGTGCTGGTCTGGAGGGTTGTTTCCCTTTAAGATAACTGTATTTTACTGTATTTTTTCATCTAACCAGCACTGTTTCTAGCTAGGTTGCATATGGAGCAATTGTGCTCTTCTTCGGGGGAGTGTGACACAATTTGGTCCAGCTGCGAGGCACTCGCGGCTGGCCTGAACTCGGCGGTTTAGGCCGGTGAGGTGGTAGAGCTCCATCGGCAGCGGCTGCAGGCCCAGAGCTCCCCGCCGATGGTGCCTCGCGAGTTGGCTGGGAGCAGTGGGGATGCCCGGTCTTCCCCAACTGCCCACGGAGGGATTCCCCGAACCAGCGATCGGGTTGCAAAGGATTCCCTCTCAGCTGATTTTTTGACAGCTGATGCCGACTTGCCTGTTTTAGCGGCTGGGACTGTTCAGTGTATCTGAATCCACAAATCAAGAGTATGTCGTATTACAGAGTTAGAATTCTTAGCTATTACAGAAAGTTGTTAAAGTTGGAGCCAAGGTATCGTCCACAGTGGGGGCGCTCCCAATATCACCTGTTCCATACATACCCAAGATTTTCTACTATCCCATTTCCAGTTAACTAAAAATCATAATTGGGCAGCTTGATAATAATATTGAAATTGTGGTACTGCCAATCCTCCCAGTTTTCTAGGTTGATACATCATAGCTCGGGAAACTCTCGGAGTCTTATGGTGCCAAATAAAAGCAAATGTCTTCCGCTCTAACTGTAGGAAGAATTTTTTGGGTAAGGATGAAAAAAGATATAACAACCTCGGAAGCACCACCATCTTTATTGTTTGTACTCTGCCCAGCCAAGAGATGTTTAAATGTTTCCATCTTTCAATATCCTGCCAAATCACTTTCAAAAGTGGGGGATAGTTGGCAGCATATAGCAAATCTATATATTTTGTTAAATTGATCCCCAAATATCATAATGATTGTTTTTGTACAATCTCTCTGGAAGCTGAACGGATGGGATCTTATATCTCTATTGGCTTCAGCTGCAGGGCAACTGTAGTGCAGGAAATTAGAGTAAGCGATGTCTCAGCATAGCTGCCCATTGAAGATTGCTCGTGTACTCGAAGCACCTTTGATGCAATAAGTACTTGTTCTCCTTACAGTTGCATAGTGGACCCAAGACCATAGTGATGAGGATGTGGTCACTATTATTATGATCTTTGTTAGTGGCAGCCTTTAAGGAGCAGCTCATGCAGAAAATCAGGGACTGGATGGAGCACTTCTTTGCTCAATGCAGTGCTGCAACTTTGAGGGCAGATACCATCTATCCAATACTGGAGACTTATGCACTGCCTGAAAGAGACACCCCAACACTGAGGTGTGGAGGGGGATAGAGCCATACTGGTGTCCATCCCTAGTTTTTTAGGGGAAGGAGGTTCGCTGATACATTAAGAATGCTCATAGTCTCAATGTCTCAGAAGGCCTGATCTGCAGTCAGTGGTGTGAGGGAGGCAGAAACCCAGACTTTACCACCTGAGTTATTTTTTGAGTCTGAGTCACTGCACTGCTGGGAACCTCATGATGAACCTGAGTGCAGTTAGATCTTACCAGGAAGAAGGTAAAGCAGTCTCTGCACAGCTTTTTAGCTTTTCACTTCATGTAGGGCTTGCTTCTTCAGAAGCCTTCCACAGGGTTGTGTGACTTCAACCTTGTACTGACCTAGCTGATGACAGCTTGTTTTGCACCAGTAGGTACTGCCTCTTGAAGTACTAGACCTGGAAGATCTTAGTTTCATGGTGGGGTATACAGTCTGCCGAGTTAGTGAGCTCCAGAACCTAGTGGCTGATCCACCTTAACACATTTTTTTTTTTAAATTCTTTATTCATTTTCACTTCAATTAACAAGTATTCAATATGATATCTTATAATATACAAAATCACTTGTACATTCTTAACCATAAATCTTAAATACTTTAAATTACCCCCATCCCATCCTCCCAGCCCTCCCTATATCAATAAAATTCATTCATATATGTATTGTATCCCTTCTTATTATAAAATTTCAAACATTTAAAGGTGTCTAATCATTTGAATATTCAATCAGTGGCCCCCATATCTTTCTAAACCTATCATAATTCCCATTCTGTAAAGCAAGAACTCTTTCCATTTTCTATGTATAACATACTGAATTCCACCAAAAGGTATAGTTAAGTCTTGTATAATCTTTCCAATTTCTAGTGATGTGTTGAATGCCAACTCCTGTCAATATTAATAATAATTTATTGTTAGATATTGAAATTTGACTTTTAAACCTCATTGAAGTACCAAATAAAATTGTGTCATATGACAAGGCAACAAAGTTTTCTAATAACAAATTAATTTGGGGCCAAATTGATTTCCAAAAGGTATTAATACAAGGACTGAAATAAATTAAAAGATCTAAAGTCCCTGCATCCTTTACCTTAACACATTTTTTAAATAATAGTGATTCTGCACACTCATTATTTCCTAAGCTAGCGTCGGAATTCCATAACCAGGCAATTGTCTTTCCAGTTTTTTTCCTAAGCCTCATTTTCGCAAAGGTAAAAGTTCACTGCATACTGTGGAAAGCTTTGGGGGGTTTTCTCTGGAGTAGACTCAACCCCATAGAAAGTCCACCCAGCTTTTTACCCAAATAGGATGGGGCCTGTCTTTGGTAAAAGCACATTATCCAACTTGGCTATCAGATTGTATTTCCTTCATTTATGCCCAGGCTGGGCTGGCTCTAGAAGGTTATGTTGCAGCTAATAATGATTGTGTTGGTAGCCCACTGAAAATTGGTCTTGTAGAACTCTGACAAACATCTGTCCACACTTTCAAACCCCACTATTGCTTGAACAGGACTTGTACCAATGCTGTAGATTTGGCCAGCTTGACCACCCTCACTTCCCCCCCTTCTCTTTCAGTTCCAGACTGCTTTTCTTAAAAAGGAAAAATTTGGCCTGTTGCTGTATGAGACAGACCTAAGTGGTTTACAGCCTAAACAGAAAGGAAGTGAATGCCAGTTATGAGGGTCATTTCATAAATAACGCACACTACTTTAAAAAATGTACGTTTGTTTGTTTTTCAAGTATTTCTTTACAGTCCTTCAATATAGTTTCCTTTCTTTGCAATGACCGAGTCCCAACGTCTGGGAAGCTTCATTATTCCATCCAAGACACCGTTTTAGTTAGTTGCCGAATGGCTCGGGTACTGGCGGAAGAAAGCTCTTCCAGAGATGCAAAACGATGTCCACACATAGGTTGTTTCAACTTTGGAAAAAAGTTGAAATCTGGTAGTCTCATGTGCGGCCTGTAGGGAGCATGAGGTAACGCCTCCCAGCTGTATTTAAGTAGTTTTTCAATGACATTCCCTATGTGCCGGCGAGCATTGTCGTGAAGAATAAGTGGCCCAGCCAAGAGCATCTGAGGTCAGGTTTTGTGCATTTTTTGCAAAAAATCACGATAATACACTGCTGTGACACTTCTTCCACATGGAAATTTGTCTGTGATGATGATGCCTTCATGATCATAAGCAAAAATCATTATTTGTTTGACTTTTGGTTGAGCTCATTGAAATTTTTTTTGGTGATGGGGAAGAAGGAGCTCTCCACTTGTCATTGAAAAACTACACGAATACGGCTGGGACTCGGTCATTGCAAAGCAGGGAGACTATATTGAAGAATTGTAAAGAAATGCTTGAAAAAAAAAATAACATGTAAATTAAAAAAAATAGTGTGCATTATTTATGAAATGACCCTAAGTATGATAGGAAAGAACATAACAAACTCAATAGCTTTTCTAGAAAATATTTGTTTTTGATGGCATGTTTTTTATTTCAGTTTGTGGAGAGTGATGATGATGAGGAGCTTTTGTTTAATATTCCGTAA